>NC_034591.1:62555597-62583314 GCF_900095145.1 Mus pahari | reverse complement strand
ATATGTGTGTGTGTGTGTGTGTGTATGTGTGTGTGTGTGTGTGTGTGTGTGTGTGTGTGTATGTATCATTGTGCAAATTACCAAAGCTTAGAAAAAGTAAAAATAAGTTAATAAATAAATTACATAAATAAATCAAAAACACTGGACAGTCTCTCTGGCTGCTCCCACTTATAATTCCTCTCAGAACTAAAAAGGCTCTATTGGTGTTTATGTCATGGATAATTTTCTGAAATCCTGCCACCTTTTCAGACTGCATGTTATCTAAGTTGTAATACATTTTAAAACCTACAACCAAAATTTACTCCACTTTAAGCAACTGATATTATATAAATTGGTTATTACTCTAAGTTTTAAAATGAATGAAAGGTTCTTGTACAATATCATAATTACATGCTTCCTTCCTTTCTGCTTTATGACTGGTCTATGACCTCTGACTGTATGGACATGTCAGAAATCAGTGAAGCCATCTGCATGGAAGGAACATATGAAGTGCTACAGTGAAACCTACTGCTTTGCTGGGTTAACAGGCACAGCATACAGACTAAACCTTACCATCAAGTAGATATTAATATCCAGCTCTGTCACTTTCCAGCTCAGTGACCTTGAACAAGGAACTTGTTTTCTCTTTTGAGCAGCAGATTTGATGAATGCTTTTGTTTTTGCTTATCAAATGTTATAATACTGAAAGCACTGTTTGGGTATTTGATACTATTACATGTCTTTGCATTGTTCACATTTGTGACTTCTAATTTGACTTTCCTTGCTCAGGTTGACATGATCGTGACCCTGGGAGGTCTCGGTGGGCGTTTTGACCAAATCATGGCATCTGTGAATACCCTTTTCCAAGCCACTCACATCACTCCTGTGCCAATTATAATAATCCAAAAGGACTCTCTCATCTACCTCCTCCAACCTGTGAGTAAACAGCGCCCCTCATCAGCACTCTGCTCACAGAGCCAGTGTTGCTGTACAAGGAGACTCCCTGCCTGCCTCAGTCTCTCAGAAAGCTCCCTTACTAGAATTGCTTTGTTTTGTGAACACTGCCCTGTGACTGAACAGCACAAAGGTAGTAAAAAAAAAAAAAAAAAAAAAAAAAAAATCAGAATTTCTGTGGGTTAGTGCTTTCTGGTTTTGTTTTGGGTGTTGGTAGTTTTGGTTTTTTTGTTTGTTTGTTTGTTTGTTTTGTTTTTTCTCAGACAGAAGAGAAAGAAAATCTTGTAACTTTTAATTAAATTGCCTAAGAATTAAATTTAGCACTTCTGCATTTTGAGTTCCTGAGTGTGAATGACACTCAAGAAAAGCCTCAACAGGGAAGCACAGCTTAGCAAGTATTTCAGATGGGATCCTCGTGGATTTCGAGTGCTGTCGTTATGATTGGAAACTGGGTTTGATTTTGCTTAGCACTTAAAAGGAAACCTTTAGCTTTTACTATTCATAAGTTGCCTGCTTATTAATTTCGCTCCCTCAAGTAATTCTCTAAAAATGATGTCACTCGTTTGAAATGGTAAGCAACAAGAATTCCTCTGCCAGTGTAATGCACAAAATAAAAATTCTTACTATAGAACCAAATTTCATAAGGTTGAATGAAAGTCTGAGCTGGGCGGTGGTGGCGCACGCCTTTAATCCCAGCACTTGGGAGGCAGAGGCAGGCGGATTTCTGAGTTCGAGGCCAGCCTGGTCTACAAAGTGAGTTCCAGGACAGCCAGGGCTGTACAGAGAAACCCTGTCTCGAAAAACAAAAAACAAACAAACAAAAAAAAAGAAAGTCTGTACTTCCCATTACTCTCCATGAGCGTTTACAAGGATAGGGGACCATTCCATTTTTCCTCTCATTGTATTTTGGTATTTATTATTTTGTGTCTGGCTCATCTGTTACATGCTACCTGTACTGTGCCAGCACTGAGACTTGTTCTTTGGGTAAGGCAGTGGGTCTCATGGATACACCTTTGTTCATCATGTTCTGCTTTGGTTGCTTGGTCAGGTTTCGGTTTCTGACGTGTTTTGTTACCCAGCTTGGTTGTTTCCTGCAGGTTCATGTGAGGAAAGCAGAACTCAGGTGTCAGATTTCTTGCTGTCCTCTTAGGCATAAGGCTTGCAGCACTTGGTGCCTTTCATGCTGCAGTGCATGGCCTCGAGGAATAAGACAAGTAGTTACATTTGATCGCTGACCCCAGTTCATGTGAAGTGAAGGAGCTGGTTATAAGCACAACCATTCTTGCAGTCAATTATCTGCACTTGTAATCAACTCCTGAGGTCATCAGCTGTTGAGAAAAAGGGTTACTGCTGCTCATAGCCGTAGCAGTTTTAGCCCACTGACCATGTAGATTTGTATATTCAGAGGACATTGCAACAAAAACATGATGGTATAAAAACTTCCCCTTTTCTGTCTGGGATACAAGAGAGGAAAGAAGGATGCATGTTCCTGTGGTCACTGTCACCTTCCAGGTCATACCCTCAATGATATGAAGGCCTCCTACCAGATTCCACTTCCATAGCCCACTAGACTTCACCTCCACATTCCTACTGCATCCCAAAAGTACAGTCCTGGGCACCAAGCTTTGTCACATGCCAGTAGGGGACACTTAGGGTACAGGGTATAGAAATAATGCAATGATTAAAGTTTAGTAGATAAATATGTTGAGAAAATAAATAATTTGGGCAACATGGAATAAGGAAAATATTCACAGAAAAACTCACCTTCCCATCCAACCTCACATTCACTCAATTCAGCAATTACGTAGAATTACTACATAATCAAAGCTTTTTTTTTTTTTCCTAGCAATAAAGCAATCCAAATAAGAGAAAATGCTGTCTTCTGTGGGCATTTTACTGAGCTTACCTTTCCACACTCTTCAGGAGTGAGTCAAGGTTTCCTGGGGAAGGTGATGCGAAAGCCATTGAAGACAGTTGCTATAAGCAAACAGCCAGGTTTAGGGTATAGCATGAAATGTTATTGGAATCGTACCTGGAAAAAATGTCAGAAGAGTGGTTCTTAATATTTTTTTTTCATTTTATGCCCTGCATCTTCACTGTAATTGGTAGGTTCAGGGCTTTCTGAAGCAAGCAGTTTGGGAATCTCCCCATCACCACATTGATGTCTACCAAGAGTTCCTAAAGACTCTCACCCATTGTGTTTTCATGTATTGCTCTATTCTTTTCTCTCCTCCTTTGCCACTCCAACTGTGTGTATTAAGATTCACTGATCGTAATCTTATATTATGTAGAATTTATAAGTACATACTTTTCAGAAACTATAGGACTAAAATAAAATATTTTCTAAAAATATTCATAATGTATGAAATCCGATGTTGTACTTATCTAGCCCCAAATTCTATTGTTTAATCAAAACATAAATAAATTTTCCCTTTGAAATAAAAAAAAAAAACAGATTCACTGATCGTGTTATATGTATTGCTAATATTCTCTTTCATAATGTTTATCTCTTGGTCTCTTTAGACTTCATCCAGATGCCCTCTGCCTACTCTCATTCTCTGCATCAGCAGCATCTGGCTACTCAACCCCTCCACTGAGACTCTCATTCCCCCTGATCACACTTTCTCATATGCTTGCCCTATATTCACACTGGAATAATTCTTATATGTCATAGTAGTTGACTTTTATATTTTGTAACTTCAATTTCCTCTGTGTTGTGTAGTTTGAAGCTGTGAATTTTATATCTCTGAAATCTCCACCCAAGGTAATTGTCAGAGGCATGGGTTAAAAGCAAGCCCCAAGGAGAAAGTCCAATGCTTTCATCATCATTCTGAGTGTACATAGGACCATTAACAACACAGGACATTTTGTCTGAGATTCTTTTGCAGCATCCACTAGTGTGATTCATGATTGTAATACCACTGGGACCTTTGATGTCAAATGATGTGCCACTAAGTGTACCTCTTCTCAGGCTTGTTATGGCAAGTTGTAGTTGAGTCATTTCCCATCATCCAATGAGAGTGTTTATATTCATCTTGATGTGTAGGGCCTCTGTTTTATATGGCAGCCCCAAGACCTCAGAGAGGTTCACTGATTTAGAAACTGCTGTCAAGATGAAACTTAGGTTTAGTCTTTTAAATGGAAACTTGTTATATTATCTCTAAGAACTGTTATTTTTAAGCAGATACAATGTGTTTTAGAGAAATCTTTTAGTATTTTTTTTTTTAGCATCTTTAGTATTTTCTGTCATGTTCTGTCAGTGAACTACTCTCTGTAAGTCATCAGTAATAATTAGCCTCAATTCTAACAGACTCTTATGGAACTGAATATTTCCTTATTAAGGGGGAATTTCATATAGTTGGATAGGTTTTTCTATCTTACCTTGCAGACAGCTAAAGCATATGGTAGAGTGGACTGACTATGCCAGAGAAATTCTTCCTCTGTAATGGCCACCTTAAGCGCAAGAATGCAGTTAGCCAGTGAATGAGAGCTTGGGCCCAAGAAGAGAAGGCACCGTGTAAGCACAGAATTCTGCCTCAGTAGAACTGCCAGAAACTGCAGTTCTAAGAATGTTCAGGAATCTAATCCCACATGGTTTATGAGAATATAGCACAGTGTGTCACCTTGTGCTTATTGAAGCAGAATTCTAGATTCTGTAAACATGCTAGATACACTGTGTTACTGTGATTACCCACATCCCCATGCACAATGCCCTGTATTTTTTCTCTGCAGTAATTCTGGGTTGGCAGCCTTAAAATTATTAGAATATTCCTTATCCTTAAGACATAACTATTACATGCAGCAGGGCCATATGTTCTTATTGGTTCACACCCTTTGAAGAGGGTTAAGGCTTGGCTCTGTGTTCCAACAGAGGATGAGGACTGTGGTCTTTACCACTGCATTCTAGGGAGATTTGTCTTAGTGTCTAGCCTTTGCCCCCTGATTTTTTACGTTTAGTAAAAGATTGGCAAAATTATTTTAGTAACGGAGATGTAAAAGGCAGAATGAGGGTGCGGGGCTTTAATCTGTGAATGGTTCAATGTGACCTTTATGTGCTTAAGCACTTTTGTTTTTGTGTGTATGAGATGTGAATAATCTAAATGAACTTAATACAATGTATTCCAAAACTATTTCTCAGAAATACTTCTTAGAAATATTACTCAGAAATAAATAAATGAAAATGTAGGTTTATTCAACCTCAAATGGAAGTACTTGAAGCTGAACTGTTTGGCCTTTTGTTTTACTTATGTTTATAAGATAATGTATGCAATATGTGTGTTATTGTATGAGCATACACTGGTTAATATTCATATTTGCAAGGAATATGCAGAAGAGATTTCCCACGGGATACTGTTCATTGTTACTAGTAATTATAATCATGATTTTAACATGAAAAGAAACATTATAAATTTTAATTGAGAACATTTTCAAATATTGTAGATTTAGGTTCAAGAAAGCAAAACTGCTGTGCTGTGGCATCAAATGGAGAATGACTTATGATGTTTAAATCAGTATTAATAGTCAACCCTAGGTAGGATGGTAATTTTGATACTTTAATATGAAATCTCTCATTTAACCTTCATAGCAGTACTGTTAAAAAAAAAAAAAAGCAAGGCAGATAATATAGTTATACTGTAAGGTTTCTGACTCAACACTTTTTCCACAGCAGTACATCTTCTTTTATGGAATTAATGGACTAAGAAAGAACTGTCAAACTCTTAAAGCAAGTCATAGCCCATAGGCAGGTAATTATCCATAAGCAATGTGTAGCTGAATGTGTATGTACATTCAAATATTTATTCATATACATAACATGCATACAGATGTATATTTTATGTGTACATATAAAATCCTATGTGATATTGATAGTTTTACCTACATTGATTTCAAATAATATAAATATTAGGCACACTATGTTCTGGGCACTACTTGGGATCTATTCCAGGACCCTATACATGCGAGACAAGCATAACACCACTGATTTACATCTGCACATTAATAGGGAGTACAGTGTAAGGCTGAATCTTTCCTTGTTACTATAATTCCAAATTAAGAAAGATTACTTTCTGGATTTTTCTAAACAAAAAAATCTAAATTCAGCAATAATCTCAATCATATAAACAAATCCAATGATATTACTATTGAAATACTTTAATATTAAAAACTAGTTAAAATCAACCTAAATGTTAACTATTCTGAATGTTAAGTTTGGGAACAGATGTCTTCTTAACATTCTTTTACAATTGTAGTTGTCTGACATAGCTATCAAAAAAGAATAAACTATCTTATGAGAGTTGTTCAGTGTTTGAAAAATGTCATTTATAACAAACACATTTGGTGTGTTTACTATATCAATGTTAATTGGTCAAGGACCCTTTTAAACATTGGGACTAAATGTGTACTTACTTTGATTTTTTTAAAAGCTTCTGTAGCAAGCAATCATAGGTTCTATGGTGGTCTCTCTTTCAGATAGTATGCACATGAGATTTTCATTTAACTAGCTTATCTAACTAAATGATCATCTGTGATTGAGCAAGGTTATTTTAGCCATTTAAGGCCGAGCTGTGTGAGGGGCTCATTTAGCATTGTTTAGTGTATTTCAGTTCACAGCTCCTTTCTTGTCTCCTTTCTGTATTTTTGTTCATCATAAGCAGGATTTTAAAATAAAGGTTCAATAGCATAGGTCCCAGTGCATATGAATAAAGCTCTGTTCCCAGCATGCACCACTTTATTTTGCATGTTAGCACGTTTCAGTTAGTGTAGGTCAAATCTCTTGGTGAATGGAAACCCCAGAGTAGCATTTGCTTTGATAGATATGTTTGAACTATCATTTGAAGAAGGAAAATTAAAAATATGATGCATAATTATTCTTCCTTGAAAAACAAATTCTCTCTTTGCCTCAAAAAATATTTTTTAGTAAAATCTGCTCAGGCTGTATGATCAGGAACCTTTCTGTGACAGACTATAGGTATTTTAGATCTGAGACCCCAGTGATTGACACCCATGTTGGGCTGAATTCCTGCTGTCAACATATAACCTCTTTTACCATATAACACATGTGGACAGGATGGTTCCAGGTTTCCCATTCAAACTTTCTCATTTTCTGGTCCTGTGCTTCCCAGTGCGATAGAAATATTAGCACTGTACATGAAGCATAAATTATCCTTTATCTCCACGTTTGATGACAGTTTGTAATACAAGTTAATAAGATTTATGGCCAGAAAATGAGATGTCCAGGAGTTAATAGGTGTGCCTTTTACATTATCCTATCCCTGTCCAGTGATTCCTCTTTAGGCTTCCCATACCTGATATGGAGTCATGTTATAGTGTTGACTTCTGCCAGTTCATATCTCAGCCAAGCAAACTTCTAAACATGTTATAAATATGCCTTCCTCATGATCTTAGTTCTGTTTTATTGCTCTTTGGTTTTTTCTCTCATTTTCCCTCTCACTAGATTAATTACTTACTGTATAAAGTCCTGACATTTTGTGCAATGTACATTTGCAGTGCTGGTAATGAATATGATAAAAAGATGTTAATAGTCTGATCAAAAGAAGATGAATATTCATGAGGTAAATTTGGCATGCATGATAGTTTCTGATGCCAACTGAGGGCCCATGTCTATGTGCCCACATACACATATCCTCAGCACAGTCTCATCTTTGATAACATCAAAGAAGTAAATCTCAGCAAGATTTACAGTGGGGTACTGGGAACTTTCCATTCTAGACAGTTCTAAAAACCTTATTATTTATCACCCAACTTTAATTTTTGTTTTTGGAAAATCACTTTTTTCTTTTCTGCTGTATGCTTATAATACTGTTGAGTTTTGCCTTGTCTGTTAGAATCTAGCATAAATTATGCAATAGTGAAATTTCAACATATGTAGTAATCCATTTAATTGTAGAAATGTAGTGTACTCAGAGAATGCTAAATAGCAAATACAGGAAATGTCATATATGTGACTAATATTTACCCAGCAAAGCATTAGGATCTCATCATGTGCAGCAAAAGACATAGATCTGAAGTATGGTATGCTGAGTGAAAGAGCAGATGCAGAAAAACAAATCCCACATGATTCATCTTACGAGGATATTAAAAAGTGTTGATTGAAGTGTGTAATAGTGATTGCTGGAGGCTAGATTATGGATAGCAAAGATGCTGGGAAGTTACATAGCAGGAACTTAACCATAAATGGAAGTGATAAATTGTGTTGTTCTGCAGAACAGTGTAACTACAGTTTCACAATAGCCCATATATTTTGTGAATAACTAGGAAAGAGGAGTTTGGAGGTTCCAAACAAAAGGTCATGAGGAAGAGATGGAAATGTTGATTACCCATATTTGATAAGCACATATTTTACACATGCATTGAAATATCACAGTGTACTTCATAAGTATGGTGATTATTTAATGTTAATCAAATACTTCTAAAAAAATATCTGAGAAGTAGCAATTGTTAGCTGCCATCATTGATTTTCCATTGCACTGAACACATGAAAAGTTATAAATTATCACTTTATTCCTTATAAATTTGTACACTTTAAGTAATATTTTTTAAATAAAAATATAAATTGGTACTGAAATATGGCATCTTAGTTAGGATTTCTATTGTTGTGATAAAACACCATGACCAAAAGCAACTTGGCAGGAAGGGTTTATTTTGTCTGATGGTTTGTAGCCCACTATTGGGGGAAGTCAGGTAGATGCCATGGAGAAGTACTGCTTACTTGTTCTTCACAACTTCTCAGCCTACCATGTTAGACAACCTGGGACCATAAATCCATGGGAGGCACCATTCACAGTGGGATGGGCCATCCTACTTCAATCACAAATTAAGAAAATGTTCTACAGGATTGCAAAATGCCAGTCTGGTAGTGGTGGCATTTTCTCTATTGAGGTTCCTTCTTCCCAAATGAGTACGTATACCTTGTGTCAGGTTGACAACTAATCAGCACATGTAATATTACTCTGACAGAGACTGTAAAGGGGCTCCAAATCCCTTTATATCTACAGATAGTCAAAACCATTGATCTTTCCCAACCTTCCTTTCTCCTCAGAAGTAAACGACTGATGTTCATTTCTACCCTTACGATATCTGCCCATATTTTTATTCTCGGGGCAGCTTTACCCTTGGTGCTCTGCGTATGCCCTGATCATTGTCCTTACTGTTTACTTGTGACTTTGCATTGGATCTTTTGCTCCTCTGTACCAATGCAGCAACTTCCCCAGTGGAAAGTGTGAAGATGCCAGATTGTTTTCCTCTGTCAATCATCCCTGGGCTTTCCAGAAAAATTTCAGAAGTCATTTCTTTTCTTGTCCTCCTTCCTCTGTCCTCTTAGGTCCCTTTTCTTCACTAAGATGTTTAAACATTAATACAATAGCCTAACCTATTATTTTGTATGCCAGTTTTAAAGTGTTATTTGAAATCCTTGTATTTTAATGTGAAATCGGACAATCACATTTCAGAGCTATAGAATCCCTTATTTCTCTAGATATTTCAGCGTCTTCTTTAAGTTAATAGAGAAATTTTCTCTTTATGGTTTTATTATGCTTCATTAAACTAATTTTCTTCAAATAAGAATAATACCACAAAAAAGAATAATACCACACACCTAAAGTGTTTATTTTGTATGTGTTGTTTTGTTGATTTGTAGAATAAAGCACCAACAGCCTGTTATGTCATAGTACTCCATGCAGTACTGAGTACAAAAAGCAGAGATGGTACCAACACTATCTTCAGAGTGGAAGGAACAGGGAGATACATACTGAAATTCTGAAACAGTGTGACCAAGTACCGAGCAAATTAAGGATAGCTTAAAGAAAAGATCTAACCCAGATTGGACATGGAGTTGGTAGTGATTCATGGATAGTCTCCCAGATGAAATGATATCTGAACTCCAACATAATAGAAAATTATAAAATATAATGAATAGATATTTAATGTGGTACTTTGGAGAACATAAGGCAGCACACTAGGTGCTACAGCTGTAAGGGCAGGAGCAGCCAGGTGCAGTTGCAATCCCAGGAAGCTATTTGTGTTGTAGGCCAAGGTCCGGGAGCGGTAATTTTATCAAAAAATGACATTTGATAATAAATTTTAATAGTTGGGAACCACTAGAAATCCCAGAAAGAAATGATAATTAATTTTTAGAAGTAAACATGACTATGAATACAATCTAGCAGTGTTTCTTTGGGACATGTGCAGGAAAGTTGTTGTTGAAGAGACACTGAGGAGTCAGTATTATTGATGCCTAGGCTACAGACCTGATTACTGGGCGTGTCTTTTGGGTTAGAAACTTTCCATCAAAATGGGAAACTGGCCAATTGATTCTAGTGTGTCAAGACACTACAGTATTTCTGGAAACAAGCAAAGTGCAAGGGTGACTGATCTAGGCTTGAGCTAGTCCATAAAAGAGATGCATGTGCAAGTGTGAGCGCATGTGTATGGATTATACACATAGTACCTGAAGCCTTGTAAGAGAATTATTCCAGACAGAGAGTAAAATGAGCAAGGGCAGACAGATGGACCTATGGAGTACCGTGCCGAAGAAGTACCACAGATATTGAGTCACAATGTGTTTAGGGACTGGACTACTCAGTTTGGGTATGAAACCAAGGTAGAGTAACGTAACTTTCTTTTACACTGCTGTTTTCCACCCCTAACTCCTCAGATTTCATGCAACTTCCTTCCCTCTTCATGTGTTCCCTGACCATCCTTGGGTGCAGAATCAGATCTTCTAATGTCCTTTTCAAGTCTGGAGAAAAGTGTTCCATTGATTATCTTTCAAAATGGCTGTTGATAATCTTTTCTCTGTTTGTGTAAAGTTAGACTTTGCTTAGAAAAAAATCTTTCTGCATTTCACTCTTTTTAAGCTCTGCTGAAATTTTGAAACTTACAAACAGTGCTTGCAAACAAACTCTACTAGGTCTCCTTCATCTGGATTAGTTTTATAATTTTGTATCATAATCCACTCTGGCTCTGTGACAGTACCATAAAGTGGTTGGCTTTTAAATAACAGAATCTTATTTCTTACAGCTGTTGGGGCTCGACAGCTGAACATCAGGGTGTTGGCAAATTTAATTTCATGGATTTCTTTTCATTTTTATTGTGTCCACATGCCAGAAGGGATATCTGTGCTCCCAGTGCCTGTTTACATCCTCATCAACCAGGGAAGAGCCCTCGTGGTCTGATGGTGTCATGTCAGGGACAAGTTTACAATACACAATTTCTTTTAAAGCTATTTTTACTTTATGTATATGAGTACACTATATCTGTCTTCACTCAGACCAGAAGAGGGCATTGGATTCCATTACAGATGATTGTGAGCCACCATGTTGTTGCTGGGAATTGAACTCAGGACCTCTGGAAGAGCAGCCAGTGCTCTTAACCATTGAGCCATCTTTCCAGTCCACAATACACAATTTTTAACAAAGAAAAGTACTTAGACATAGCACTTTTTAGATTTTTACTCCTCTAGGTTTCCAATAATCTAACTATAAAAGAAAAATATTCTGATAAGTGCTTTTAATGTCCAATTCATTAAAAACATATAATTACCTCCATTTCTATCAAAACTGAAATAACAATGATCAGAATTGCCTTACCTGATATTGGCAGAATACAAAGAAATGAAAGATTTAGGTAATCTTAAGTGGATTGTGCCTACAGTCAAGGTGTTGCATATTGACTCATAAGTAGGTCTAACTCCCTCGGGTTGGGAGTCAGACTTCACTTAATTCAACTAGTTTTCCATTTGCCTTCTATCTTCCTAATTTGTTGGAAGATCATGGCTGCAGTGTGTTACATGTGGGTAATGGTTGTACCAGTGGGAGGTTTTAAAGCAGTGTGGGTATGCAGTGTCCTGGGGGGCAAAGAATGGAACACACTACTGCTTCCTGCCACTTACCTCCACCATTAAAAGTTCTTTGACCTTAAAGAAGTCTTTTACTAAAAAGGTTTATAGAAAGACACCCATCAGCAAAACCTTACAGCAATCCCTCAGTGATTCTGAAGCAATGAGGAAATATAAAATTCTATCTCCATGGAAACTGTATAAAAACTTATTTGAATATTGTCCTCTGATTTTCAACCATGAGTGACAGAGAATCAGTATTGGATACTTGATGAAACCCATGAGGGACTGTGTGCAGGTGAAACAGCAGAAGCAGTGGCATCAGCTTGTGTCTGAGTGCTGTCATCATAATTTATCGTAATCCAATTCTGTGTAAAGTATGGGGATATTGACTGTGAGATGTCAGCTACACACACACACACACACACACACAAACACACACACACAGAGCCATCGTCCTTGGCAGCAAGGACATAAGGGCACTGTGTCACATATACATAGCTCAGTTGAACATTGCTTCAGCATCTTTCTTTGATTGAAAACAAAAGGTTGCCAAACCAGTCTCAATGAACTGTGAAGGGATTTAAGTATTACCAGCAGGAGAATGAAATGAGCCTCTGGAAGGAAGATTGGCAGAGTGAGATTTTCTATATAAAAAGCTCCCCCGAAGCTCCAGCTCAGATGTTCTACTTCTCAGCCAATTAAGTGTTTGCACCTTTGAGTTTCGAAGCAGTTCAGTTTCATTTACTTCAAAAATGACTACAACACAGAGTAAAGAATATGGTAGGGGGTTAAACAAATAAACTTGTATGTGGAAGAGAAGAAAATACACATTCAAATTCAGCATTCATTCTAGAAGAAAGTGACTCCCCACCCACCTACATACATGCATGGCACATGTAACATGCAAGTACATATCTACTCCCTCAATAAGCTCAGTTCTTCTATTGCTTTTTTAATGGAAGAAAAGGCAAACATCCCATACCTCAGGTCTGTTGGAGAGTTTATTGTGTCTTTTGAAAACCTATATTTTACATGACTTTCAGAAGTAGTGTTTAATCCTTTATAGTTTTTTTTTTTCATATAACTGATAAACACTTTCAGCAAAGTAACAGGATACAAAATTAACTCACAAAAATCAGTAGCCCTCTTACATATAATAACAAATGAACTGGAGAAAGTCAGGGTAACAACACCTTTTACAATACCTTCAAATAATATAAACTTTCTTGGGCTAACTCTAACCAAGCAAGTAAAAGAATTATAAAACCTTGAAGATATTGAAGATAGAAAGATCTCTCATGGTAGGATTGATATAGTAAAAGTAGCCATCCTCCAAAAAGCAATCTACAAACTCAATGCAACCCCCATCAAAATTCCAACACAGTTCAACACAAGTCTTAAAAGGACATTTTTCACCTTGAAATGGAAACATGCATATAACAAAGAAACAACAAAAACAGAATAGCTCAAACAATGCTGAATGTTAAAAGAACTACTTGTAGGTATCACCATCTCCAACTTTAAGTTGTACTACAGAGTCACAGAAATAAAAACAGCAATGTATTGGCACAAAGACATGCTGATCAGTTGAATCAATTTGAAGACCCAGACATAAATCTGCACATGTGCAAACATGTAATTTTTTGATAAAGAAACCAGAAATACACACTGGAAGGCAGGAGAAGAAGCACCTTCAATAAAAGTTGCTGGTCAAATTGAATGTCTACATATGAATATATCACTGTTTGCAGATGTTATTAGAGTATATATAAGTGACCCCCAATATTCCACCAGAGAACTCCTAGAGCTGATAAACAACTTCAGCAAAGTGAACCTACTCAAACAAATCAGGAGCCTTCCTAAACACAAGTGATAAATAGGCTGAGAAAGACATTAGGGAACAACACCCTTCACAACAGCCTCAAATAATATAAAATATCTTGGGGTAACTCTTACCAAGCCAGTAGAACATCTGTACAAGAATTTCAAATGCCTGAAAAGGGGAAATAGAAGACCTCAGAAGATGGAAAGATTTCCCAGGGCTCATGAATTGATAAGATTAGCATAGTGAAAATGGCCATCTTACCAAAAGAGGTCTACAGATTCAATGCAATCCACATCAAAATTCCTACTCAATTATTCGCAAACATGGAAAAAGCAATTCTCAACTTCATATGAAAAACAAAAGTCTTCAGGATAGACAAAACAATTCTCAGTGATAAAAGAACTACACAGATGATGGCGAAATCAAATACTACTGTTCTAAAAAAACAAAAACTATAACAGTAAAATGACTCTTGATGGCAATCTGTTATCCTTAGAGAATAATGCCTTGCTTAGCTAATATCAGAGAAGCTGCCTCCTGCAGTAGATGGGAACAAATACAGAGACTCATAATCAGACACTATGGAGAGGGTAAGAGTCTTTAGAACACTCAGCCCAAAGTGGGTTGTCTCTATCAAAAACCTCTCTTCAGGATTCAGGGACCCTATAAAAAATGAAACAAAAAGAATTAAAGAGCCACAGTCAATTAACCTAAGCCCATGGGGTCTCATAGAGACTGAACAACCAACCAAAACCATGAAAGGGCTGGACCTAGACCCCCTACATGTCTTTAGCAGATATGCTGCTTGGTCTTCAAATGGGCCCCCTAACAATTGGAGCAGGGGCTGTCTGTTACTCTGTTAGCTGCTATTGGATCCCTTGCCCCTACCTGGACTGCCTGGTTAGGTATCAGCAAGAGAGGATATGCCTAGTTCTGCAGGAGCTGGGTGTCTCAGGGTGAGGTGGTACTCAGAGGGGGCTTCACCCTCCCTAAAGAGAATGGGAGAGTGTAATGGGGGGAGGGGAAGGGAGGCTGCAATCGGGGTGTAAAGCGATTAAAAATAAATATATTTGGGAGAGGGTAAAAAGAATTTAAGAGCCAGACAGGATAAAGGACACTGAGGAAACAAAGTCTTTTAAATCAACAGGATGGAAGCACATACTAACTCAGAAATGAGGCAGCATACACAGGGCCTTCACAGGTCTGAGCTCAGAGAAGTGGATGCACTCCTCCATCCATAACCCAGAAGCTATCACCAACTGATAACCTTGCAAATGAAAATGTAGTTTCTTTCAAGGGAGTCCCACTGGGTAAACAAGCTGGTCTTCAGGGTAGGCCACACGCCCAGCAATTGATGGCTAACAGAAAATTAATCAGTGGCTTCTTTGGAAGTTTCTTGCATCATAATATCTACCCTCACCTACCCCTTTAATTTTATCTTTTAAAATTCATTTTATTTATATTTTTCTTCTTTTTTTCTAACTGTACAGGTTCTTTGCATGCACGTGTGTGTGTGTGTGTGTGTGTGTGTGTGTGTGTGTGTGTGTGTGTGTGTGTTTGTGTGTGTGTATAATGGCTTCCAGTTTAGTGTTTTTATGGGATTTCTGAGTGTGCAAATGAGTGGGTCTTTGTTTCTTGTGCCTTTTCTTGGGCTCTTTTTCTTGTTTGTTTGTTTTGTCTGTTTTTGGTGTGTTCTTGTCTTATTTTACTATGTTTTTTTCTTTATTCTCATCCCTAGAAGCCTCTTTGCTATCTAATGAGAGGCCGAAAGGGAGGAGATCCAGATGGGAGGGGAGATGGAGATGGAATGGAAAGAGCAAAGGGAAAGGAAACATTGATCAAGGTATATTATGTGAGAAAAATCCATTTTAAATCAAAGGGGAAAAGACAAGGTCACTGGTTAAAAGGAGGAAACTATTTGGATTTCAGTTCTTGGTGCAAGTATATAGAGAAAGGTTAGTTTTTTTAATAATTTAATATATTATTATTGTATGTGTGACAAGTAAATGGATGTAATTGCATGAATCCCCTGGTGCACATATGAAGGTCAGTGCTGGTGTGTGGATCCACTGGTGCACATGGAAAAATCAGTGCTGGTGTGTGGATCCCCTGGTGCACATAGGAAGGTCAGTGCTAGTGCATTGGATTCCGTGTTGCACATTAATTGGTCAGTGCTAGTGCATGGGTTCCGTGTTACACATGGGAATTTCAGTGCTAGTAAATGGATCCCATGGTGTACAAGGGAAGGTTAGTGCTGGTGCATGGAGCCCCTGCACCATGGACAGGTTAGAGGACAATTTCGGGAGTCAGTTTGCTCTGTACTCCTTGATTCCCATGGGTCAAGCTTGAGACTGTCAGTCTTGTTCAGTAAGGCTTTTAACTTGCAAAAATGATCTTTTATGAAATGACCCAAAGACAGCAAACAAGTTGTACAGGAGCGCCACATTCATTCAGGAGTAAGAAGTATGGAAGAAAAACTGGCTGCTATAAAGTAACTTCGGTGTCCCACTTCTAGCTGGTCTCCTGAAGAAGATTGTAAATATCCTTATTTACAATCTAATATCTAATATTAAGTCTAAATATCTAAATATCTAATATTAAGTCTTCAGGATAGTCTGAATGTTGAAGATGGAATGAATTTACTATAGTAAGCTACTGAAAGCACTTGACTCTCACATACAGTTTACAAAGTAGCCTAAATATCCAAAAAGTTGCAAAATAAATAACAGTATTTTTGGAATTGTACAACACTTTCAGTTTATAAAGTCGCTTCATCAGTGTCTCCTTGATTGTCCTAAGAGGCCCACTTTAAGCAAGCATATAATACCTTGCGCTCTTTCTTGCATGAGAGCTCTACACAGAAAAAACCCTGTGAACTCTCTGGAAGTTCACCAGATGTTCTGCCTTTGCTCTAATACTCAATACTTAAAACTTAATTAAATAGCTAAAACAAAGTAGATACTTTTAAGTATGCACTGCATATAGAATTATCAACAAAGAAGTATGACATGCAGTCACCTATATGTATGTAACATATGTAGTATAATACAGCAAACAATAATCACCAATGAACTATTTTAATATCTTAAGCATTTTACTCTATGAAGACGGATCTCAGCCTAGAATGGGGTCTGACTTCAAAAGTTCATTGTAATTTGGAAATATTTGAAAATGCATTTAAAACTCCCAAACCACTGAACTTTGTAGTTACGCACAAAATACACCAAAGACTATCAGTGGTTTCCCCCCCAGAGTTCTTGACTTACCCGCAGACTCTGTGTTTCTGCTTCTTCATTCCATTGCATGTATAACATTATAGCATGATACTTGCCACGTGTTGAGAGCCCAAGAAAAAGTCAAAATTCAAAATATAAGGAGCAGTTTATATTAAAAGGATTAATTTCACCCCGTCATGAAGTTAAGGGATCTTCAGTCAGGTAGAAGACTGTTCCTGAACCCCTATCTATGTGAGCTGATGTATCTTCTTTTTATGAATTTTTGAAAAAAAATAGACATGTTGTTACACTAAATACTTCAACATAATCAATCTTACTATGCTAGCTTTACCGCTAGACTTTTAGTGAGCAGGGCTAAAATGACCCCCCCAAAAGGCATGCATGTGTGTGTGTGTGTGTGTATGTGTGTGTGTGTGTGTGTGTGTGTGTGTGTGTGTGTAAGAATGCATATATAAATCATGAGCTAATTTTGATAGTTCGATTTCAACTTTAGTCCATTGTTTAAATTTATTTTTATTTTATATTCTTGTTTCTCTAACCAAAGATCCTTGTGGTTTGAAATGACCTGTCTATGATTTATCATAATGTATAGCAACTGTTTTTACAATTATCATCTGGTAGTGCTACAACCAGAAAACTAAGTGAGTTTAGGGTGCCTGTTCAGGTATTCTTGTCTTTACATCCACTGGGAATACAGTATTTTGAATTTTTCCACTTGAAATAATTCTTGTTGTTATTTTCATTCAGGATTTTGCTATTAACATATAATTAGGCTCATTTGTTACAGTTTATTTAGTATTACAGGATTTTGTTTCATTTATTATTTTTAAATACTTATATTATTAGAGTTGTTTGTTCGGGAGATGGCTTTCTTTCCTGATCCCACGATGACTACCATTTTCTTCCAGGATCTTCCAGACTCATAAAAAGTATAAACAAAACTAAAACAGATTATGTATATGAATATTTCTGAGAACATATAAAATTTTGTCTACTCAAAATTTAGAGCTAAGATGAAAGGATGGACTATCCAGAGACTACCCCATCCGGGAATCCACCCCATCATCAGCCACCAAACCCAGATACTATTGCACATGCCAGAAAGATTCTGCTGAAGGGACCCTGATATAGCGGCCACTTGTGAGGCTATGCCAGTGCCTGGCAAACAGAAGTAGATGCTCACAGTCAGCTATTGAATGGAACACAGGGTCCCCAATGGAGGAGCTAGAGAAAGTACCCAAGGAGTTGTAAGGGGCTGCAACCCTGTAGGTGNAACAACAATATGAACTAACCAGTACCCCCTGAGCTCGTGTCTCTAGCTGCATATGTAGCAGAAGATGGCCTAATCGGCCATCATTGGGAAGAGAGGCCCCTTGGTCTTGTAAACTTTATATGACCCAGCACAAGGGAAGGCCAGGGCCAAGTAATGGGAGTGGGTGGGTAGGGGAGCAGGGGTGGGGGTGGGGTATAGTGAACTTTCGGGATAGCATTTGAAATGTAAATAAAGAAAATAACAAAAAAAAATTGTCTACTTATTTCTTCCTCTTTTGCTAATACAGCTTAGAGACCAATAGTAAACATCATTGTTATTCCTTCATTGTGGACTTAGTACTCCACAATGTGGAGGAACCCCAATATATTATATCCTAACTATATGTTGAAATAGCTTTTTGAAGTAACATGATAAAAGTTTAGACTACATAATGCTTTGGATTCATAATATCGAGGTTTGAAAAATATTTTTGTGTTCTATATACATTTCTTTATACATATGCTGTTTGTTTGTTTTTTAAGAATCTTTTTATTCTTGAAGCAATCTTATACAAAATACATGATGTCATTTCAAGGATGAGCCACTTAGAACCCAGTCTTTCTAGGGATTATTCTATCAGTCATAATTTATAAAGGACATGTAACTGTTTCAGGCTCAACCTTTGCCTTTCTCCATGGCACTTCTTTGTCCAAGAGCATAATGTGTGAGATTTGTATGATGCCATGCCCGTTAAAAGAAACGGTTTAATCATGTAATTGCATGAAACAAATTTGATCTGCAATGACATTTGCTGCTTTGATATCAGAAAACAAGGCTTCCACACTAGCATTTGTGTTTTGTAAATATGTTTTGACAGGGAGGTAGGGTAGATGCAATCAATGTTCTTGTCATGAAGGAACAGCTTTCTGTTATAGCTCACACAGTGGTGATGACGAATCAGATTCCTTCTATTTGGACACAGGCATGGAGATGGAGAACCCAAAATTAACACATTCCATTCCAAGAAGCCCATTTCACCCCTATCAGACACCCTCAAAAGATGAGAGAGTGGAAGGCATGGAGTCTTATTTTATCAAGCAAGTTTAGCATACAGAAATGTTGTTCAGGGTACAGTGGAAAAGGATTGGTTTTTCTCCTGAGTCATTCTTCTATTACTCCTGACAAGTGGGTATTCTGGAATGTTGATAGTAGTAATTAAACGGTTGTGAGTAGACCTTCATTTTTTAAAAAAATTTCACATTGTACAGTTTTGTACGGGCAGAGAGCCAATCAAAAATAGGAAAATGAACATTTTCATATAGACATTCAGCCAACACATTAGTTGGGACTTATTTTTATTGACTATTTTACTAGATTGATCATGAATGCGTTTTCCTAAAAGAGCTAAGATAGTCTTTATTAAATAGATCAATGTTATAAGATAAAACTAATTCAGTAAAATAGAGAGTTTTATAGAGATCCAGAGAACCATTGAGTAATATGCCCCAGAAAAGCTTGGGAAGAATTTGTGGAGGAGTCCTTCCATATCAGGCCTAGAAGTAGACCAGTGATGTGGGCTTACTAATAGTAGAGGAGGCAGAACAAATGCAAATTAAGCAACAGGACCTACTGAAAGTGGGCACTGACAAGGTAATGTCAGGAGACTGTAGGAGGCCTGCTGTCTCCTGGGTGATATGGACATTATGGAAGACAAGCCCACATATCATGCTAAAACCTATAGTCATTGTGTCCTGAATATGACTATTCTGACAGTAATTTGTAAAGTTCTTTCCTATGAAGTTATGTAAGCTCTGAACTACATATAGTCTTTCATTTAGGAATTGGCCATATCAGACAAATGTCCCTCATTACTCCAAGTACATAATAGGGATTCATCTCTATTCATAGATATTTAAAAGTGTGGTTTGTAAGTAATCACTGGTGATCAAATTGGAAGATCAGTGAGGTTCATTCAATAAAGGCAAAAATGATGACATGGCTCATGCTGACTGAGATTCTACATGTGCCAAACATGTTGAGTGCTTATATTACCTCAAATGGTTTCTTTTACTATTATTAATTATTATTATTATTATTATTATTATTATTATTATTATTATCGATTACAGTAAGTCCCCACAGAATCATGATATAGATATGACTATCCCAGTTTCACTGGAGAAAAACTGAAGCACAGGAACTTTTATATAGCTATTAATGTACAGATATGAGCTCTACTAGAAATTGCTGCTCATGGATCCTTCTATCATTGTAGCTACTTCACTACCCTGCTCTGAGAAAACAGTCCCCCTGAAATCTGCTTTACATGAGAGAAGCCCAGAGGGATTGGACATCCACAGAAGTCAATGGGAAGATCCTCATCAGTTCATTGAACTAACAGCTCAGATATAAATACTTCTGCCCTGGGACGCTCCCGTGCTCAGCGGCCTCACTCCTAGGATATTTGGAGTGTTGTAAAGTATGGCCACAGGACATTGAGAGTAGCACAGTGTCTCATGTCATCAAGCAGGCTACATGGAAGCTTCATTTCTAAAAATCCCTTATCTATAATATACACTTCCTTTAAAACAAATTTCTGTACTGAACTTTAACTTTGTACTTGATACAAAAATATTTATGTGAAAGTAAAAACTTATTAATAATGCTAGAGATCTTAACCCTACTCACTTTTAATGATAATGCTTTTACTTTAAAATTGAATTAATATCCCAAAAGCACATGTTCTTCTCAGTTGATACAGAAACAGCCTATCTATAGGGACTGAAGAGATGGCTCGACAATGAAATGTTCTTGCACAGGACCCAAGTTTGTTTCACAGCATGTGTGTTGGGCCACGTAGAACTTATGCCTACAACTTCCAGCTCCAGAGAATCCAGTGCCCATATCTGGCCTCTCACATGAACATGTGTACTCAAATGCACATTCTCACACATACACATAATGAAAAATAAAAAATTTGGAGGGGTGGGTGGGTGTGTGTGTGCATGTATGTGTGTGTTACATAGATATGGAAACAAAAATGTTGGAGAGGTATTGCCATCAAAAGAGGGAAAGCATTTAGAAGCATTAGTTAAGTTAGGTGTGGTGGCTCAGGCCTGTAATCTCAGCACTTGTGAGGTTGATGCAGGATCCTCATGAATGTGAAGTAAAGCACAGAGTAAGAGCCTGTCTCAAGTGACAGCAAGCACTGAGAGAACATGGAGATAGGAAGTTAAGAGAATGGGCATTATTGAGTTGATGTATGAAGCATGTGATGTATGTGATCCTGTGCCTTCTTAGTTAGGGGATGTTTTAATTATTTTTAAAGATTTTTTTCTTTATTTTATGTATGTGAGTACACTGTTATCAGTAGTTTGGATGCTTCTTGTCAAGCAGTATTAATGTTCCTTTCTGGTTCTGAGTGGAAAGTTTGAGCATTGTTGTAGCAAAAATTGACATAGATCCTGAAACTCAATAAAGTCTATGGTAACTATGTAACATTGTAGGTTTTGATTTTTGGTTTTGGATTTGGTTTCCTTTCCTTTCAGCTTCATGTGGGGAAGGTAGGTTAATAGCTGATTCACATATTTAGTTAATGGCCAGTTTGGCTGGCTATTCAGTTTGGACTTGCTTTACCATCACCATAATCATTCTTCATTGCTATTTGCCACTTACCCCTAGGATTCCTTTCCCTCTTTACATAAGATTATCTAGTGGTGCTGGAGAGATAGCTCAGAGGTTAATAATATTCTGTCTTTCTGAGTTTCAGTTAGAATCTCAGGATGAGGGTGAGGTAGCTCACAACTATCTATAACTTCAACCCCAGGGGCCCCTCACACCATTGCTGTCATGTACACATACCAATACACAGACGAACTTGTGTACACATAATCAAAAATAAATTATTTTTTAAAATGAAGACATTCTATAGCCAGAAGATTACTCAGGGGGTGATGTGCTTGCTGTGCAAATATGAGGACTTAATTTTACATCTCCAGCAGCCATGTAAAGCTGACATGGTAGCAGACATGTGTAATCCCTGTGATCCTGCAGGGAGCTGGGAGGCAGAGATGAGAGAATTCCTAGAATCATGTAGGTAAGCTAGCTTAGCAAATGTACTGGTGACAAGAGACACTGTTTCAAACAAGGTAGAAGGCGAGGAAGAACATCAAGATTGCCTTCTGACCTTTATACACACACAGAAAGGCATCCTAATATACTACCTGATATATTGTACATAGTCTCTTTTATATTTTCATTTTATATTTTGTATTTTCAGTATGTGTATTTTATTCCTATTTTTCATGACTTTTTTGGTATTCTGAATAAACCTAAGGCTTTGCACAGGTCTATCATTGACCTATAGTTCCAGCCTTGTTTTATATTATTAATTCGTTTACTGTTTTTATTGAGTGTCTCACTTTCAAACCTAGGATGGCCTTGTACTTACGATCTTCCTGCCTTGACCTTTAGATTACTAGAAATTTGAGGTGAGTGCAGCGAGGCTCCGCTTGTAAGACACCTTTTACATACAAAGAGAAAGGTATTTTTAAAACCACAAACACATTGCCATTATCAATCTAATTTCATTATTTGATACCTAGATTTGTGCCAAGTTGACAAAAATCATTTAAAATTTAATTTAAAAATTATTTGTTTTTTAAATATTTAAGTTATTTGAATATTTTGAAATGTACAAAATCATTGTTTCATAAAATAGCATAGAATATTCATATTTTCTCTACCATTTTAAAATGTTTTGCGATTTTTATTTGAACAGAGATGAAGTAAGAGTCATGTACAGCAGCCGGCTGATGGAGGATGCTTTCCAGGGGCTTGTGGTTGTTGCTTTCTCCATTTGTTTTACATGACCTCTTTCTCCACCTTCCCTTTTCTTTTATTTCTTTGTGGTTCTTCTCCTTTTATTTCTAGTGTCAGTTGCTCTGTGGGGGTTTTCACAATTTAAACTGTTTACATGAGACAGTGTCTTTTAATAATCACCAGAGACCATGTATTTCCCTAATGGGTAGTTGGTTTTAAGCTGTGATTGTGACAGTTAAAGTATTTACAGGGGGAAGGGGATGCTTCTGAAGTAGATGATATTGCATGATGATGTCTGTTCCTGTTGTTCTTATAGACATTCCATATCCATTGATGACAGTTGTTGACATCTATATATCTGTCTCACTACCCAACTCAAACTTTCAGTTCTACCATTTTTGTTCAACTAACTGTCCAAAATACTTTTGCACAAAGAAGCTTTCTTCATTTCAGAAGGTAGTTTTTTTGTTTGTTTTGTTTTGTTTTGACATCTAGTTTTGCTAAAGTCAGGAGACATCACTGATTCCCCATTTACTTACAGGTTTGTTTTGTTGTTTATTTGTTTGTTTGTTTTCAAAACAATAAAATGATTTCCCAGAAAACTTTAGCTTCCATCCATTGTTTGGGTATTTTTCCAAATCTCCTGAATGTAAGCTTATGTGATGTATTGCATTTAGTTGTTCTAGTGTCCTTATTGCTGTTCAAAGGAGTGTTCCTTTGGCCAGCAGGAGAATATTCAAACTGCCACATGAATCCTTTTATCATGACCACTGGCTGAGGCTTAAGGGTCTTTGCTTGTTCGGTTTTTGTCAACTTGGCACAAATCTAGAAATATCTGGAAGGAGTGAACCTCAGTTGAGAAAATATCTCCATAAGACTGTCCTGTAGGCAAATCTGTGGGGTGTTGTCCTAATTAACAACTGATGTGAGATGCTGCAGCACACAATGAGCAGTGCCATGTCTGGGCAGGTGGTGCTGGCTTCTATAAGAAAGAAGGCTGGGTGCCCGGACGCAGCAGCCCTCCACGGATTCGGCTTCAGTTCTGCTTTCAGTGACTGCCCTGACCTCCCTCAGCAATTTAGGATGACAGGAGAATTGTAAGAGGAAGTAAACTCCTCTCTCCACAAGTTGCTGTTGGTCATGATGCTTTCTTTATCAGAGCACCAGAAAACTGAAACTGTCCTTAAGAAATTGAGTCCTCAGGAGGTTTTATATAATAGCAATTAAAGCAGGAACACTTTTAACGTGAGTGGGAAGTTGGCAAGGACCATGGGAGGAGAATGGGGGAAATGCAGGCATGAAAATGATGTAAAAAAAATTACTAATGTATGTAATTTCCAAAATTTATTTAAAAAAAAAAATTTAAAAAAGAAATAGTCTATAATAGAGGCTTTAAGGAGGATTTTTGCTGTTACTAACTTGATTTAGTAGAAAAAAGCTAGTTTTTATTTGCTTGTGTTTATACTTCCTGTTCATAACTTGGAAGAAATGACATCCCAGAGGACAGAACATTTAATTTTTATAAAGCTTGATCTGTTCTACAGTGGACCAAGGTTACAATATTGTACTCAGAAACTCTTGTGTAGTCCAGTGGTTCAGAGTTTCAATTTAAGTTTGCTTTATAAATTTTATGGTCTTATATTTTATATTGTAATTTTGACTTAATTTTGTCACTGTGAGGACTATTAATTAAAATTATATTTATTTGCATGCATAGTTTCAATTATTTTGTGACAGTTTTTTGAAAAGTCTCTTTGCTCTTTAATATGTTCCGTTGTCAAGTCAGTCCAAATGGGTCATCCGTGTGAGTGTGAATTAATTCTGCTCTCTAATACACCCCATTGATCCTACAATTTCACGGGCTTGGCTCAGTTCTGTGATCACTTTGACTACAATGAATAGTCATGCTTTTGTCCTTTTGTAGTTTTTGTTCAGTGAGGGGACTTTTTCAGCTCTAAGGAACAGCCATTTTTATTTTTCCCACACCTGATGCAGGAGTAAGGGAGAATTCCAGATGCCCCACAGTGTTATGCAAAGAGATTGGTAAACTACAAACAGGCTCCTGCTGACACTCAGTGTAACCAACCAAGGAGATGAGGAGAAAGAATACCCCAGTGTAGTGTTAATGTGCCTTCGTGTCCTTATAAATGAGGCTGAGCACATTAAATGCTGTTCATGGTCCTTGTTCCATGAACTGCCCATCTTTCATCTTGAGTAGCTGGCCTTTCCTCTTCTGTGTTGGTAGAACAGTTTATCACTTAGTAACACAATCCATTATCCTTAATGTGATTTGTATAAACTTTTTTCTGCTCATTTATTTCTAATTTTATTTAAGAAAAAACTTATTTTTGTTTTGTTTAAATGCTTTTACCTTTATCCTAATGAATTTATGTCTAATTATATGCTTTACTGGGCCTATTTTCAGAACAGCTTTAAATTTGCAGACTATCTTGACCTGATAGTATAATTCTAATTTATGACCCCACTCTGATCACCTAGTTTCCCATTAATTATTAACAATAATTAGTAATTTGGCATATTTCCTTAAATTAACTTAAGCTGATTTGTCCAACAGATGGACATACTTAATTCTTAAGTTCTATCCCTAGTGAAATGTTTATGTGTGCATGGTATGCATATATGTGTACATACATGTTCACATATATGTGGACACATGTATATGTGCAGGTACATTTGTGTACATGTACATGTTGAGACCTGATATTGCTATCTAAAATCTTCCATGCTTGCTCTCCACTTTATTTATCATGATTTAGCTGAATCTAGAGCCCACTAGTCTAACTAGCTAATTCCCTCAGAGATCTACTTTCTCCTCCGCCTGAACCCTAGGTTTACAGGTAGTTACCACACTTGGGTTCCATGAAACATCAGTCTTTAGACTTGTGCAGCAAATGCTTTATTGACTAAGTGATAAAGTCTATTTATCTACAATTAAGCACCTTTTATTCCCTCCCTACTTTCCATCCTTTGTTACCTGTTTTTTCTTCTCCTTGCTTCTTTCCTCTCCTCTCTTTTTCTTACTCTACTTTTTGGAAGAAAGTTTCTGTTTACACCAGACACTGGAGAAAAGGGATTCACTTCACGTAATTACATCACTTACTTGGACTTTATTCACCTTTTCCTCATGTGAAATGTAGTTACATGCTCTTGTCTGTCTGATATATACTTTATGCTTTGACCTGTAACCCAAACACTATTTTTCTTGCCTGTTCGAATTATACTTGGCTTTTGGCATAACCTCATAAGTGTGTGTGTGTGTGTGTGTGTGTGTGTGTGTGTGTGTGTGTGTGTGTTTTCTTACTTTCTACTACAAGATGATCTTAGCTCATTTTGTATATCCCCTATCAGTATCTTAGAATCAGTCATTTCTCCTTAGTGCTCTCTTCCTTTCATTGGAGTTCATTGTAGAAACCAAGAACTGGGTTTCTTTATTACAACTGCAGCTCAGGAAAAAAGCATATAAGTATCGGTTAGTCTATAAGGATACACATATTTATAAAATTTCTGTATATTGGATGCTTATATTTCTATTGTTGGTATACTTGCATCTCTATTAATGAAGGCATGACTTATAATTAGTATCTCCAACACTACTCCTTTATATGGAAGAATCTGTTAGGTTCCCCTGGGTTATTTCAACAGTATTGAACCTTGTTTTCATACTGCCATTCATTTAATTCCAAAATGTTTATAGAGAGGTACTAAAATTGTTAATTGGAAAAATAAATAAATGATAAATAAAAAAATTTTTTAGCAGTACTCAAATGAGGAAACAGCCATGCCAGCTAAAAATCTTATGTACTTGTGTTTGCTTTTGCCATGGGCTCATCATCATCATCATCATCATCATCATCATCATCATCATAATTATTCTTCCACTTTTCATTACTCTCAATGAGATTGTTTCATATAATTTTCATATGAAAAAAATAATATTTTTCATAGTCTGCATTCTTTCCTCGATTCTTTTAGCCTTGCAAATGAATTTTATTGTATAAAATAAGATGCAACAATTGTGTAAGTTTAGACAGACCTTTAATGTCATGTATATATACAGTACCTAGGCAGTATATCTTAAAGTTCTAGTTGTTCCTTGTGTTCTCCATACTCCTGGGAGGGGGGGAGGGCTGGTCTGTGAAGTGTTCCTATAGCTTTACTTAATTTTGGAATGCATGTAATATGAATATTATGATATGCAGTTATGCAGAGGCTGACTTGTTTGCTTAGCAGTGTGTATGAAGATCCTGTGTTATATCTGCACTTTTCACTTGATATTATACTTTTAAGGTTGACCCATGTTCTTCTCTGTACAGCTATTTTTTAAAAGCCATTTCAGCATCATATACTTCCACAAATTTACTTTCTAATGAACAGCTCCCTTGTATATCTTTATGGACTTACATAGGCCTTTTTTTCAATAATGTGTATATTTATAGAGAAATAGAAGCATTATAAATGCATTTTTATAAAGTGACTTGCGCTGCTATATAAACATTATTAACTTGAAATGTAGATATTTCTGTTCTGGGCTTTAGCTATGTATTTGGGCTTGAGGACTTTAAATATGAAGATACATGCTAAGCTGAAGTAAGCAGGCATGGGAAGGACATTATAGGAGCAGTAATGGAAGAAGCTTTGAGAATCTCCAGGGATGGAAGGGAATAGATTCTTCTGCTAGGTATTGGCCTGTTTTAAAGAAGACCATGTACACACATGCTCCTACAACTTCCCCAGTGCATTTACATGCAACCATTCATATGGAGAATAGAAC
>NC_034591.1:62523803-62554922 GCF_900095145.1 Mus pahari | reverse complement strand
AGTGGGTGGGTAGGGGAACAGAGGTGGGGGGAGGGGTATGGGAATCTTTCGGGATAGCATTTGAAATGTAAATAAAGAAAATAATAATAATAAAAAATAAAATAAAATAAAATTAAACACTACCTCTTAAAAAAAATGCATTTTTAAAAATCACCTTTTTGCATGTGCGTATAAATAGAAATATTGCACAGAACAAAATTTGACATGGTCAAACAAAGTAGCCCTTAACCTACAATGTAGCTACTCATTTCCTAGTTGTGTATCACCTATTTTTGGATGTAATTGTAGGAATCACTTGGCAGGATATCTGCTAGCTTCTCTTTTTGTAAATACTACTAAATCCCATATCCTCCTGTGCTTCAGGCATTGCTGTTACAGAAGAGGACACTTATTTTGCTACTTAGAAGCAGTCCCTTACATATTTTAAACATCAATCCATTGTCACCTTTGAATATTGCAAAATACCTCTTCTTCCTCCACTATGTACTTATGACCATTGTTGGGCAAATTTACTACTTTAGTCTTCTGATTTTTGAGCAGTGATTATGTGATCTGGGAGGTTCATCTGGCTGTGTGTAGTTGTTGAAGCACAAGTATGGTTCTGGGTTCAGACATTACAGGTGTATACCTGCCTTCAGAACCAGAGTTTCTCAGTTTCAGACTTTCAAGCTCTTCTTGATCTTTGCTCTAATTGTATCTTTGTTGATGGTTTTTTAGATCTATATTATTAATACTTTAAATTCCTAGTAAGATTTACAGAGTTGGCATTAAAGGTACTTTGAATTATACTATACTGGGGTTTATACATGTAACTTTTTTTAGTATTGAATTTATCATCAGGATTACACAAAAGATGCTCAGTTCAAAGCCAACTCAGCTCTTGCCCTCAGCATCTTGGGATGTTTCAGAGATTTGCCAAGTGTATTTTATAGAAGATTAGTCATTTTGTTCCCTTTATAAATGGTGATATTTATCCACGTTATTTCAAGTCTAAGAAACAAGTCAAGGTGATTCACATCTTGAAATTGAATATGAAAATAGCTTTGATGTGGAGTGTACTATAATAATGGACTAAGTTACCACTTGCTGAATATTTAGTGTTCACCATCTTCCTTGTGAAGAAAATGTTTATCAACATATTAACTGTCTCCATTTTAACATGGAAATATTGTAATATGGTATACTTATTAATAAAATACCTTAATTACTGAGTTTTTAATTAGAAGACAATTTTTTAGTTTCCTGGGTGTTTTGTTTTTTTTTTTTTTTTTTCACAAGTGGACTTTCAAACTGCCACAGATGAACCTCACTTGGGTCCTTGAGCCACGGGCGAAACTCAGGTTCCAGTTACAGGTGGGCAAAGAGTTGATAAGAAGGAGGGGTGACAAACAGACAGGACTCAAGGGAGTGTGGATCTGAATGTAATCTGTCAAATCGAGCATCAAACTTTTTATAAGGAAGAAAATAGGGAAGTTAGGTGATATACCAGGCAAGGTACAATGAGGTTACTGGATTCTTATATAAAACAGAGGAATGCAAACAGGAAGGACTGGCAGGAACCAACTGGGATAAAATTCAGTGTTAACAACTGGAATCAAAAGCAGCCCTACCTAAGGTCAGCTTAATTTTAGAAGTCAGGGTTAGTTCCTATTCTAGTCTATTGTATAGTCCACCTTCCCCCTAGGCCATTGTAAATTCTTGTGTATGGGTGTAGCTCAGCTATCTATAGTTCTAAGTATCTACTCTGGTTCCTCCTTAGATCAAACTTCCTTCTTCCTAGATAATGGTAAATTCCTGCATATGGGCGTTGCTGGCCCTGAGATTTCTAACTCTGTGTAGTAGATAGTAATATCTGATTTCTTCCACTATCTGTTTTACAATACTAGAGGCAATTCTGCACTTGATCTTAGCCAAAAGGCCGAGAAGAGATTAGAGGCAATTCTGAATGTCACTGAATAGGCAACATTCTTACTGAATTCAAAACCCAAGGTCAGCTCAAGGACTGCCTAGGACTGATGAGGAATCTATCTTAGCTATATATCAAAAAAATCAATCCTTAGAAGCAATTATTATAAAGCAATAGTAAGGGAAAGCACACAGATCCGTTTACCACTAAAGCAAGGACATTGGAGCATACAGGATGCCACTGTTCCAGGAGACTAAGTTTCTGTGAACTTTTCGCCTCAGGAAAGTGCCCAGGTTTCGGGGGCCTGGCACGGGTGTCACTACTGGAGTGGATGTAGCACCAAACAATAGAGAAAACTTTGAGATAAACATTAATATAGTTTATCTTTTTTATGCCTCAGAGAAATAGCTAATTTTAAGCTTATCTCAGGCTTCAGTTTTTTAACTACATTTATTTTCTGGTTTCATATAAATGAAGAGGTATTCCCACTTTCATTGTCAAAATAAATCTGTAATTTGCCTTTCTATAAGCCATAACAACTAATTATGGCATGTATATATACTTTTAAGTGTTCATATAAGTGTTTTCAGTTGTAATTGATAGATTTCTAATTAGGATGTAAATATTAAGGTACATTCAAGGTTTGGGGTCTTCAGCTGTATCCATTTAAGTTTTAGTATCAGGGATTAAATGTGTTGTCCATCAGTGCTCAGAAGAGTATTATTCCCTCCATCATGAGAAGCAGCAATCCTAGAGAACCATTTTCCCCTTCAGTACTGATACAAAGAATGCCTCTACAGTTTTGCTGAGGACTCATTATAACGTCCGGTGCTTTTAAGCACCATTCATTGGTTCACATTTGTAGGGAAAATCTCGTTATCTGCACCAGATTTATATATTCATTTGAGTATTTAGAGGACTTGTCATAACTTCGACCCAGTCTCTGCTATGGTAAATCCCAACACATCTCAAGTTTGACAGTATGTCTCATAGCACTAGGATTTTGCATGCTCCTGGATGAAGGGGCACTGTGTCCTGAAGAACCCTGAATCTTTCACAGTTCCTCCATCTCTCCACACTTAGTACAGTTGTTAGTGTTTACCTTTTCATCATTTTAAAACCAGTTCACAAGTTTGCTATTCAGTTAGAGAAGCCAGATGAACACAGCACAGGGGTAAACATTGACAGTCTGAACAGCAGGGGGTGAAAGAAGAGCTTCTCAGCTTATCCACAAGGTGCCAGAGAACTGAGTCCTGGGGGTCAGAAAGCATCACATGTACCTTTGCACACTGCCACATGTCATAACATGCAGACTTCTCTGACTGGGGCTAAGTGTGTGCATGTAAAAGTATGTCCATTTCTAAGAAGTGTCAGATGGATGTGGTACCTCAAATGCAGACTGTTACAGATACCATGTTTCACCTTTTTTTGCAGATTTTATTTTTTAAATTGAATGAGTTAGTTTATCAATAACCAAAACTAATGAGTACTCAAAATGGATGAGCCAACCATCTACCAACTCTCAGAAAAAGATTATTAGAGGGAAAATGTTTTATTGAGGGAGGAGATGCTACTTGCTTTAAAAATCACTGCAATTGTCTCTCTTATAAGAAAGAGAAAAGTAGATTGTGAAGGCTAGTCCTGGTGGATACATCTACAAAAGATGTGTCCTCTTGCACCTAAGGGAGGTGAACACTGAAGAAGGCAGGGTGGAAAGCCAGAGGATCGGGGAGTTTGCTTGAGACTGTTTCCTAGTAATAGCAGAAGCTACACCCATGAGGTCTCACTGGGTAGTTTAATGTCATCTTGACCTAAGCCAAAGTCATCTAAGAAGAGGAGACCTTGATTAAGAAAATGCCACTATAGGATAGGACTGTAGGTAAGCCTGTCCTATTATTGAATGATGGGGGAGGGCCCAAGCAATAGGATGCCACCTATGGGTTGTGTCCAGGACTCTATAAGAAAACAGACTGAACAAGCTAGTGGGATCAAGCCAGTAAGCATCACCCCCTCATTGCCTTTGCATTGACTCCTGCCTCTAGATTCTTGCCCTGTTTAAGTTCCTATCCTGAATTCCTTCCATAATTAGTAGTGATATGGAAGTATAAGCCAAATAAACCTTTCCTCCCCAACTTTTTCTAGTCATTGTGTTTCATCACAGCAATGGTAACCCCTAAGACAGTGAGCTAAACAATAATACCAACAGCCATGCCAAAGTGGGTGGGAAAAAGAAAAAGGTTGCCAGGCCTCAACCCTACACAAAGAACAACAAGCAGTTCAGGAATGCTGAGAGCAGGAGAAATAATCTTCCCCAGGGAAGAGAACACCAACTGGTTGTCCAATACCAAGCAGTCAGTCCTGAAAACAACATACATACATATAACATACAGACCAGGAGGCTATATTTAGCAATACACGCGCGCGCGCGCGCACACACACACACACAAACTCACAGCAGTTATTGAAAAAAGTGTCATGAACGAGCAAGGAGAGTTCGATGAAAGGATTTGGAGGGAGGGAAAGTAAGGAAGAACTGATAAAATTATATCGTGGTCTCAAAACAAACTGAAGAAAAATAGGTTAATGTTGCATGAAATAGTAGATGATAATCCAGGCAACTGCAGGCAAGGCACCAGTGGGCAGGCCGGCCTGTTCTCAGCCCGGCAGGCTCTCTGACTCAGAGCTCTGAAATCTCTCCATGGCCCCTGCTGCCACACAGGCCCCCACACTTGTAAATTCACACAGCTGACTGGGGTGCCTGCTGTGTAGCTTTCTCTGGGACCGGGCTGAGTCGCCATGTGAAGGAAAACCACATAATCTTAGTTCAGAATCAACAGACAACACATTCTCTGTGCACAGAAACTAGCATCCTAATTTTGTAAACTATTTTAAGTTATAAATCCTCTGGTGGAAGATCCACCTAAACCGGGACCTCTGGCACCTACTTTGTGCCTCCATGCTCTCCCTGTCTTAAAGTTCCTTTCTCCTGCCTCCCCTCTTACCAGGAAGTCCCACTTCCTTCCCATGCAGTGATTGGTCCCTTGAAATCTTTATTCATTATGGGTAGGTTCTGCCCCAGGTTCATATCACTTTGCAGGGGAGTCCTTCTTTTCCTTGATCCGGTGCTCATGGCGGCCAAGTTCCTATTGCAACAGTGTACAATGCAAATTAAAGGTTGAAGAGCTAATTTTTTAAAATGAATAATACTTAAAATAGGTCACTGATAATTTAAAACTATTCCAAAATCTTATTTCCCCATCATTTTCTATCAGCTATGGTATTCTGTTGTGGTCTGAATGTAAAAAGCCCCTTCCAGTGTGACTACTACACAGACAATGTGATACTGCCCGATATGCTAAGATAAAGCAACAGAACGTGGAATTTTTTAAGTCAGACAGAATTTGGAATATTTGTTGCTTATTTTTTTCCTAAAAGAGCCTCTGTACTATTTACTGGGTTGGTGTATTTATATATATATATATATATATATATATATATATATATATATATAATATTTAATAATTATAATTATAAATATATATTTATATATAAATATTATATATAAATATATAAATTTATTAAATATTATATATAATTATAATATATATAATATTTAATAAATTTATATATTTATATATATAATATTGCTATATATATATATATATATATATATATATATACATATATATATATAGCAATATTATACTCACAGCAACCTGACACTTCAGTGTCAGTGGACCAAGGCATGAGAATCAAGGCTATGTCGGTGTGATGTAGACAGAGACGTCACACAAAAGCTCTTCATTGTAAGCCACCATTTGCTTCCCGTGTTTTCCACTGGCTTATCTGACAGAAGTAAGGGGGGGCAATAGAGTATGAACAACACAGCACTTGTCCTTACCAAACACCTCTTAAACAGGAAAAACTCACCTCACCCCCTAATTTCTGTCGCAGCAATAAAAACATGAGAGGCCCACATTAGCAATGTTTTCCACTTTGTGTCCATCCCAAACAGACTGTATTGGAATGCAAGTCAAAATGAAAATGGTCATAACCAAAGTGACTGGCAGGAGTGAGATGGGTCTGGTACTGAGTGGCATTTTAGGGTATGGAGATGCTCTCATATATGGTGAGGATTGCCACAGTGCATAGGAACACTGATATCAGGGGTCCTCTGTGGCTACCATTTCACTTTCAACTATGTAAAGTTTGAATTTGTAAATGTTAGTAAAATACTTGAAGTCAGGGTCCTAAATGTCCAGTTTTCTTGTAAAGTTGTGTTACTCAATAGAAGGGATGGAAGAGGACAGTAAACACTTTTATTAATGATTATAACTAGGGGGGATTATAAAAGTAGTCTACTCATGTCAGGTCACATTCCCTTAAGCTTTCTTCCCATAAATGTCACAATTCAGCAGTAAGCACACCGATCTTACTTCGATTGTCTTCTCCCTATGGTGAGAATGGTTTATAAACAGAGGAACAGGGAATAATTTTTCATGGACTGAAGAAACTCTTCTGTTCAGATGCTACCTCCCAAAATTACAAGTACTTAAAAGGGCAATTGCTGATTTATGTACCTCAGTAGTGAGTTTGTGCTACAGTTCTCAAGATTTTAAATCAGAGGTAGAATTAATTATCTAGTAAAACATTCTGATTGGAGCACAAGAAATGAGATTCAGCAGATCTGATTTTTTCAGCATTTTTGTGTCCTATAAATTTAAATTTATTATATATATACACATATATATGATAAATGTTAAAATTCTAAGTTAAAGTTTGACTTCTTTAAGATACTGCATGGGTTGTGAAGTTACCTGTTAGTTATTTTATTGGAAAATATGCTTAAAAAGAAACATATAGTAACCTAGATTTGAGTAAATCAAAAATATTATAAGTCAGTGATATCCTAACAAAATGCCTTATGCTGGCTAAAACTGACATCTAAAGTGAAACAGTTGTGGGAATAGTTGAAGAAATATTTTTTTTGAAATAAAAGTTGTCTTGGGTTTACAAATAAGCTGTCTTTAGAACTTGAAACAAATCTTTCCATGTTATAAAAAAAATGCTGTTCTTCTCACCAGATATACTTTCTATAAATTGTTTTTATGATACTCTGCAGATTAGTATTGACTAAGTTTCAATGTACAATACTGTTTATATGTTCATTCGTCAAGCTGTAGTGTGCAGCTCAGAACGTGTCACCCCCCATACCCTGTGCTAATACATGCCATTGGTTCCAGGCTGTTGTGCACCCTTTGTCTTTTGTTATCTTTCCTTTGCTATTCTCACCTGTGGTCTGAATTTCCTTATAGAGTGAGTCTAGTAATTCTGCTTTGAACTTCCAACACAACATACTTTCCAAAGAACCCTTAAGTTTCCACTTCAGGGTATAGCCTGAGATTGGACAAGAAAATATGACTTTCTGTTGTCTAGTTTCTTTTAATTATATAAATTAAACAATACTTTGGTAACAACCCTTTATCTTGCTCCTGTGAACACAGATTCTTTGTATAGTAAGTACTGCCAACATTTTGGAGGATTTGAGTGTCTCAGGGCTACAACTCACCTCTTGCTGCTCTTTATGATAATTGAGGCCACCCTTCTACTAATCCTGAATGGCAGGACTGGCAAGGTAGCTCAGTTGGTAACACACTTTCTGTGCAACCAGAATGGCCTGAGCCCCTAGCATCCATATAAAAGCTGAGCCTAAAATGTATTGATAAGGACTAGAGGGGCAGACATAGGCAGATAACATGGGCTCAGTGGCCACCCCATCTGTCTGAATCATCTATCGCCAATTCAGTGAGAGGTAAGAGATCCTGGATCAAAGTATAAGGTAGTATGAGATAGAAGAAGTGAACCTTTGACCTTCATATGCATGCAGAGATGCACAGGGACACATATGCATAACACACAACAAAACCTAAACAACTGAATTGTACATATTTCTTCATAGCTCTTATGTTAGGCACTCTGAGGATCCCAAGTATGCATAACATCCCTCTTACTAGTGGCCATGAGCAAGAGGAGCCTTTTCTGAGCAGCCTGAGTCTAAAGTTAGTTGCTCCTCTAAAGCATCCTCCTGATCCTGGTATTCATTCCTCCCCAGCTTCTTCTCTCTCATGTTTCTAATCTACTCAGAGCCATAGTTAAATAAAGGACTTGGTCCTTTGAACGCATGCTGACTCTTCCATGCCAGTTCTTTAACCATTGCCCAGCATCATCTCCCCCATTTGCTGCTGAGTTCTAAGGATGTAAACTTTACCAAGAGTGAGCAAAGGCAGTTGAGAAAGTTTTCTCGACCATTTACTAGAGTCCTTGGAAAGGAGCTCCATCCTCCACCAGCAAAGCATTGCAATACCCGCATGCTTTCTGTTTTCTTTCCTTGGGTTTATTCTTCTTTGAACTTGTGTTTTTGGAATCAGTCTTTTCTATCCATGCATGACTCCCACACTTGCCTGTTATTTAGCTCCTGCATCTCCTTTAGTGTTCAGACCCTCGCTTCCCCCAGAGGATAGGCTAGTTTCAGCCTTTGCCCTTGTTCCTGAGCTAGTGGCCATGAGGAAGGGGAGTAGTGAACAAAAGGATGACCTGTTGCTTTGCAGGTCACAGGTTCAAAGTCATTTCACGGATTAGAGAGTTTAGTCTTTAATAGGAAAATGCAGGATAACTCCCCACAGCCTGTACATTTCAGGGAATCAAAAAAAGGTTTTAGCTCATTAGTTCAAGTATTCCTACTCTGGTCTTTCTGGTTTTACTCTTTCCACGAAGAATCCTCACCTTGATATAAAAGACTTGTTGGGAAGCTGAAGACATAACCTTAATGGGAACTTTGTCCTCTATAATGAAATCCTGGCCGTGATCGTCAGTTTTTTTATACCCTTGTGAAAATGGGGACTTACATAGACTTCTAATGAGGTCCATGAGGTCTATGCTATTCAAGACACTTCTCTAGGCTTCCTTTCCTGGTACACCTTACTGTGGCATGCACACTTTTTTTTTTTTAAAGGAAGAGAATAAAAAACTAAAACTTCCCAGTGCCTCACTGGGAAGCATCAGTCATGTGGCATGATGTGTGAACAATTGCCTTTGGCTTGATATTACTGTGTTTTCCCTATTAGAGCTGTCTCTGTTGTTTATTAGTATACAGAACAAAATAATATTCATGGGTGCTTTATGTGAGCTACTTACTCACTCCAGTCACTCTGACCATTAGATAAGATCCATCGGGAAAAAAAGTAATTGATAGAAGGGGTTTTATTATACAAAATTACACAGCCCAGTAGAGGAATATCCCATCTATGTGGGTTGTCAGTACAAAAAGTTGATTCTCTTAATACCAATTGATGCCAACACAAAGATAAATAGATTAATAAAGAAATTGAAGTTGAATCACAATATTGTTAACAAATTGTCACCTTGTAACTGCTAATGAAATTTTATTATCTATCCCTAAGATACAAAACTAAATAGAAAACAATATCTAAATTTTTATACAGATAAATATGTCTATATATCATAGATTGAAAAAGATGGCTTTAAATTAAAGATTACTATTTCGCCTAACACCTTTTTTTAACCTTTTCTCAGATACACCAGTACTTCTCAGAAGTGTTTGATAACCATGACTGTAAATATTTTAAATAATGTCACTAACAGTGAGAAAAAGACTTCCTGGGACGGTGCCTCTTCCCTAATGACCTCTGCAGCAAAAAACAGCGATCTTTCATGGGGAAAATTCAAAAGATTTAACTCTCCTTTTAAATTTTCCAGTTTAAAATGTTCCCTTCTCTTTGTAAACAGTATGTGTATCTATTTCACTTACCAGCATGGCACTGGCTCTTACTACAGCATGCCAAAATCATTCATGTTTTGGTCACTTCGAGGGTAAAATAACTATGTTGTGCTTGGATTTATTGCGATACACACTGGCTAAATTTGATTAATTTAGACACAGAGGGTAAAAGTAGACTGGTTATTGAAATGCCAGCATTACGCAAGAGTGGGACCTGTACTTTTATAGCCTCGGAGACTGTTTTCTTACCAATGACTCTAGAAATTAAGCTCTAAGAACATCCCTGGTGCAGCTTTTCCGAGGTGCCTGCATTCGCCAGTAAAAATGCAGTGTGCTTCCCGTGGAGGTGTGCAGGGGGAAATGCTATCAGTTCTTTAGAATCTGATTTATACCTGAAGAGAGTGGCTGCCACTCTGTGATTTCAGGGAAGCTGGGTATCAAGGAGCAATTTTCAAAGAATTGAAAGCTGGTGCTAGGTTATGAATAAACTCAGGAAAGTTCTGACCTTCCCTGTCAAATGATAAGGCTGTAAATATGTTGGTAACACCACTGTGATGTAAGTACCTGTTTTGTTTTCCCCCCTTCTCTGCGAGGCTCCCAGGGTACAGAGAATCAGTAACAGCAAACTAAAACAAAATTTATTATATGAAAAACAATTATAAAAGTAAATAATTCTGTATATAGTACACAGGAGGCAGCTGCTTGTATGTTGCTTCTGAAATATGTCTGGAATTAGATTTTTCCCATTTGAAACAATAACATCCTAACGAAATTTAAAAAACTGATTAGGTCACATTTTAGTGTTTAGTTAAATGAAGACAGCTTAAGTGACTATTAGATAGAAAGTGAGGTAGTGTGTAATATTTTTAATGATTTCTTCCCATTATGCAAATTTTATTTTATAATATGGATAGTTCTTACTAAAATGTAGTCTTTAAAGCAATTGTTTAAAATATATAACACACAGACAGCATCCAGTACCACATGCTCTACATGATGTATGTGGTATCTGTCTAGCCTAATAACTCATTTCTTCTTTCTGACCTTAGCACTATCAGGTTGGCAGCTCAGAAGAAAATGAAGATGAACAGGGAGGAATCATTTCAGATAGTTTCTGGGTACCTGGAGCTTTTGTGTGTCTTTTTGTTTGTTTATTTGTTGTTTTGTTTTTCTTTCCCTTTAGGAAACACACACACACAAAGAAAAATAAATTTGCCAATCCTTCACTTTTTTAAAATCAATCCATTTGCTCTCTGGAAGAAAAGTTTTAAGAAATGAATTTTGTCTCTCCTGGTCACTTAAAGCTGAAAGAACACAGAAGGAAAGAAGGAAGACGGCAGCCAGAAGGCAGCTGAAACTGTGCTGGCCTCCACATCTGGACAGGGCTGAAAGTAGAGAGCTTTAGCCTGCTGTTGTATCTTGAAAACTGTGGTTCAAACAACTGTAAGCAGGTTTTCTCTTGCAAAGATTCTCTAAGGTCAGGATTTAGAAGTTGGCTGGCTCTTCAAGCAAAGGGTCTTAGGAGACTCATTTGTCTTGGCATTGGTTCACTGTGGCATGCATCCCACTCCCACAGCAGGAGAGCTGGCATTGGCTGTACATATATAGAAGTAACAGATTAGTCTCCAGAAAGGGCCCTTGAGGTCTTTGTGACACAGTGACTGGCCTTCCTCAAAGAAGCAATCTTCAAGCAAGAAGCAGTTGTCTTTTCCTTTTTATTTTTCCTTATAATTTCAGCCTCAAAATTTACAGAGCAACACCCTGTCCATAACTCACACAGATAGGTCTTATTAGTTATATGAAATATAAAGAAAAAAAATACCAGATGGCACTGTTCATGATACAGTGAGGATCGTGTTGTAGACATTACTACAGAGCAATGTGACAAAGAAAGATGTGGCCTCACTCTTGCACATATATCTTTGCAATAAGAGATAATATATACCTTCAGTCAAGTAGAGGTTGAGTGTGAACAGGTCATCCTGAGTGTACCTACAGAGATAGAAAGCATGAAGAATGATGACATGTCACATGCTGTTTTAAACACATGGCTCTTGTATTGAATTGTACCCTCATTGTAATAAGCTCTTTTGAAGTACAGAAGTGGAAGTAAATTACAGTAAGGTGTATTTCTTTCAGAAATCTTACCATGATTTAGACTCAGTGAATCAAAGGGTACTTTTCTTCATTTCTCCAAAAACAAACGAACAAAAAGCAAAAACAAAACAAAAATAAAACAACTGCACTAATATCAGTGCATTTATATACTGATTTCAATGGTTTGCACATCTTCTAGAAGGGATGTGGAAATGAGAATACTGTACCATGAAGAATTGATCTGCACAGCTTAAAACATGTATGCATTCTAACATTCTGGCCAAGGGGCAATATGTTCTATGCTTGTCCAAGTTTTGTTTCTACTGTTATGGTAAAACATTCCAGCCAAACACAACTCACAGAAAGAGCATGTTTGTGTCATCTTACAATTCCGGATTTCAGTCCTTCATTGAAGGAAAGTGAAAGCATTGAAGGAGCCTGTTTACTGTTCCACACAGAATTACCTTCAGCCAAGAACTCTGAAGTATAACATGACTCGCGGAAGACACTGAATGCTATCTTGTAGGCTTATGCTTACCTAGTTTTCCTATACACCCCCAGATATACATATTCATAGGATGATACAGTCTACAGTTTTTCCTACAACAGTTAAAAAGCAGGGCATTCACCCATAGTCAGGCCCACCAGCTAGGTTAATCTAGGCAATTCCACAACTGTAACTCCTTATTTTACTGTAGGTTGGGTCAAGTTAACTGGCTAGGTCTTTTATTAAGTACTACTTCTCAGACTGCTTCCTGAATATGTTATTCTAACATTCTTGACAGAAACTGAAAAGCAGAATTTTTAAAATTAAAAGTATTCAGTTTTGTGGTGTCTCTTTTGTTTTGATAATAAAAAGAAGAGCAGATGTTTCTTTATGTTTGTTCTGAGTCAGATACCATTGTTAGTATTTTATATATCAAATCATTTGTGCCCTACAACTACCCATTTATTCTATTTTTATAGATTTAAAAACAAAACTTGTACTGTTAGAAATGGATTTAGATCCACAGTGTTTTTTTAGCATGTGTGCAGTTGACCACAGTGCAGATATCAACACCAGCTATCTCAAAACTAGGATTCACTAACAGTGACTGATATTTTCACACCAGAAATCTAGAAAGGGGAAGAGAAACATTTAGAAACTTAAGTATATTTCTCTTAATTGAGGGGCCAGGGTGAGTCAGGTAGGTCTGGCTTATTTCTTACAAGGTTCTAGGCACCTTCCCAATGAAAACAGGACTGATGGATAAGATCTTCTTGAGATGTGAGGAAGCAGTGTAGAGGTTCTGACTCAGAGTAGAAATGAAAGGCATCTCGCTCTGTTCAGAATATAATTGATAGGATTTCCTTGTGGGTTATAGGTTGTGTGTGAGCAGGAAAATATTTGGCCAACAACTGAAAGGATGAAGCAACCATCAACAAAGAACAAAAGCTGAATAGGGTAGACTTGAGAGGAATGATCAGATATAGAAAATAGGGTTTTGGTATTAAAAACCAGAATTTGAACAAAATATAGACTAATACTCTATTCCAGGGACTGGCATTATCTTGGTCACTCGGCTGGAGAAAAACATGGTGGATATGGAGAAGGATCCAGTTGAAACTCAAGAGACCAGAGTCAAAGTCCTCCAAATTAAGGACTGTGGAAAGAAAAAGAGGGGCTTGCCAGTCAAGTGTGAGTTAAGATAAAAACTCAGGGAGGCCTATGCTCTGTGAACCAAAGAAAGATGATAGTTCAGAAATAGAAAATCCATGACAAATCTTACCAAAAGATCAAACCCTGTGAGAATGAAAAGCTGACAATTGGAATTAAGTATACCGAGGCCATTAGTTACCTGATGTAAGATACTTTTGAAGAGGAGAGGGGTGCTTAGTTGGAATGAATCTAAGAGAGAAATACGTTGAAAGCAGTAAAGGAAGATAACCTTTTCTAGAAATTTTAATATAAAGGAACAAGGGGCCATTAGCATGTGTAGTTTATATGAATACTTTCAAGTTTGATGACTAATTTTTATAAATACTTTTTATATTCCTATTGTTTGATTAAACTGCTTATAGTTATAACTGTTAAAGACATATCACCCTGAATGAGGGACTTCAAACAGTGGACTTTGCACTGGACCTCTAAACTCCCAGGGACCTCCAGCCTCTTGAGGGTTATGTGTGTCATCTCTGAATGAACACAGACCTGAAAGTCCTCTACTCTATGTGTTTTGGGGGCCTCGTAGCTGCTGATGTATGCTGTCTGTTTGGTAGTCCAGTGTTTGAAAGGTCTCGGGGGTCCAGATTAATTAAGACTGCTGGTCCTCCTACAGGATCATCCTTCTCAGCTTCTTTCAGTCTTCCCTAATTCAACAACAGGGGTCAGCGCTTCTGTCCATTGGTTGCTTGCTATTATCTGCATCTGACTCTTTCAGCTGCTTGTTGAATCTTTTGGAGGGCAGTCATGATAGATCCCTTTTTATGAGCACTCCATAGCCTCAGTAATAGTGTGAGGTCTTGGGACCTCCCCTTGAGCTGGATCCCACTTTGGGCCTATCACTGGACCTTCTTTTCCTAATATAAATGAAAATATTAGAAGCCCAATTTGGATTAGATCTGCTGAACATTTGTCCTACTTTATTTTCATCTAGTAGAGACTGCCTGGAAATTTTCATGTGGAAACACAGTCACCTTGTCTTGTCCTTATACTCCATTCCCCATCTAGTCTTAAGGATGTGTGGTTTCTGGGACAACAAAAAGCATTGTTCTGGAGTGCTGGTAAATACAGACTGACAGGAGGGAAGGTTATAAGGGAGCATGTTTGTTTTTAGAAACATTGTGTGAAGCAGATGTTTGCTCTAGGAGAGCTAGTATACTCTGCATAATGGGAAATGTGAGGCAGTGGACATGAGGCGAAAAAATGGAAATACAGTACTCAGTAGTGATAGCCCATCACCACCTTTCCAAATGTGATAAAAGTTGGGAAACAGTGACAGTATATTTTGGTACCCGAGAATGGATTAAATAATTGTTGCCCTTTGTTGTCATCTGAGGATAATTGTTGCCCTTTGTTGTCATCTGAGGTTGGATTGACATTTGGCAATTTGAAGAGTCTGGTTGCACAAAATAAATATTTCAATATGAAAAAAGAAAGAGAAAGAAAGAAAGAAAGAAAGAAAGAAAGAAAGAAAGAAAGAAAGAAAGAAAGAAAGAAAGAAAGGGAGGAGAGAGAGAGAGAGAGAGAGAGAGAGAGAGAGAAGAGAGAGAGAGAAAAGAGAGAGAGAGGGGAGAGAGAGAGGAGANAATGTGAAGGGGAGGCAATCATACTGATCTCTAGTGTGTGTTACCACTTATGGTTTAGGAAGAAATGACTCCCACGGGCACATGTGTTTGAGTGTGCCATGGTCCCTGGTTGGTTGTGCTGTCTGGGGAGGTTACATAACCTTTAGGAAAGAGAGAGAGAGAGAGAGAGAGAGAGAGAGAGAGAGAGAGAGAGAGAGAGAGAGGAGAGAGAGGAGAGAGAAAAGAAAAAGATCCAGGGAACAAAAGAAAGAGATGGTGGCTGCTGCCTGAACCAACAGAGGAACTCCAAGGGAGACCCCCAGATGCTCCAAGGGGTGACAGGGTGGAAAGGGAGTGTGCAGGGCCCACGGTAGCTCCAAAACAACATTTTCAAAAGGTATTTGGGGAAGTTGCTTTTAAAAAGTGAAAAGTGGATTCATGAAATTGGAAAGAAAGATGGCAGAACTGAGCCACATGCAACAGAGAATTACAAAACTGTATGCTTCACAGCTACATCTCAGCCCAAAGACTGAGAGGTTGGACCTAAACAACTGCGGGGGGAGGGGTATATCTCCTACTAGCATGTATAAAGTTCTATAGTCCATCCTCACACTGCAGATAGACAGACCCAGACAGATAATCATTTACATCAAATATATGATTCTTATGATTCTTTAAAAGTATAATAGGGCCCATTACTTTTTAGAAAATCATTCATCATGCGATTTTTTTAAAAAAAATTATATTTTGTGTATGTGTGTAGCCGGTATGTATTTACTCATGTCAGTGTGTATAAATAAATGTAAGTGTAGATGTACACATACTCACAGGCAGACACCAGGTGTATTCCTCTATCGCTATGTACCCTGTTTGTTGGAACAGTATCTCAATGAACCAGGAGCTCATCAGACTAGTTGGGCTGACGTCCTTCCTCCAACCAGTTCTGTCCTTAGAGGGCGTGCCTGTGCAGCAAGTATTCAGTGACTGAGCCACCATCCGGCACTGTCATATAATTAAGTAAGGGCCATTTTAGAAAATATGCACCTAATAAGCAGTTCTACCTTGGAAGCCTGACTACTCAAGGGTAATTGGCAAACCTAACATGGCAGTTCACAGGCTCATGTTTAATAGGGTGAAGTGAGGGACTGGAGAGGAAGCACAGTAATAGAGAGATGTACAGAGGATATTACAGAATAGGGCTGGCCCCAACATGGAGGGGCTATAGTTGCAGCTTGTACAGCTTACCCTGCTGGGATATAGAGAGCACAAGGGCAATGATTCTGCCTGCAGGCTACAAGCACAAATGTCATCCCTAGTGAGCCTCAGGAGCAGCCTATATCATGGGTGTGGAAGTGTATGGCAACTTGGAGCTGGCACAGAACCTGCCTCTGGACACCCTGCCTTGCCGCAATTTCACCCTGACTCCGGGCAACTGCAGGATATCCAAGATGATTCTCAGTGATGGTCCTGCATTTATGGTGCTTCAGAAACCTTGACCCAGACCAATGAGTCACTGCAGTGAATATTTGCATGTAATGATGCTTCGGCCAAAAAACAAAGCCAAATTCATGCAGTGTGACACACTGTAGTTTCTAATGCTACTATGACATACAAATATGCAATGGAGAGATTGAAAGATGGCAGAAGGAAGCAGTGAGTACTTGGTGGGGAAAAGCAGAACTAGAGATGCAGGTGCAGGGAGTGGTGTGAGAGAAGGCTGCAGTGGACAGGAACATGCCATCATCCAGGGTGGCTGGCAGGGTGGTATGCAGCAGGCTGGAGCTTATGCACACTCAGCCCCTGAACATGCTGCCCAGAAACATGGTCACCCTGGCTCAGAATAACAACAGGATGTCTGAGAGGAAGAATGCTTTCTTTCTAGATTGGACCTCTTTGAAATAGCTCCATGGTCCATGCTGCTGCCCCAGGCCGTCTTGAAGCCCAAGGTTCATGTAGATATCTGTAGTCTGTGTTTCCAACAGGAGGCCATGTCCGTGTTAGTGGTCTGGGTTGCCACTAGTGGCCATTTAGATGTGAGTGGCCTATACCACTGCATAAAGCCATGTTGATATTAGTGGTACATGATACCACTGAAAGTTATTTGAGGTCAGCAGTCCTGCTGTGGCTGTGTTGGTCCTACTGCAGGCAGTGGCCTTGCTGATGTTCACTAGCCCATGTTACCACCAAAGGCCATGGGATATCCATGCTCTGTGCTGCCACCTGAAGACAAGTTGATGTCCATAGGCCACGCTGTGGGGATGGGGAGGTAGAGGGCTATCTGAATGCATGTTGATGTCTGTGAACCAGGCTACCACTGGAGAAAGTATTAGTATCCATGGCCACTGATGCAGCAGAAGACCACATTGATGTCCATGGTCTATACTGCCACTAGAGACCATGCTGAGATCGATGCCACACACTGACTCTGGGGACGGCGTGCATGTCCATGCTCCAGCTCACTGTAAAGGGCAAGGAAGCTACAGTTGAAAAAGAGAGACAGACATAGAAAGGTTGAGAACCCCTACCCCTCCTCATCCAACCCACTCCCCAAAAAGTAACAGCCTAGCCAGGAAGCCATCGAAGAAAATCCTGAAATGTAGCTCTTTACAGTCAAGGGCTTCTGACAGGGGTGTGGGTGGGGAGGGACTCAGTGTTCTTTAAGGGGCTGGCCACCACAAGTTTGACCATACTTCAGCCAACACAAATTAAACTCTTGTTTGGTTTACTTTTTGTTTGTTCTCATCATCATCCTCTTTCTCCTTCTTCTCCTCTTCTTCCTCCTCATCTCTTTTCTTCTTCTGTTTTCAGGATAGGGCAGAAAGATCTGGGGCAGCCCTGGGAGGACTGAGAAATGAGTGCAGTTGGGCTTCATTATGTGAAGTAGTCATAGACTCCATTGTTATTGCGAATTTTAGAAAATAAGAGGCATATTGCAGGCATGGTACCAGTTACGAAGTATCACAAATTCTTGGAACATTTCCAAATGATCAACAAAGAATGATATTAACTTACTAAATATCTGGACAAATGATTTTCTCTAGATACCTTAATGGAAGTATTCTAATGCAAATGTTTTAAATATTTTCTCTTTGCTAATATTTTGCATTATTCTCATGAGGAACAATCACTTACTTTTTAAAAATATATACTGTGGAATGTAAACCTATGCTTAGAATGAACTCTTAAACAAAAGAGCATAGATAAATCAGTATTCATAGTTTAAATGCATAAATCTCTGTTCTTAGAACAGTTAGTATGCCATAATCAAGCCTGAAATGATATAATAACAGAGCCATATAAGTTCTATTTGATACAACAGATGTCCACACAGTATATATTGTAAAGTGTTGTTGGAGCACTGTTGACAGGGTATTCATAAATACTGGTTGAGTACAGATTTATCCTAGTATTTAATTAGATGAACATTGACTTGGTAGTGTTGAGCCTGTTTTGGGTTTTTTCTGTTCATCTGGACCTCCCTTCCTGTACTTTAAACCCCCCCCCATCTATTCTACTCAGATTTTCAAATAACTCTTCAAAATTGTTGATACATTTTCATCAATAATTATTGTTTGCACTAAACAATTTCCTGGTCAGATATTTATTAAATATAAAGACATTCTCCCTCTGTGATGATAATTCAGTCAGCAAAATAAAAGCAGTCTCTTTATCATTTTTAGAGTAATAATATGAACCTGTTTGCCAGATGCAATATACTAGCAAAATGCTGCATTTGTGGTACAGGTTAAGTTTTCAGCAATTGAAAGGAAATCATTTGTTAGTGCTAAATGGTAAACATAAGGAGATCACATACAAAACATGGCTTGCCTTTCTCTGTGGATTCTTCGTTTAAGGCGGGAGGAACAGTGGAAGTACAGAGGCATGCGGCCATCCTGACCAGGCTCTGCATCTCCTGGAACGGCACTCATTGAAGATTAGTTTGAAACTTAGTCACTACGCTGGCTCATAATGCCCTTCCATGTAGCTATCTCTGTTAGTATTGCTGACTCCTGGAGTAAGTATTCTTAGAAATCATTCCTTAAAATGGAATGGTGAAGAATAAGCTTTCACGACTTTAATGTGCCAGCATTTAGCAGACTCTTTACTCCAATTCCAATAAAAGGTAAGCATAAAGATGGGGTAGGACATTTAAAAAAGAAGCATGAATGCAGTGTGAAGGAGAATAAAAGGCATGTTGATTTCACCAGTGTGAGTACTGAGATAGTCTGGATTTCGGAGGCTAGTGGGGAAGGAGCCTGCCCGTGTAGAATTCCAGTGATGAGAAAATCATTTCACGTTTATTCTAATTTTGAATAAACAAAGTCCCTTAATTAAGGTTTTTCTTGTTAGTCATTTAATGTCAACTATTCAACTAGAGAATAAGGTAAACTCATGCCAGGAAACACATGATTTCAGCCTGACTTCATCAGATAATTCCCAGAACAAAAATCAAACACAAACTGACAGTTTTGAAACATAATCTCTGTAATGTTCTACCTTTCAAAATACTAAACCAAAATGTTAAAGCTATATACAATGTGCTTGGCTATATGTCTCAGTGTGTGTGTGTGTGTGTGTGTGTGTGACTGGTCATTATTATTAAGTGGATTTCTTGAAAGGAATATTTCCAAAAATAAAGCTTCCTTAGGAAATGAGATATTTCAAAGGTAAAGAGAGTCTAAATTATTACTCATAAGAATTTTCATATTATTCAGAAAAGTATTCTTCAGTCTCTTTGTTGTTGTAGTTATTGCTTTTCATCTTTTTTTCTGCAAGACTGTCTAGATTCTATATATATGGAATATGTGAATGGGTATTGTTACTTTTAAGAGGACAATCTATGAAACATTTTTTCTAATCTTATTTGACTTAGGAGTGTAGGGGGTATATTCTCATAAGTCTTATAGCTCTGAAGTCTTGCAAATGCAAATTCTTTGGGGAGAACATTTCTTGTATAACTGTTTTGAGTTATGTAATCAGTATCAGCATGAAAATTTACTAATCCAAGTTGGTGTGTGCACATAGTAACAGCTTCTTCTGGTACACTTAGTGTGGATCCATTTAACTTCTTCTTTTAATTTTTCCTGCAGACTCTTTACTTTCTTGCAGCATTTGCTAATACATTTTAAAGTACCTGGACAGAGTGGGGAAAGAGGTTGGCCTTGTGTTTAATCAGAGTTCACAAGTGTTCCATTTATACTAGGTCTAATTGTATACTTGTACTGTTTAAAACCTAACACAGAGTGTGTTTTGAACATTAATAGCAATTTAATGAATGACTGCTTTGTGAATCACCCATATCTTGAACGTGAGTTTGGTGATATTCTCAATTTGCTATGTATTTTGTAAGGCTCATACTAAGACATTCTAAAAGATTTTTATGCAAATGTTGGCATAGTTCCAAAAGTTAAGGACTTCAAAATATAAATTGAATTAAGTTGTCTTTGTATTTACTATTTTTCAATGACAAAACTAGGACAAGCTTTAACTTTTTTTTTAATTATACCTTCATCGCTTGCAGTAAAGATACACAGTACAAAATGTGATGGGAATGGCCTCTTAGACCTCAGTAGGTATCTATCTATCTGTATGTTGTTTTCCTGTAGCTTCGAATTGCAATCTGGGGAAACTGATCACCTGATTCTTACACATGATTTCCACTACACATACCATGCCACATCTTCACTGCCTTTTTACTAGATGATAGTTTCCTCACAGTAAGGTTGCTGCATATGTTCTAATAAACACAACTGAAGAGGCAAACCATGATTGATTTTTGTTGCTTCTTCACTGTATGGAACTGCTTTTGACTTTAAAGTGTTATCTTAACTGAGAACAGAGGATGGAGCAGAAACCTGTGCAGTGATTCATGGGAATATATGGAAGTGAATGATTAGTTCATGTGCCTCTGCTCCTCAGTGATGCCATAAATCCTGCAGGAGTTCTTTAACGTCAGGCTGGATGCCTGCTTCTGTCAAATCTCATATAGACTAGCATATATTATAAATTGAGAAATCTAGGGAATGAACAAGAATTTCTTCACCCAGTCATTCATTTTTTTAGCAATGTCACATTGACATGCCGATAGAGGATGAAAGCATAATACTGTTCTCTTTTAGCCATAAAAGCTAAATTTGCATATTTATAAACACTGAGACCCTTCCCATATGGCAAAACACACTTTTAAAGTGAGAAACAAAATGCTAATTGATGATAGTCTAAGATCTATATGTGACTTCTCAAGTCTCTAATCCATTTTATTCCAAGAATGAAAATGTTAAGATGCATTGGTTCTTAGAATAACGAGAAAAGCCATGAATACCTAGCAAAGCCAAGTAAGGAGGCTTCCCACTGTGCTAAATCCGTGACTTTACAGCATCGCTTCTCTTGCCAGGATAATAAAATGTAACATGTGTATGTGTTGTTTCCTTTGCATTATATTGTAGAAGCTGAATAACCATCTCTCAGGGAGGTAATATTCACCAGTTGAAAAAATTTTCTTTCCTTCACTGTTCTTTGCTAGACTTCTCTGGAACACCAAACATACAATGAATTTAGCTGGATTCTACCAAAACATAAAGCAGTAAAAACAAGGAAGAAGAGTAATTAAAAGCAAGGGTGAATATCAACACACTGAAAATAAGATACACCCATAATGTGGGAATCCTTCCTTGATAAGCAACAGGAAGTTACCCCCATTGTCAGAAATGCCAGAGACACAACAGCCTGGACCTCTGTGCAGATGCCAACCCTCCCTTCTCCTAGCCTTCTTGGGCCCTGTATATGCAACTCCAAGCCAGAAGGTTGCAGATTAGCTGTCAACCTCCAGTAGTGTGGCATTTTTGCTACAGGGCCATAGAAGCCTTAAACAGGAAAATGGGCCAAGTTCTACCTATGTGAAACGCTATCACACAGTTTCCTTCTGGAGAACTGAGAATTTCTGCCACCTCTTCTTTTGACAACTGCTGTTATTATAAAGGAAACATCTTCACCACTTACAGGATTTGTTAAAATGTGCAGCATGTGGTGGTATTCAGGATGTTCAGCTGCATTGTATTCTGAATATCTATCTTCAGAGAGAATTATTTTGCTTTGGACAAAAGGAGGGAGTGGGGAAAACAAGTGTGTGTTAAACTCACCAGCCTCAGTCATTTTAAAAGAAAACTATACAAACCACTAAAGACGTACTTGCCTTGCAGAAAATTAAAGACTTTGAGGATAGTCAGAAGCAGTTGTAATAGCTGTTGAGAAGTGACTGCTGTACCCACTGGGAGGCACTGCTCTTCTAGTGAGGTTTCAGACACACTATCCTTCCCTCATCAGTCCTGAGGGGAGAATGAAGGGTTGCTGTGAGGCCTTTTTAAAACTTATACATTCTTTCTTTTAGAGATTTACAGTTGAGCACATTAAGTAGATTACATGCAGTCCCCAGTCCCCATGCACATACATATACTGCCTGCAGTGTGTTCCTTACCATGCCTCCATGTGGCTCCTTTGTAATGAGTAAGGACCTACTGTTGACTCATTATTGTTCCTTGAAGTGCTTATGTGGAGACACATCTCTGATGCTAACATGGAGGTCCATGAGTGAGCAAATTATGATTTTATACAACCTGGAACCACTTACCCAAGGGTGGCACTACCCACAGAGAGTTGAACCCTCGCACCAATCATCGATCAACAGAATTCTTCACATGTCATCCTGCAGACTCATTTTTGCCACTCAGGCATGTTACATGTACGACACAGTCTATCCACACTTCTGTATACATACTATCTCCTGCATGGCACAGCTACATCAGTTGTATCTCTTCTCTCCCAACAGTGGACATCAAGTTCATAATTTGTGTGATTATACTTAGGCCTTATCTGATTAAATATTTAAGTAAAACATTCCTTATTGCTTTAGTGCTTTCTGTGTAAACCTAAACCAACTTGGGGCAGAAAGGTTTTAGTTGGTTTACAGTTTACAGAACATCATTGAGGGGGAGCTAAAGCAGAAACCTGGAAGCAGGAACTAAAGCAGAGGCTATAGGGAAGTGCTACTTACTAGCTCGCTTATATATCACAAGGCTACTTGCCCAGGGGCAGTACTACCCACAGTGGGATGAGCCCTCCCACTTAACCATTAATCTGGAAACATGCTCACAGTTCAATCTGATAGTGATAATTCTTCAGTTAAGGTTCCCTCTTCCCAAGTGACTCTGGTTTGTGACAAGTTGACGAAAACTAAGCAGTACAGCTGTGTGTATATCGTGAGGATCTCAGTGATGGCCACAGGTACAGCATTTACAGTGCCTATGTGGAATTCTGAATATTAGAAACCTGACTCATAGATAAGTAAAGATGTTACTTGGGAAATGGTCTTTTATATATAATTGAACAAATATTTGGTTGTGAGTCTAGAATTCAGTGTTACAAAAGGTTGCATGTTCAGCGGGTATCTTTATCTTTACAGTATCTTTACAATTGGTAGGTCTCAAGAAAAGGACTGTCTGTGTGGCCCTGGACATATTTATCCAATATTTTGTTGTAAAGCTTATAATTAATAGTAAGCTGATACAGAAAAGTAGGTCTCAATCAGGTGAAAGAATGTGCTGAGGTTATTTGTGGTTAGTATATGATAAGCCACATTAAGTGTTATTAGCTGGCTGCCAGCATGCTGCAGGTTGTTCCTTTCTTGTCCTTCTTCATACCTGCTCTTCTTCTTCTTCAGGGGAAACACAGGCTCCATGTAGACACTGGAATGGAAGGCAGCTGGTGTGGCCTGATACCTGTTGGACAGCCTTGCAACCAGGTGACTACAACAGGCCTGAAATGGAACCTCAGTGAGTAAAACCCATCTGGAAAGGGAGGGCTGTCTTTCACTGGGAAGAGGATGTTTGTTTTGGGCAGAGATGACTTGAAAGGGTGAGGCTCTGGGTAGCCTGCTCTTCACACACATGTGCACCATGCCTGGCAGTTTTCATCCTAAATGTCTTTGGTGTTCATATAGGTAACCTAAAGATGAAATAACAGGCTGATTTCTATAGTCCCTGCCAATTACCACCTCCATCTGAGTGTTTCAATTTCCATACCCTCAGTTGTCCTTGTCATTTTCTGTTCTGTGTGTTGCTTGGAGCTGTAAAGGTGTACTTATAATTTCCACTTGTTTTGCTTATGACTTATGGTGGCCCAGCAACTCTTTTATATGCTACATGGGGCATTTGTATATCTTCCTTGGAGAAAATCATATCAAAGTCTTTGCTCCTCTAGTAATTGAGTTGTTCCCTTCGGCCCAGGATGTGAGTCCTTCACATGTTCTAGTTATGAGTTCTTCTTCAGATATATGGCTGACAGATATGTTCTTAAAATTCTTTGCTAGTATTTTTAGTTCCTAAAACTTAATAAACTAAGTTAATTCTGATGACATAGTTCTTTTTCTGGATTTAGTTTTGCTTTGCTTTGCTTTGCTGCCTCTCAATGCCCTGTCTGGGTTGTCCACTGCTCTTGTGATTTGTGTACAGGAACCACACTTTACTTTTTAGAAGTAGCTCAAGTTCTGAATTTGCAAGTGGTTTTCATAATCAAACCTGTGAGCTTTCACAGATTAGCTGCTATTATTAAATATTAAAATGTTTTTCAAAAATTATGAGCTGCACTAAGCTATGCAAAGACTTCCTGCCTTGGAAAAAAAAGAATAAAGAAATAAAAATGTGGGATCTGTTCATTAAATAAATGTTGGTACATCTTTCAAAAAAAGATAAAAACTGCCAGAAGACGTGGAATAATCAGCTGTGATTAACCACGGTCTATCTAAAGCTGAATAAGAGATATTTACAACCATGTCATTATTTTTTAACATGTTCACCATTGAAATAGGTTGAAGATAAAAAGATTATTTTTAAGTAAACAATTAGGAAAAATGGAGCTCTTTTGAAACACACCTAGAGACGTGTCAGCTTGAAAGGAGAGAGCAGGTCTCCTCCCTGCACACAAGTGTGTGATGGGCTTTGAAGCTCTTCAGCCAAAGCTGAACAGATCCCGTTAGAAGTGTTTTGAAAACATTGTAACCTGAATCAACTGTTCTAATTCCCACATTTCCCATTATTTACAAGGATCCAAGGTAAACAGCAGTAAGCTCTCTCCTAGATCTAGAGATGACCGAATTTCTCAGTACTGGTACCAGGAAGGATAAAGTACCAAGCCAAAGGACAGATGGAAGAGAGGGGCTGTAGCCCAGCATCTTAGTCCAGATGGTAATGGGAGTCCTAAGTCCATGTGTACTTGCCTGAGCTTGTTAGAATATTCTTCATCCTCCAGTTCCCACAGCACTGTGCACATTCCTGACTTTGAAGAATAATGCTTTCTTGAAAGGATATAATGTTTGATCTTGCCTAAATACAATATGCCATTATTTATTTGTGTGGTAACGGTTTGCTTCAAGTTTTGAAATAATTGTTTTCTCTACATATTTATGATAATAATGAAAAATGCATGATGGGGCAGGCACATCTGTAATGCAGAGAAATGCAAATCAAAACCACTTTGAGATTTCCTATTACACCTATCAGAATGCCCAAGACCAATAAAACAAATGACAGCTCGTCCTGGCAAGGATATAGTAAAGGGAAAATTCATTTGTTGCTGGTGGAACTGCAGACTTGTACAGACTCCATGGAAATCAGTATGACCATTCTTCAGGATGCTGGGAATCGATCTACTTCGAGGTCTTCCTATATTATTCCTGGGCATATATCCAAAGGATTCTTAATCCCACCACAGAAACATTTGTTCAACCATGTTCATTGCTGCAGTCTTCATAGTATCCAGAAACTGAAAACAGCATAGATTTCTGTCAGAAGATGAATGTATAAAGAAAATGTGGCACATTTACACAATGCAGTTTTACTCAACTGCTTAAGAAAAAAAAATGAAATCATGAAATGTGTAGGCACATGTATTGACTTAGGAAAAAAATCATTTTGAGTAAGGTAACCCAGACCCAGTGACAAACAGTTTTATCCCCTTATATGTAGATATTAGCTGTTAAGTCAGTGAGAAGCACACTACAGTCTGCAGACTCATAGATGTTACATATGGAGTAAGGGACTAGGAGGTGATAGATATCTCCTTAGGAAAGGGAAATAGAGTAGATAGTTATGGATGGACAAGTTGGGGACAGGAACAGGAGGATCAAATGGGGAAGGAGAGGGAAGAGGGGAAGAAGGAAGAAGTACAGGGAGAAACAACTAGTGTTAAGGGTCATTTGAAGGGCTGTATGGAAAACTAATATGAGCTTCCTAAAATCTATTAGTGTATGAAAGAGATTTAATTAGATTTGCCAAATGACAGAAGAGATGAAGCCCCAACGGGACATCTCTCATCACCAAATGAAGCTTCCAGTGTCAGGAATGGCTATGTCTAATCAAGTTGTTGTCCAAAGGGGCCCCAAGGAACCCCTGAACAACCCAGGCTGTTGCCAAGGCTATTGGATATTCTCCACAGAATGACAGCTAAGGAAACAAGGTCCTCTAAACACAGCAGGACTGACACAGATATAAACTCTCATAGAGTGTGACAGCATGCAGAGAGCCTGCAGGGAATCTGACCCAGATGTGTCCCAGTACTGAAAGGAACACAGCCTCTCCCCCTCCCAACCTAGTAAATATTTCCAACTAATAACTACCCACAAAGGAAAAATCAATTCCCTGAAGGAAGTCTCACTGGGGACACAAACTACTCATAAGGCTAGTCCCCATGCTCAGCAGTATAGACGACTAATACAAAACAAACTCAGTGGAGGTTTTTAGGGGGCATTTTTTTTAACCTTATAGGTTTTTTTACATTTACGTTATGACTTCCAGTTTTATTTTTAGTGATTCCTCTGTGTATGGAACATGTGTGTTGTTGCTACTCTAGTTGGTGGTGTGATCATGGGAGTAAGGACCTAAAAGTGAGTCAGACTGAATTTTCATGTAGTAGCCAACTTTATTGGGACCATCAAACAGTATATCCTTTGCGGGTAAGAAGAGTCAACTGAGTGAAGTATACAATCACAAGGACAAGCCCCACAGGGCAAAAACACGTTTCTCCAATAGAGGCTTCTGCTCCACCTGAAGCAGCACAAAAGCACAGTCTAAGAACAGTTCTGTAGTTTGAGGAAACTGAGGTCATAAGATTCTTGTCTTGTTTTCTTGTAGTTTTATCACTAGCACTCAAAATTCTCACATAACTCCCTTCCTGGACAGTGTTCTAACTGTATCCATCGACATATGTATCTCATGCTTTTTCCTTAGTGCATTTTCTTCTGTTTGTTTGTCTTGTCATATTATATTTTATTATTATTCCTTAGATGCTAGTGTGTTTTCTAAGGAGAGACAGAAAGGACGTGGACTGTGATGGGAGGAGAGGTGGCAAAGCCACTCAGAGGACTCGGAGGAAGGGAACCATAATCGGAATATATTGTATGAAGAAAATCTATTTTTAATAAAATAAAGATAAAAATAAATGTAAATAAAAGATAAATATAATGAATTGTACATGTTAGGTTGAGTCAAAGTTAATAAATCAAATAACAGAAATTTTTCACCTCTCAAACTGCTCGATGCCGTGAAATCTTTTAGAAGCTGTTGAAGTAGAGAGAAGCCTCCCTGGAAATCCTTGAGTGCCTGAGAATGCCTGCTCTGGACAACCTGATTCTATAGCACATTGAACCTGTTCTTGATTGTGGTTATTTTGTAGCTTGGGTATTTTGTGTTTTAAATGCTGACTACAGTTCCTATTTAAATAAGTCACACATCTTCTCATTCAATACAAACAAAATGAGTTATTATTGCATGTTCTGTTAGAAGATTTATTTCAGCAGCCCTGAACAGTGATGTATCTGTTGTTTAACTCTCCTTTGGACTGGTGGTTTTATTTACTAGTTTGGTCACTAATAATAGAAATACAATACTTTATGTTTTTATTCTATTTTAACTTTTTAACCTCTTAAAATTATTCAGTAACACAGCATAGTGGTACTGCCACTTATAATATTTAAAGAATCATAAGTTGTTATGGTCTTTTATTTAAAAACAAACAAACAAAAAACTGCTAGGACTGTGGCGGTAGCTCATTTAGTAAGTGCCCTACAGGCATGTTTATAACCAGCAGTTCGGGAAGGTGTGGATAGACGGATCCAGGAGTTTGTTGTCAAGCCTGTCTAACATACTTGGCAAGTCAGTAAACAAGGCTGAAAAACAAGACATGATGTTTGCCATGTGCACATACTCGCATATGCACAAATATGCTCATACACATACACACCCATATAACCTACACATACCAACAACAATTGCACACAGATATAAACTACACACATTTTTAAAAGAATATTCTTGCCTAGCCAGATTTCATAAATATTCACTCCTATGTTGCTATTTATAGGATTTTACCTTTGGATTCTGGGTATCTACTTTATATTAATTTTAGAAGTGATATGAGGTAATAATATGAGTAAGCATGTTGGCTCTTATAAAGAAATCAGCTGTGATTCCCTTAGGGATTGTCTAGATTCTATAAATGACATTGTAGAGGATCACCATCTCATCACTATCAAATCATCTAAACTGTGAACAGAGCCTGCTTTTCACTTATTCAAGTCGTTTAGCATTTTGGGCAACATTTTGATAATATCACTGCATTAGTTAACAGTCCTTCTGTTCCATTAATTCCTAAGTATTGTTCTGTTTTTATGCTGTTGTGACAGAATTATTGTGATTTCATTTCATATGTATCAAATGTGAATCAATTGATTTCATGTTCCATATCTGTATTAATCAGGGTTCTCTACAATAACAGAGGTTATAGAATGAATCCCACTATATATCCATATATATGAGAGTTATTATAGTGCTTACAGGCAGTGTTCCAGCTAATTCAACATTGGCTACCTGTGAAGAGAAGGTCCAAGAATCCAATAGTTGTTCTGTCCTCAAGGGAGAATATCTCAGCTAGTTTTCAGTATACTGTAGAAGTAGACTCTAATACCAATGAAGGGATGGACTTGTTCGCTAGAGAAGAACAAGCAAAGAGTGAACTTCCTTTTTCCATGTCCTTTATATAGGCTTCCAGTTGGTGTAACCCAAAGTACAGGTGTGCCTTTTCACCCCAAAGATACAGATTAGAAACAGGATCTTCCCATTTCAAATGATTTAATTAAGCCAAAATTCCTCACAGGTGTACCCAGCCATTTTGGAATTTTAGTTAATTCCAGATGTAGTCAAGTTGTCAACCAAAATACTCATCGCAGTAGCATTGCTGAACAGTTTCTGTGAGTGTTTTAGGGGATTCATCCACATTTCGTTCATATGACAATATGTCTGGAAATGTGATTTTCTTTATTCTTTTGAAAACTGGATGTCTCTCATTTATTTTACTCCCAAATATGTAGACTAGAACCATCAGTAGAAATTTGAATGTAAGTACAAGTGAACATCCCTGCCTTGGTCCCAGTCTTTGGAGAAAAGCAGCCACTGTCTCGCAACGTTGTATGTCTCCTCACATTGATAGGTTACTGACAGCAGACCAAAGAAACAATTCTGCCTAGATCTATAATGACAAACTAGGGAGACTACTATGGTCACTTATAGGAATCTGAGTAGTAGGTTATGTAGGAACACAGGTGACTCAAGGCCGCCTCACAACAAAAGCCAACCCCACTGTGGGTGATGGCTCACAAAAGCTGAATCACTAGAGTTCCCTTGGCTTCAGGAAGCTTCAGTAAGGAATCGCCTATCAATTGTGCAGAGCCTTGGATTTTTTTTTGTGAGTTTCCTGATCTACCTGGTTGCTGGGCTTCTTGGATCTTAAGCACTTTCAAATTCACTTCAGGAATAAACATTTCTCTTTGAAAGAAATATCTACACTATAAGTCATCACTTTATTCATACCTTAGGAGTTAGTCTGTGTCTCCTGCAGATGTTCCATTAAGCTTAGAGAAAATGGTATGAATATCTGGTTATTTTCTTGTATTTATTGCTGAGCAATGGACACTATGCAGCAGCCACTTTTGCTCAGAAGCTTGGCTGATGATGAATCTCTGCATTAACAACTGTCTACTGAAAAGTCCCCTCAAGTCCTTGCACAGATCGGAGTGATAGTCTAGAGGCGCAAACATGGTGCTCAGGTCACTTTTTCTCTGATGCTAACTCTTCAGGTTCCCTCTTTTAAGGGATCTTTGATGATAGGAGAATCACCTAGATATCCCTGGTTAGTATCACCGCAAGGCATTTAACTTAATTGCACCTGTGGTGACCCTCATCAGATAAGTAACATATGTTCAGGGTCGAGAAGTAGTAATTGAACATTGAGTATGGGCTGTCAGTTCAATTTGCAATTTTAGCTTTCTAATCAGTGGACTTAATAATATTCTAAAATAACATCATTAATTCAGTACACACTCGGAATCCCAAAGAAGTGTGCCACTGCCTTTCACTATCACTCTGAAGATAGGCATTAAGATTATTCATATTCTTGGGAAAAACCCATCTCAGTGTTGTTATTCATCATGACTTTGGGGCACAAGTGGTGAAGACTAAGGATGAAAGAATTGATCTCATGGACATGTTTCATTTGGTGAGAGTCACAACTCCATTGAATCAGATTTCTTTGACTCGAGGCTCATATTTAGGCTTAGCTAAATGTATAATCTAATTCTTGGAATGCATAAGGAATTCCTTATGCATAGCTCCTCCCACTTGTGGATTTAACCATTTTATTGTTAGTGGTATCTCTTGTCCATGACCTTGATTAGCCTTGGAGGCTGTTTTTATGGCAGAGACTGGTATTTCTCTTTTTTTTTTTCTTTTAATTATTTTATTAGATATTTTCTTCATTTACATTTCAAATGCTATACCAAATGTCCTCAATACCCTCCCCCTACCCTGCTCCCCTACCCACCCATTCCCACTTCCTGGCCCTGGTGTTCCCCCTCTATCGGGCATTTTAAGTTTGCAAGACCAAGGGGCCTCTTGTCCCAATGATGGCTGAATATACCATCTTCTGCTACATATGCAGCTAGAGACAC
>NC_034591.1:62517231-62522527 GCF_900095145.1 Mus pahari | reverse complement strand
AATTGGGTTGGAATTTTGATGGGGATTGCATTAAATCTGTAGATTGCTTGTGGCCTGATGGCCATTTTGACTATGTTAGTCCTGCCAATCCATGAGCATGGGAGATCTTTCCATCTTCTGAGATCTTCTTCAATTTCTTTCTTCAGAGACTTGAGTTCTTATCATACAGATCTTTTTCATCCTTAGAGTCACACCAAGGTATTTTATATTATTTGTGACTATTGTGAAGGGTGTTGTTTCCCTAATTTCTTTCTCAGTCTGTGTTTCTTTCGTGTAGAGGATGGCTACTGATTTATTTGAGTTAATTTTATATCCAGCTACTGCACTGAAGCTGTTTATCAGGTAAGAGAAGAGAAAGAGGGAGAGAGAGAGTAAGAGAGTGAGAGGAGAGGGAGAGTAAGGAGAGAGTGAAGAGAGCATGAGGAGAGAGTGAGGTGGGGCCAAGCAGCCCCTCTTTTGGTGGTCTGTTATCTTTACTGTTGCTAGGTAACTGGGGGAGTCTAGCCTGAAAGTCAGAAACTTAGGACCTTGTCTATGTGACTACTAACCACCCCCTGTGGTTACTAACCACCACTTCTTTCAATGTGTCCCATAAGTTTGGGTATGTTGTGGCTTCATTTTCATTAAATTCTAAAAATTCTTTAAGCTTCCAGGTTTATGTGTGTTTTCTGTTGTTTTTGTTGTTATTGAAGACAAGCCTTAATCTGTTGTGATCTTATAGGATGCATGGGATTATTTCAATCTTCTTGTATCTCTTGAGGCCTGTTTTGTGACTGATTATATGGTCAGTTTTGGAGAGGGTGCCATGAGGTGCTGAGAAGAAGGTATATTCTTCTATAGGATCAAATGTTCTATAGATATCTATTAAATCCATTTGGTCCATCACTTCTGTTAGTTTTACTGTGTCTCTCTTTAGTCTGTGTTTCCATGATCAATGTCCATTGATAAAAATGGGGTGTTGAAGTCTCCCGCTATTATTATGTGTAGTGCAATGTATGCTTTGAGTTTTAGTAAAGTTTCTTTTATGAATATGGGTTCCCTTGCGTTTGTAGCATAGGTGTTCACAATTGAGATTTCTTCTTGGTAGGTTTTTTTCTTTGATGAGTATGAAGTGTCCTTCCTTTTCTTTTTTGATAACTTTTCATTAAAAGCCAATTTTATTGAATATTAGAATAGCTACTCCAGCTTGTTTTGTGGCACTATTTGCTTGGAAAATTGTTTTCTGGCCCTTTATTCTGAGGTAGTGTCTGTGTTTGCCACTGAGGTACATTTCCTGTATTCAGCAAATTGCTGGGTCCTGTTTATATATACAGTCTGTAGTCTGTCTTTTTATTGGAAAATCGAGTCCATTGATGTTAAGAGATTAAAGAATAGTGATTGTTGCTTCCTTTTATTTTTGTTGTTAGAGGCGGAATTATGTTTGCCTGGCTATCCTCTTTTAGGTTTGTTAAAAGAAGATTACTTTCTTGCTTTTTCTAGGGTGTAGTTACCCTCTTTGTGTTGGTATCAATTATCCTTTGTAGGGCTGGATTTCTGGAAAGATACTATGTAAATTTGGTTTTGTCATGGACTATCTTGTTTTCCCCATCTATGGTAATTGAGAGTTTTGCTGGTTATAGTATTCTGGGCTGGCATTTGTGTTCTCTTAGGGTCTGTATGACATCTGTCCAGGATCTTCTGGATTTCATAGTCTCTGGTAAGAAGTCTGGTGTAATTCTGATAGGCCTGCCTTTTTCCCTTACTGCTTTCAATAGACTTTCTTTGTTTTGTTCATTTGGTGTTTTGACTATTATGTGACCTGAGGAATTTCTTTTCCAGTCCAATCTATTTGGAGTTCTGTAGACTTCTTGTATGTTCATGGGCATCTCTTTCTTCAGGTTAGGTAAGTTTTCTTCTATTATTTTGTTGAAGGTATTTACTGGCCCTTTAATTTGGGAATCTTTACTCTCTTCTATAGCTATTATCCTTAGGTTTGGTCTTCTCATTTTTTCCTGGATTTCCTGGATGTTTGGGGTTGGGAGCTTCTTGCATTTTGCATTTTCTTTGACTGTGTGTCAATGTTTTCTGTGATATCTTCTGCACTTGAGATTCTCACTTCTATCTCTTGTATTCTGTTGGTGATGCTTGCATCTATGACTCCTGATCTCTTTCCTGGGTTTTCTATCCCCAGGATGGCCTCCCTTTGTGATTTCTTTATGGATTATAGATTCTATTTTCATTTTTAAATCCTGGATAGTTTTGTTTAATTTGTTCACCTGTTTGTGGTTTTCTGTAATTCTTTAAGGATTTTGTGTTTCTTCTTTAAGGGCTTCTAGCTGTTTGCCTGTGTTCTCCTGTATTTTTTTTTTTAAGAGAATTACTTATGTCCATCTTAAATTCCTCTATCATTCTCATGAGATGTGACCTTTTTGGTTTGTTGGGGTAACCAGGACTTGCTGTGGTGGGACTTGTTTCTAATGATGCCAGGTAGCCTTGGTTTCTGTTTCTTGTGTTCTTGCACTTGCCTCTAGCCATCTGGATTTCTCTGGTGTTAACTGGTGTTGCTGTCTCTCACTATGGCTTGTCCCTCTTGCTAGCCTATCAGTACTCCTGGGAGACAAGTTCTCTCTGGGATAAATTTGGTTATAGAGAGCAATGGCACAGGGTCAGCTCCAGAGTGGAGACAGAAACCTGAAGGATCCTGTCTGGGGTCTGCTCCTCGGTTCCTGTGTCTAGAGGTATCTGTGTGGGTTACTTGGAGCAGAAGTGGTGGTGTTACCTGTGGTCACAGGTGTGTGCAGCACTTCTGGGAGGCCCACTCTCTCCTGGTGGTATTTGAGTATCAAGTGCTTTGGCACAGGATCAGGTCTGGGTGCAGATGGAAACCAGAAGCAGCAAATTACCTTTTCAAGCATGTAAGACTAACTAGAACTAAGTGGATGCACACACACACACACACACACACACACACACACACACACTTACTTCTCTTGGTTCCAGTACTGTTTTCTGTGTTTTAGAATTTGAACCGGACTTGAGTGATTTTTCTTTTTTCAGACCTTACCCTTTTGTGATTCTGCTGAGAGCACAAAGAACCAACCATAACTTACTATATGTCATAGCATCCGGTTGTATTTTTAGAAAATGCCCAACAGTCTGACAACAAACATTTCTGTGGTTGATTCTAGCCATTTAAATATGAAAACAATTAGTGGGCATTTGCAGAGAATATGATAAATGGGAGTTTGTGTGTATGCCAAGTTTTCATTGACCTGCGTTCAGGAACACTATTATAACTCAAGCTTGCCTCCCAACTTGTTTAACTGAGTTGATTTCCCAGTATTTATGTGGGCAGGTTGACTGATGAGTATGACTCCGGTGGAAGCTCAAGAGTCCCTTTCTATTTTCCCTCCTCCACGTTTCATTTTCGCACTGATTCAGATGTGGGCCTTGTGCACTCAGCCGTCCAGTTAATATATCCAGACAACAAAGCAATAACTTTCATGATTATGTGAATTGTAGAGAAAGAATCAAGAAGTGCTGTGAATAAACTTTTCTGTGGGAACAGCACAGTGGGTATAATATTCTTCTAGTCCTAAATAATAATACTTTGTATTCTGAATAGCTCTATAACATATCATGGCCCATCCTTTCTCTAAACTCAGTCACTAAGTCAAGCTTGATATTAATATGGAGGGAATATCATTATCCATATTTTATAGATGAAAATTTAAAACAGAATATTTGGATGGATTGTTCAAGTCTGTATTTTCTATCTTAGTCCTTTGTGTATATATGATCAATTAATCACTGTTCATTAGCTTGTCTATTACCTTACATTTTGAACATTATGAAAGAGCCTATCTCAAAGTCCTTTTTCAAGATGAATTCCCCCCCCCCAAATTGGGCAGACTCAAAGCAAATAAGATAAAGAACAAGTACTTTGGCAATTAAAACCATGTAGGCATCAGCTAGGATATTCTTTCCTTTGGTTGATCTTCTAGTGCATAGACCAGCAGTCTGTGGCTTGTACTATAATTTATACAGAACTTAAGTTCACTGTAACAGCTCATTTCAGGAATGATTATAAACCAAATGTTGTCATTCATCATACTTCTCAAAGAAATTGTACCAAGAGTTTAAGGGGGAAACTATACATCCTGCATTCATGAAAAAACCTAACCTGTTCAAAGAGGGTTTTGTCAGTAGGATGGTTTGGTTGCATTGTCCTCTACAGGTGGTCTTTCTCAGCAGGGGGCTGCTACTATAATCTCTAGGTTGTTTGGGGTCAAATAGCTAATAATGGAAATCTGAAAATATTTAGAGAATACTAACCTTAAATAAAAGATAAGGAGGTGGGCGCCAGCCCTGCAGGCCCAAGCAAAAGCTCCTTTACCTAAGAAAATATGTTTGCACAAGTGTGAGTGTGTCAATACATGCATGCAGCCAAAGTTTGTTGTAAAGTAAATATTTTTATAGTCATAAAATGTATTTTGCTAGATTTCAAAGAGTAATCAACGTAAAGATTACATACAGAACAGATAAATTCTTAAACTAGTGGAAAACAGCAAAGAATTACAAAGAACTTTCTTCTTTCTCCAGACAAGTGTCTAATTAAACCAAATAAAGTACACAACGATCTCTGACTTCGAGATTATAAAGCAGCAAGATGACAGTTTTTCAGCACTTCAGACCTACTGACAAAATTCATGTCTAGAGATCATTGTTTAAAAGAACTTGCCATCTCTGTTATTCCTACCTTGCAATTTCCTATAAATCTAACAGAAAAAAAAAGGAAGCATATAGAGGTTACGTCAGTTATTGATATAAAAGAAAGATGGCAACAGGGCTCAAGTTCCAACACCAGCAGCAGTGACTTAGACAGTACTATGAAGTCACATTGATTCTTACCACACCAAGAACTAGTGGGTGACTACTAAGGCTTTCTGTATTTTGAGAACTGGTGAACCCACAGAGAAGGAATGCACCCAGATAATAAAGGCCAGGAGCTTGATTTCTTTCCTAGTGTCTTTTGTGGTAGCAGTCAAAACTTATAGAAGCTGAGACAAGATGAGAGTTGGGAACTTCTATGGAGCTGTTGGGGGTTCATCTTGCCATGTGTGTTTCTTTTCTGTGTAAGTTGTTTACAACTTAGTTCCTTGCTTAATGATGGCTTTGAGCGCTGAAGAACAGGATGCACTAATTATTTTTACATCTAACAATCCATCATGAAATAACCACTTAACTCTTTCAGCCCTCACTAATGTTTGTGTTTCATATATATATATGTGTGTGTGTGTGTGTGTGTGTGTGTGTG
>NC_034591.1:62489714-62517199 GCF_900095145.1 Mus pahari | reverse complement strand
TCTCTCTCTCTCTCTCTCTCTCTCTCTCTCTCTCTCTCATATATATGTGTGTGTGTGTGTGTGTGTGTGTGTGTGTGCGTGTGTGTGTGTGTGTGTGTGTGTGTGTGTGTGTGTGTGTGTCTTAAGGGGGTATTTATATAAAATTATCAAATGGAGAAGTTTTCTGATTTTTTTATTTATTTAGTGGTGTGTGTGTGTATGTGTGTGTGTGTGTGGCATAAATGTAAAGGTCCAAGGACAAGCTTGTGGAATCATTCTTGCCTTCCACTTATGAATTTGGAGAATGCTACTCAGAGACCCAGCAGGTACTTTTATCCCATAAGCCATCTAATTTAATTTCTGGGTTTTATTGTGTTGTGTTGTGTTGTTCTGTTTTGCTTTGTTTTGTTTTTAACCAGATAAAATTGTTAAGCAATTCTACTTACCTATTTAGAAAATTACTAACTTCCAGAGTACAAGTGACATGTCTTCCCAGACAGAAAAAAATGAGTTGTAGGCAACTTAAATTTGAAAAACAGTTAAGAAAGGTGGAAAATGAGACCTGTCACTAGTTATGCCAAAGGTAAGTTCTCTGTAAGGACACAGGTGTCTTACTTTGCACTGCATTGGTGGCAATGGGAATTAAATACATGGGGCTCATCTGTATGGGCACACCCACTACAAAAGTTGTATGATGGGAAGTCTGGCTTTTTGATTGTAGAACTAAGAGAATAAAGACTGGGCCTTGCATATTTGATGCTCCTGTAATTCTAATGTGAATACTTTATTCATTAGAATACACCATGACTTTCCCCACTATCCACTGCTGTCTGAGAAGAGTAAGTGGACTAAGTCCTTTCAAAATCTTTTCCATCTCTTGCATTATTCTGCGTATTTTAAGCTAATGGTGTAATTGAACTGTTTTGTTCTGTTCTCCTAGGAGCCTCTTAAAGCATTTGACATTTATTATGTCCCCACCACTCTCCCCCCATATCACATGACTCCATTCCTGGGTTGGGAGAATATGTTTTGCCAATTTAAATCACACTATACACAAATCACACTGTTCCTTATCAAGTGAAGCATTCTTTTTCTTTGGACCCTTAGTCATGCCAACCTTTCAGGATTGTGACAGGTATTGTCATCCTCCATGCGTTCTTCCTATTCCTTTACTAACCGTGCATTGTCTTTGGATTGGATGCCCATATGGGTCTACTACTAGTTATCTACATTAATGCCATTTGTAACTTAGTAATTAACAACATTTTAACTGAGCAACTGCATTTTACCTACATGATTTCCATAATGAGACAAAGTCAGTGGCACTACGGCAAAAGGTAATGAAGCAGAGTTCATTACCCAAAACCCACAAAAGCAATTAGGATAATAAGGGGTAGGTTGAATTCTAAGTATGGAAACCCTAAATTACACTGCCAGGAATTGGTACACTTTAAAGTGATGTGTACACATACTTGTGTGCATGTTTGTATGTGTGTATGCCTTACTAGTCCAAGCATGAGTCAAGGTGTAACACATTCCATTAACTTCAGACACACACACACACACACACACACACACACACACACACACACACTCACTTGAGAGCAAGTATCACCATTATCAAAATAAAGGGTCATGAAATCAGTTTTCCCATTAATTCTTTTCATTCCTAAACTCTCTAATATTTTCCTAGTAAAAACATTGAGAACAAAACCCCTCAACATTCTCTACTGTTTCCTGTGGGACATTAATGATGTGAAGATGCTGGTGTATGTTTGAGAGTAAGGAAGCCTTTCTCAGCTATTGGTGATCTTGACTCACAGGGCTTTGGTACTAGAAAAGTCACCCTCTAAAACCGCCCTGAGCCAGTGGCCTTCAGGTTCTTATCTCTTGAGTTTGCAAAATGAAATTCATGAAAAAGAATAGGTGAGGTTTAGACATTTACTATAGATCCACAGACAGAAGCCTACGAAGGAAAGAAGCAAGGAGAGGTAGATCAGTTGGAACTTCTGTACTGATGGTTGTGGGTTGTTCCAAGGAAATAGAGAACCATTAAAACTGCTAGACTAGGGGCTTTTGACAGCACATCATCAGCACTTAGTTGGAAACTTGGTGAGGCACAGGGAGAGATGAGCTGGACAGTCCACTGTTCCCAGCCAGGAGGTGTCCAGCTGCCCAATCTCAGTTCCAGCTGGGTCCTTCCATACAGCCTCTAGGAAGAGGTGCTTATTTGGGGTAAAAGATAACAAGGGAACAGGAGCCAGAGCTCAGAACTGCTGCTTGAGGTCCCTGCCCTTGCTGGCCTGTTTTTAGCCTCACTTCTCATTGGGTACATTGTGTACCATTGTATAAACGTTGGCTTTATATTCATTCACATCATGTTGTTTACAGATTCTTTGATTTTACCTCCACTCCTACTTAATAAAATCTTTATAATACTCATCCCTAACTGACATTGATTGACAGTGGAGCTGCTTATCAAAGTGGCCCTTGCTATTTATATTTAGACCTTACTCATTTCCATAGCACACTCAACTGGAGGAACTAAGTAATCAAGTGGTATTTATCCATGGGAAACTACCATATTGCCAGGTAAACAAGAAAGAGTAGATCTTGTGTTAAAGGACAGACAGATGTGAAACTGCACAAGAGGGAAAGTCATACAGGCTTCTAGGAGAAAGCTATCCCTGGAAAGGGGGACTAACGATTTGAATGAGATGCAAAGACATTAGAGTAAGAAGGTTTTACTGAAGAGGTATTTTAGTCACTCTTGTAAGCACAGAAAAGTAGCAGCATTTTAAGTACACACATAAAATGAAACTAGTCAGAGTCCCAGTAGTGATGGCTGAGATATTGGCAGTTGATAATGGCTAGCAAGAGAGAATCTTTTTTTTTCTTTAGGGATACAGCCACTAGTGGGTTGCATGTTTCAATGGATGGCACTGCAACAATGTGCACAGGAGCATCAATAACTAGATTCTGAGGCTGGAGAGATGGCTCAGCAGTTAAGAGCATTGACTGCTCTTCCAGAGGTCCTGAGTTCAAATCCCAGCAACCACATGGTAGCTACTAACCATCTGTAATGGAATCTGATGTTTTCTTCTCATGTGTGTCTGAAGACAGCAACAGTGTACTTGTATAAATAAAAATAAATAAATAATATTTTTTTAAAAAATTGGATTTTGTAGAATGTTATTTTTTTTAATTTAGGTATTTATTTTACATCTCAATCATAGCTTCCCCTCTCTCCAACCACTTCCTCTCACCTCACCTCCCTCCGTCCCCACTCCCTTTTTCCTCTCAGAAAAGGAGGCCTCCTATAAATTTCAACTCACCTTGGCATATCAAGTTGCAGTAGGTCAAGCCTTATATTCTTCTCCTGTGGCTAGACAAGGCAGCCCAGTTAGAGGTAAGGAATCCAAAGGCAGGTAAGAGTCAGATACAGCTCCGGCTGCTACTGTTAGGAGTCCCACATGAAGACCAGGCTGCACCACTGTTTCATATATGCAGAAGGCTTAGGTCTATCCCATGTATTCTCTCTGGTGGTTCAGTCTCTGCGGGCCCCTATAGGCTCAGGTTAGTTGGTTTTGTATGTTGTCTTGTGGTATCCTTAACTTCCCTGGCTCCTTCAGTCCTTTGTCTTCCTCTTTCATAGAATCCCCAAGCTCCACCCCACCTTTGGCTGTGGGTCTCTGCAGCTATTTTCACTAGTTGCTAGGTAAAGCCTCTTCCATGAGTTACGCTAGTATAGTTGAATATCACTGTATCAGAGGTGGGCACCCTCTCATTGCATGGGACTCAGGCTGGACCAGTCATTAGTTGGCCATCCCTTCAGTTTTATGCCTGCACATCTTGCAGGTCTAACATTTTGTGGCTAGGTTGGTGTCCCAGTCCCTCTATTAGAAGTTTTTTTTCTGGATACAAGAGATGTGCATTTCAGGTTCTATATTCCCCATTGCTAGGAGTCTTAGCTGGAGTCACCCTCATAGATTCCTGGAAGTTTCCATTGTCCTAGGTTTCCAGCTCTTCTGAGATTCCTCCACCTCCTCCACAGTTTCCAGTTCTCTGTCCGTCTGTCCTCCCCCAACGTGATTCCTCCTGCTCCCCTTCCCAACTTCTCCATCATCCCAGTTTCCTCCCTCCATCCACCCCAGTGTCTATGTTATTTCCCTTTCTCAGTGAGATTCAGGTGCCTTGTGCCCTCCTTGTTACTCAGTTTCTTTGGTTCTGTGGATTGCAGCATGGTTAATCTGCATTTTATGATTAATGTCCACTTATGAGTGAGTACATACTAAGTATGTATTTCTGGGTCTGGATTACCTCACTGAGGATGATCTTTTCTAGCTGCATCCATTTGCCTGCAAATTTCATGATACCATTGTTTTTAGTAGCTCAGTGATATTTCACTGTGTAATTGTACCACATTTTCTTTATCGATTCTTTGGTTAAGGTACGTCTAGATTGTTTCCAGTTTCTGGCTATTATGAATAAATATCTTTTATTTGTTACAAATAAATAAAAAACAGCTGCTGGGCTGGTGAGATGGCTTAGCAGATAAGGATACTGCTTGCTCTTCCAGAGGTCTTGATATCAATTCCAAGCACCTACATGTTGGCTCGTAAAGGGATGTGATGCCATCTTCTGACATGCAGGTGTACATGAAGACAGAGCGTGAATATTAAACATTATTATATTTATATTATATTATTATATATCTTTAAATATAAAAAGAATGTCATGAATGAAGCTTCTATGAACATAGTTGAGCAAGTGTCATTGAGGCATGGGGGAGCATCTTTGGGGTATATGTCCAGGAGTGGGGGGTATATGTCCAGGAGTGGGGGGTATATGTCCAGGAGTGGGGGGTATATGTCCAGGAGTGGGGGGTATATGTCCAGGAGTAGGGGGTATATGTCCAGGAGTGGGGGGTATATGTCCAGGAGTGGTATAGCTGGGTATTGGGATAGACCTCTTTCCAATTTTGTGAGGAACCACCAAATTGATTTCCGAAGTGATTATACAAGTTTGCATTCCCACCAGCAATGGAGAAGTGTTCTCCTTGTTCCACATCCTCACCAGCATGTGCAGTCAGTTGAGTTTTTGATCTTAACCATTCTGATGAGTTTAACATGATCATTTTGATTAGCATGTTAAACATTTCTTTAATTGCTTCTAAGCCTTTAGACACTCCTCTATTGATACTTCTCTGTTTAGATAGATACCCCATTTTTAAAATGGGTTATTTAGTCTCTTGAGTTCTTTGTATATGTTGGATATCAGCCCTCTGTTTGCTGTATATTGTTACCTTTATTGAGTTTAAATGTGCACCCTGTGTCCCTGATCTCTCCAAGACTTTTATCATAAAGTGATATTGGACTTTGTCGGAGGATTTTTTTAGCATCTAATGGGATGATCATATTTTTTTTTCCTTTCAGTTTGTTTATATGATCTAATTACTTGATGGATTTTCATACGTTGAACTATGAAAGATACTCATTCAAGGTTGATATTTTTATGTTTTTAAGCTCAATTTTATTAAATATTTTTGCACCAATGTGCATAAGTGAGATTGGTCTGAAATTCTCTTTGGTGTTTGAAACTTGTGTGGTTTAGGTATCAGGGTAACTGTTGCCTTATAAAATGGATTTGGCAGTGTTCCTTTTGTCTCTATTTTGTAGAATAATTTGAGGAGTATTAGTATTAGCTCTTCTTTGAAGTTCTGGTAGAATTCTGAACTAAAACCATCTAGCTGTGGGCTTTTTGATTGAGTTTTTTTTTAATGACTGCCTCTGTTTCCTTAGGAGTTATAGGACTATTTGAAGTGTTTACCTAATCTTGATTTAACTTTGGTAAATGGTATCCATAAAGAAAATTGTCCATTTCCTTTAGATTTTCCAATTTTGTGGAGCCCAGGTTTTTTGATATAAGACCTAATGGTTGTCTGGATTTCCTCAGTGTCTGTTGTTATGCCTCTTTTCATTTCTAACATTGTTCATTTGGTACTCTGACTCTGCCTGTTAGTTACTTTAGCTAAGGGTTTGTGTGTCTTGTTGATTTTTTTTTTCAACTAAACAACTCTTGGTTTTGTTGATTCTTTATATTTCTCTCTTTGTTTCTAATTTATTGATTTCAACACTGACTTTGATTACTTTCTGCCATCTGCTCCTCTTGGGTGTGTTTGCTTCTTTTTGTTCTACAGCTTTTTGGTTGTTTTTGTTGGTGGTGATGATGGTCTTTTGTTTTGTTTTGTTGAAAAAAAAAACAGAATAAGAAGTTGGGAGGGAAATCTTTGGTCAGAATTGGGAGATGAAGTTGCGAGGTAATTCTGATCAAAATATATTATATGCAAACAATGAAGGAATGAAAATATTCTTTTGTAAAAAGAACAGATCCTGTTTCTGGCACTTAGAGTATTTGAGGCATGTTTTACATAGGCTGAGAGCACACAGAAAGTATACTGTTATGCCTTTTCATAGAACCATGTTGGTTATAAGATATATGCACATGGAGAGGTCTATTGATGTCTATGCCTGTGAGTAAGTCACTTATCACACAAGCATGGAAATGTGAATTTGGAGCCTAGTACCTATATAAGGCTGGTAGTAGCACATGTCTGTAACCCAGCATTTTACAACAAGTGGGAGGTAGATATAGGGCAGTGCCACAAAGGTCATAGACAAAAATACCTGACATAAGCAAAGTGGAAGATGAGGTCCAATCTGTGAAGATGTTCTCTGGCCTACACCTGTGTGCCATGACACTTTAGTGCCTTTACACACATACACACACACACACACACACACACACACATGCATACACTTAGGCATATATACATGATTTAATTTTTAAAGGCATAATGATAGCATGATAAATGACATGCATATTTATCATTAATTTAGGTGGGGTAACTTTGCCATGCCAGTCAGTGTTCTCTAGCAAACTGAAAACAAATTTATTACCCAGAAGTCAATAATTATATTTTCCCCACACTCTTGTCAACAACAAAATATCTGTCTTCACTTGTTGTTTGTTTGTTTGTTTGTGTTTTCTTTTATGTTCTTGAGATCCATTACACTTTTAAGAACATATGAATGTCACTGATTGTCACGCATATCTTCCATCTTTGTCCTCTTAACTGCTCCTGTGTGCACAGAGATTTATGGAATATAATCTTCCATCTGCTTTGTATATAAATTGTCCCTTTGACTCATAGTGCACCTGACATAGAATTGTTGCTGAGTAAAGTTTTATCAAATGATTGTCTACAAAACCTGTCTAATGTAACACAACTGCCAAACAAGCACAACAGGCTATTTGTGCCAACTGGCTTATTCCCTTTCTCCTCCACTAGCAGGGTTGAGGTGGTCCTCAACCTTCTTAATGCTACAAACCTTTTATTCAGTTACTCATGTTATGATGACCCCTGACCTTAAAATTATTTTGTTGCTACTTCATAATGGCAATTTTGCTACTGTTATGAATTTTAATGTAAATATGTGCTATGTGTCCTTCTAAAGGGGGTCACAAACCACAAGCATCATTGAGAAACTTAGACCAAACCCAGAGATCCTACACACAGGGAGCTCCAGGGATATAATCAGACAGGATCTGAAGTGAATTCTGAAATTACATCCTTTTTGTGGAATAATGTGACCAGCTATTATTTTCCTCAGAGAGCCAACACATCGAATATCTTATATATATCTAAAAATGTTTTTCCTTTAAAATCATGACTTTCACATATCTAGAAAGTCTATCATCAGGAAGTAGGGTCAACAACTCAGTCCAATAAAAATCATGTTTTGTGCTCTTAGAGTCATTGTCTTACAAGTTATCCATAGTTCATGGCCAGTGCCATGAAATGGGAAGTTTATCTCATGTCCTAAAATCTACAAACTAAGTATTTTTAATCCCACATTATCTGTCTGTCTGTCTGTCTGTCTGTCTGTCTGTTTATTGATTTATTGATTTATTTTGTCTTTTGGGGTCTTAAGGTTTTTCCTTGCTCCTAAAAAATATAAATTTTCATTTCCATGATTTTTCAAGTACATATTAAGTCTTGCTAAGGGTCATGTATCTTTAAATTGTACTATTCTATCTAGTTGCCTTAATCCTCTTTTTCTGACTGTGTGCCAAGTTTGCAGGGAGAAGTGGGTAATATACATGTTTTATTAATTAGTAGGCATTGATTCACTTCCCTTTGCTGAAATTCTCACATCTCTGGAGTGGAAATGGAAGGGAAGTCAGTAGCAGAAGACTTTATAGTGGGTTCAGTAGGGTGCCTGGTGCAGAGAGTGAAAAGTACACAGTGATGAGTGCAGTGGATACTCAGAATGTCATTCTGCACCTAATCTAAGAGGGCTCTCATCTAAATGATGGTCTACTATTCTAATGTTGATGACATTCTTAAATGTTGACTGTCAGGAGCCAGTGACTAAATGTAGTACCAAGAATTCTGCAGTGAATTCAGACCTATATCCTTAATTAAGAAAAGTTAACAGTGGAAAATCACTTCTGAGTCTTATACATAGGAAATTGGATTTCCTGATGGGTAATTTAAAATACTTTGGGAGCATAAATACACCTGGAGCACTTGAGCTATAAGTCGGAGACTCAGAGAACAAGGGCATACAATCCTGAAATAAGCAACAGCAAATGGCCACTTAAGCTCTTAAAAGCAAATTGCAGAAAATAAATTAATTCTCTTAAATATGCATGAACCTTCTGAGCAGGGAAGGTACTGAAATGGGGCTGAGTGGTTTTCTTTGTTATGTGTGTTCAGAAGTATTAATAATACCCCCATTTGTGCCATATACCTTTGAGTAGAACAAGTCCCAGAATCTTTTGGGTTTTTTAAATTGTTTCTCAAGTAATTCACATTATAACTTGGGAAATTCTTCTGAAAGAACACATTGGCCTCATTGATTTGGAAATGTAGAGTGAGTTTATCATAGTTAGGATCCCCAGGGGAGTGGAAGGTGGCTCTGACTACATTGTTAGAAGAGAGCTTTACGAAGGCTGACATAACTTTGCAGAAACTTCTTCCAAGTTAGAAACTTACCCATAATTTTCCATAAAATATGATTTAACTAACTTCTCTTACACACTGTGGAAAGCAGTTTACGGTCTAAGATTCCTTGTGCTCAGTGTAGACTACAGGGTGTGTTTAGAATGTTTATCAGAATTATTACTCAATTATTTCTAGCCCTCGTCAGATCTTTTCATTTTCGCTATGGGAACCACAGACACTAAAATTCTGGTATTTTATGCCCTTGCATACTTAAAAGCAAAGTTTATGGCTATATAATTGAATAAATAAAGGGAAAGAGGCCAAGGGGAGGAGGCAGAGATGGCAGAAACAGAAGCGGGGGCAGATTATCAACAAAAGGATGATATGACTCCAGGCTGTCTTCTATGTATGAACTTGGAGGAGAGCAACTCAGGGAAATGGCTTCTGCGTAGCATATACTGATTCTTGGGGTCACTTTTCTTGATGGCCGCATTTCATTTTGATGCCAAGGCAGGGAAGAGGAGCTTGGCAGCAGAGCAAGGACTGGAACCAAGGAGACATTCACGATGGGCAGATAAGGCTTAGGAAAGAAATTGGAAACCCTGCTTGAGGACAAAAATAGCCAAAACGGTTGCCAAGGGCCATCACATGAGGAGAGCAAGAATATAGACTTGATTTTTTCAAAACGTGGAAAAATTAAATCTATTCCATCTGTTATGATGCTGTTGGTCTCAGTCAGGTTCCTTTACTAAATAATTTCTATTTTGCCTTGATTCTGTGAAGAGGATGGAGTTGGGCAAATTTTTTTGCTGTGTTTTAAAACAGATCTACTGACATGAATATTCCCATGCAGTCTGCATAATGTTTAACGTTTGTGTGTGTGTGTGTGTGTGTGTGTGTGTGTGTGTGTGTGTGTGTGTCTATACTTGAATATTTCCACTTATGCAAAAGATTCATTTGTAAGCTTTATGGTTCTTTTCATTGTGGGGAAGATGGCTTGTCCTGGATACAAACAGCCTACAGAGATGACCCACTTTGAGCAGCTATAAAGAGAAACAGAGGCCCATTTCCAGAGCCAGGGGCACCATTAAAACGGTCTCAAGTGTCTGTATGGCTGACTCATGCATTAGGAGAGCTGGTAAACGAGAATGCATATAAAAGTATAGGTGGGATCCACTCAAAGAGGGTTTCATTGTTGCTGTTTTGTTTTTTGTGACAGAAGTCAGGGTTGGCTCTACAGGCAAGGGATGGAAGTTTTAAAGCGGAAGGGAGAGATGATCACCTCTGTACTTTAATAGATGTGACTCTGAAATGATGGTATGTGCTAGATTAGAGAAAAGGTAGAGTCCATATTATTTTATTGGACTATCTCAGTTCTGCATTTATCTGAGTAATTTATCCTTTTCAGTACTGCCTGTTATCTGGATTAAGTCTCAGAGGAAGCAATTATCAAAAAGGAATGATATAGTTGAAACATTTTTTTAAAAGATCGTCTCAATCTCTCTTCTACAAATCATTCTTTTTATTGTGTACCTTCTTTCAACATCTACCTTCACCCTCAGTGTCTGTGTAAAGGATATTTTCTTCTTTAGTTATTATTCGTGATATCATTTGATCCAACCCTCCACCACTAACACAGCATTAAAGTGTCTCTATCCTGAGACTCTCTCAGTTCAGGCTTCAAAGAGCCTTGGTTATAGGCCTAAGCTGTGCATGGCTTCACACATTCATTTCTGTAATTTCGTCTATCCTATTGTTATGTGTAAACCTGGTGACACTGTTTAATGCCACACACTTTTCTTCAGAAGTAATGTGATTTAAAGTACTAACGTAGTTCTTCAGTCACTGAAACATTATCCCGTTGCCTCCCACCCCTTTTCTTATTCTGTGTATGTTACCATACTTAGGGCTATTGATGGGAAGACTACAGATACAATTCAAATGTAACCTCAAAAATGGGTAGGTTACTATTTACTTATAGGGTCACTACATATAGCTGCTTCTTTAAATACATATATCTTAAATTGAAAATCTATCAAAAACTGAAAATCTGGATCTTTGAGAACTTCAGTGATGAAATGCTGCCACAGCTACTGCTACATTTCTTTTTTATTAATTTGCTTTCTTAATAACTCCCTGAAATGCTTCTCTAATCAATACAGATGATCTCTCATCAAAAATAGAATTCCTAATTCTGAGCCCAAACAGTCGGAGGCCAACTAAATCAGGATCGTTAATAAGGTTTTTATAAGGAAAAACCATCAATCATTCATCTCACCCCCTAGTTCTGCATATATTGAAAGTTTTGATCAAAGTTTTTGTATCAAAAATTACCCTTTTAAGAAATTTGAATAGTATACACATTAGTACACAGTATTATCTAATCAAAATTTGATTTGTAACAGTGAATCAGCTAATAAATTCATACTTTTAATCCTTCTAACAACTTCAAAATTGGCTGATAATTACTATAGAATTAGAGGCTCTAATTTGTACATTGATAATGTGTTTCCAATCATCAGCCAATGTAAGAAAAATAATAAATTATGCTCCTGTATTTGCTGGGATTGTGATAAACATCTGAGGAATAGAATATCAAACTTTCCCCCAAATGTTAGCATCATATGCACTTTCTCAAGCTTCATTGCTATGTTTAGCACTGTGCTCGTCAAGGCCAAGTCATGACTGTCAGTGTCTTTACTCAACTCCTCTCTGTGTCTAAGAGAGCCTCATCTGTATGGTCACCATTGGCAGCAAAGGTTCTTGAGAATCAAACAAATATAAAAGCCACACACTTGGCCAGGTAGATTTCCCCACATTAACAGTAGGCATCAACTACCTATGTGGCCAAACAGGCCTCCAAAAGAAGACTCTAGTGTTCAAGTATGTCTCTGCTGATGTGTTTTAAATCTGTGCAGTAGGAGTAAATAGTTAGCTTATCAAAATGTTTTTTTAAACATTTTGTTAAGTTGTAAAGTGCTTTGCTCAACAAATGTTCCTAGATTCTTACAGCCTGAAAGTAACTAAGTTTTATTTAAAGTAAGCACAACACAAATGCTGTTATACTGACATCAGTTACCATACTGTGTTCCTAACACAGTCCACACATTTCTAACTATTTGAGCCCTATTTTTTTTTTTCTGTACGAAATAATGACTAGTAAGGATTACAAGACTATGAACAAAAGAGTAATGAGTACAGTCAGGTCAGATACTCTGTGGGTATTTTCTGTGTATTGTTTCATGCAGTCCACAGTGTCAAGTCCTGTTCTGCATGTGTGGAGATGAGGTGTTGCATTGATTTATTTCCTGATGATTTGAAATGGCACCAAAAGCTCATGTTGAAGATTTAGTCCCCAGCTGATGATACAGTAAAGAGAATCACAAGAGATCTAATCACATCATCCCCAGATTTCGTTCACTTCACCTCTCACACACTCTCCTTCCTTCCTTATTGCCATAAGGAAGGTAAAGCTTCTTTATTAAACTTTCCATTCTGAAATTCTGCCTCGCCTCACGTTCAAAGCCATAAGCCACTCGCCATGAACTAAAGTCTTTGAACTCAGGAGCCAGTGATCAACTTCTACTCCTTCAAATTGTTATTCTTGAGTAATTTGTCATAGCAACAGAAATGTAATGAATACATCCAAGACATTATGTGACCAAGAAAGCTGGAATTGTTACTCTGGCCATTTATTCCTAAGCACTTCCTAGTTATACCATCTCCTGTCTGCAGGAAACAAAAGCCCTCACCAGGATTTTCTTTTTTTAATGTACATAAAGAGAATTGAGCAAAGAATAGTCTATGACTTTCTAACAAATTAGTACCCAGGTAAGAGGTTTTGTCTTAACCTTTTTTCCCCTAGCTCTTGAGGAAGTATATTTTATTGGATATTGTATTTATTTACATTTCCAATGTTATCCCCTTTCCCAGTTTCCCCTCCTCAAACTCCCTATCCTATCCCCTGCCTGCTTTTATGAGAGTCCTCCCCAAACAACCCACCCACTCCCACCTCACCACCCTGGCATTCCCCTACACTGGGGCATCAAGCCTTCACAGGACCAAGGGCCTCACTTCCTATTGATGCCAGATAAGGCCATCTTGAGAAAGCATTTTTAAAGTCAGTTCAGCTATGATAGCAGGGTTCCCAACCCTAGTGTAGTCACCTGGAATCTGCAGCACATCATGCTGACACATCCTGCAACATCCAGTGCTGCTTTGGAGCTTGTCTCTCACCTCAGCAAAAGACAAACTGTCCTGTGTTTACTTGTATGTTCATACAGGGACACAGGAACACTGGACACATGAGATAGGCTGCCAAGATCAAATCGCCCTAAGCTTTCCAGTAATGGGATCGCTGAGGAATCTTGAGCCTTTAATCTCTTCATCACATATAATTTCCAGAATCAAATAATGCACCAAACATTTTCAAATAGAGCTATGTGAAACAGCCTAGGGGTCTAATGCATCAGACACCTATCTTAATGCCTTAATTATGATGTGAAAAGTTGTAAGAGTTGTGTGCCTGGGAAGTCACTGCTTAGGTGCAGGCCTAGAAGTGGATGTCTCCATTAGGGAAAGAGCTTCTCTTACAGTTATGAGCCAGAGATGTGAAGGAAACGGGCGCTGACATTTTCTATAGCAGCCTACTTCTCCAGGTGTGTTATATACCACATGCAACTCCTCTGTAGACTTTGACAGAGCGAAATGATAAGTGTCCAGGGAGGAACTCAGCCCTGGCAAGTGTAAACAAGTAAACATGCCGATCTCCATGCCCATCACTGAATTATTACTTGCCAAGGAGTGGGCAAGTTGATTATTTCTTTTCTGTGATTACATGCAGGTGCAATTATGTTTCCATCTACAATAATTAAACCTGTTTAATTATCTTCACTTGTTTTCTAGAAAACAAAACAGACTATATCACCAAATGAGTTTTCATTTTAGAAAACAAGTGATCATTTAGGACATAAATCTAGCCCCACCCCAAAAATACACACTGCTCACAAAAAAAAAAAAATAATGAAAGAAAGGAAGGAAGGAAGGAAGGAAGGAAGGAAGGAAGGAAGGAAGGAAGGAAGAAGAAAGAAAGAAAGAAAGAAAGAAAGAAAGAAAGAAAGAAAGAAAGAAAGAAAACCTTTAAATTCATCCTCCCCAAATTTTGATGGCTTTTGTTGTTTTAAGAATCATAATTGTTTTGTTCCAGTAAATGCATTGCTTTGTTAAGTGATCTTTTTCAAGTTACAAATTACATTTTTTATATTTGCTAATTTGATTTGCTAACTTTCCCATTTCTCCATGCAGAATATAATTATTTTTTTTTACATAAATACACCTAGATATATTTTCTACCCCCACTATTTAGAATTCTGTTACAACATGGAATGACTGAATCTTTGAGGTCATAAGGATAAATATTGCCTACAGGGTCACAAATTGAGGAAAATCATAGTTGTTTGTTTCCATGGGTAGTCTACAGAGAACCTCTTGTACTTGTGTGTGTGTGGGGGGGGGGAATGGCTTTTGGTCAGATGTTGCACACCTATCTTAGGGTTTCATTGCTGTGAAGTGACATCATGACCATAAAAACTTTTCTAAAAGAAAATATTTAATTGGGGTTGGCTTCCCATTGAGATAGGCTGGGCCGACTCCATAGCAGGCTTCAAACACTAAGCCTTAATCTCTGCTTCCAAGAACCAGGCAAGTCCAGGCCTCAGAGCTGGCCTGAGGGAAGGACAGTGGGTTAGCAGCAGTTTCCAGACTTCCCCAGCAAGAGTTTCCAGTCCCCATGTCCCAACAGTGGTTCTGGACTGTCTCTAGAGATAGAGCCAACAGATTAAAAGAGAGGTCACCTTCCCCGCTCTGGAATTCCCCTAATGTGCTTTAAATTGGGCCTTCTAGCTCACTCCATGTTGGAAGATGGTAGACCCAGCATGCTAGACTTTTGCAGAATAAAACTCTCTTTGCTTTTGCATACTATTTGAATCCTGGCTATCATTCTTCATTGAATCATGGACCCACTACCCTATTTTGTGGATTTATTCAATTATCATCAGGGCAAAAGCATGACAGAATGCAGGCCGACATGATGCTGGAGAAAGAACTGAGAGTTTTTTTTTTTAATTAGATATTTTCTTTATTTACATTTCAAATGCTATCCTGAAAGTTCCATATACCCTCCCCCTGCCCCTGCTCCCCTACCCACCCACTCCCACTTCTTGGCCCTGGCATTCCCCTGTGCTGGGTCATATAAAGTTTGCAAGACCAAGGGGCCTCTCTTCCCAATGATGGCCGATTAGGCCATCTTCTGCTACATATGCAGCTAGAGACACAAGCTCAGGGGGGTACTGGTTAGTTCATATTGTTGTTGCACCTACAGGGTTGCAGCCCCCTTCAGCTCCTTGGGTACTTTCTCTAGCTCCTCCATTGGGGGCCCTGTGTTCCATCCAATAGCTGACTGTGAGCATCCACTTCTGTGTTTGCCAGGCACTGGCATAGCCTCTCAAGAGGCCACTATATCAGGGTCCCTTCACATTGGAGTACTACTCAGCTATTAAAAACAATGAATTTATGAAATTCTTGGGCAAATGGATATATCTGGAGGATATCATCCTTAGTGAGGTAACCCAATCACAAAAGAAGTCACTAGATATGCACTCACTGATAAGTGGTTATTAGTCCAGAAACTTAGAATACCCAAGATACATTTTGCAAAACACAAGAAAACCAAGAAGGAGACCATCATGTGGATACTTCATTCCTCCTTAGAATAAGGCACAAACTACCCATGAAAGGATATAGGTACAGAGACAAAATTTAGAGCTAAGATGAAAGGATGGACTATCCAGAGACTACCCCATCCGGGGATGCATCCCATCATCAGCCACCGAACCCAGACACTATTGCACATGCCAGCAAGATTCTGCTGAAGGGAGTTCTTGATCCAAAGGCAACAGAAGGAGACTGTGTACCACACTGGGTATAACTTGAGTATAGGAGTCCTTTAATCCTCAGCCCACTTCCTCCAAGGAGCTACTCTTACTCCATAAGGCCACACCTTCGAAGAGCCACTCCCTTTGGCCACACATTCAAACATATGAGTCTATATGAGCCTTTACTATTCAAACCACAACACCCTCACACCAGAACTGCTGGCTGTGGATTCAAAGAGCACTTTTTGTTGAATCAAAAGAGTTGATTGGAAATGTCTTAATTGAAATATGGTAAGGAAGATGCTATAGTCAGAGTGTCAGATGGTTCAATGTCCCCATATGCAGACATTGTTAAGATGTGCACTCAAACCTGATAAAGAGAAAAGTAACAGCATTGTACTGACAACTTGTTTGTGAGTTTTCTTATTCATGTTGTTATATGCTGGGTTTTTTAGAGCTCTGAGTCCCTGTTGGATTCTTTTTGGCATCTCAACATCCAGGTAATTGAAAAGTAAAATCTCTGCAGTCAGCTTGAGGTATTAAGGGCCAGAATGGATTCTGTCCAAAGTTCCACTCTGCTTTCACATCATCTTGACATCTCCCTGCTTCTGGGTGGAAAACATCTGTCTTGCATTGTCCTCTATGCTTGATTTCTACACTGTGCTTCTTGGGCCACATGGGCCTTGAGCATGAGAGGCTTCTTGAAGCAATAAGCTCTAAGAAGAGGACAGAAAGCAGGCATCTCATCTCCTCCCTGTCAGCTTTTTCAAGTACGTGGCTCAGACAAAGGTCAAGAGACATTAACTGTCTCCCATAGTCTGGATGACTGTCAGCTACAAAAGTTCAGCAGAGCATCTTGTTCAGATTGTTTCATTTTAGCAGTGCACCTGTGCCAAGAATGCTCTTCATTGAACAACCTTTGCCTTGATGGTCATAATGAGTAACTGCTAGTCTTGCCCCCAACTGTATGTAAATGATTTACCTACAAAGAAAAGCTAGTCCAAAGAACATAATGCCAAATGACTACTTAACCTTCACATATTTTGTTGACTTGAGATTTGCTAGAAAAATAAAAAGTCAAGAATTGGGGGAAAGGTAAAATACTGGTTCTATGGATCCACTTGTACTGTTTTTTTTTTTTCTTCTTATGTTGCCATTAGTGACATCTGCAAAAATGCTAAACAGTCATCAATACAAGATGCTATAAAAATATGGGTTTTGAGACTAGAAGTATTGTTGACCTTTGTATTTCCTCAGTGTTTGGCCAGCATGCACATCCCATCCTATTTTGGCATCAAAGCCTGGTGTAATACAACTATATCTTCACCCCTCATCTGTCACCTTCAGCAGACATGAAACTTGCCTCCCTGTAGAGTGTTACTTAACTTCCTGGGACAGACAGTGCAATTTAAATGCCATAAAAATTGTTCATTTGGTACTGTGAGATCAAGTACTCACAGTAATGCTTCATTATCTTTCATTCTATCAATGAAACTATTTTTCATCCTTGGAAACCAGCATCGAACTACACTGAACAACACACTGAAAGAGATACCACAGAATAAATAGAATCATTTTAGCAGCCCAGCCTTTGTGGGACATACTACATTCTAAGGAAATGTTTAATTACATTGCAGACTGGAGTTGCGGCCTGCAGTTGTAAATGAGGGCTGCCTCTGCACAGTGATTTCTGCTCTCAGAACGGACATGGGTTTCATAGAGTACAGAATGATGCTTAACTAAGCTAGACAGTGACAGCAAGACTTAGGAGCAGGGGATCATTGCTGGACCTGTAGTGCCATCTACAGAATACACTGAATAGTGTAGATGCCAGCTCTCATGCTCTTCAAATAACATTTCCCCCAAAGAATTGAGATGTGTACATGTTTAGAGTTCCTGTGCATGCAGTAATACCTTTGTTTTATATGTGTATATATGTATACGTGTATGTATATATGTATGTATGCTTATAAATGTTGCATTTCCATACTTAAATATCTAAAATGACTCCTAAGGGAATGAGTATTGCATTATATTTTATTCTGTATTAATTTTATTACCTACATTTCAAAGACTTTTCTTTGATAACCCTTTTGAGGCGTAGTATTTGACTTCCTGGTTACTTCAAACAAATGTCAGACTGTGACCCAGTCTATTACTATGCTCTCCCCTTTTAGAATAACTTCACAGTTCTTAAAAAGAACCCTTATCACTTACAACTCCAACAATTCAGAACTCATACTATCATGTATATTTAATGTTCTTCTATGTTAATGAGCTTCTCTGATGACTAGGAGAGAAAAGTACCTCAGAACAATAAACTGTTAAATGCAATGGATGGATATTTTTGGATAAAGCTAGTTGTACAGATGATGCAATCGTATGGATGAAGTGCTGAGCTAGCATGGTGGCCTGAGCAGGTGGCACCCGGTTGTCATTCACATTCTTGTTCCTCTTCCTCCTCCATCTCTCTTTGGTGAACTCTTTTACTTATCCATCACATCCACATTCTATATGATGGGAATTCTGCTGTCAGGCTGTACAAAGGATGCTAACTCCCCTATCTGCCTCCAGAGGGTTTAGCATCTAGTAGAGGAGCTGGGACCAGTTCATAACAGTGCAGCTGACTTTATGCACAGAATAAAGTGATAAATGAGGTGATGGAGAGAAAGCGCTGAAGTCATCAACTGAAAAGAAAGCCTTGCCTCATTTGTTTCTTAGAGGGGAAAGGCTAGAGAAATATTTTACATACTAAACCTTCATTACTTTTCCAAAATATCCTGCAGCATGCTTACTAATGGATTAGGAAATCCTCACGAATAAATAACTTTGATGTCATATTCACAAATTTGTGAAAAAGAACAGTTTTTAATTTTTTTCAGCATACTTCATTTTGCATATTACCTCCAAGAATTATATATGTGTATCTATATATACATATATAGCTAGATATATTTATAGAATTGATGTTTCATAAATCTCATTATTCCTTTAGATATAACGATTAATTATAGTTGAAAGTATTAACCCATATCCATTGTTGTAAAATATCTTTAAATACAGTCTAGTTTCATTATATATCTATGGTAAATGCATTTGACAACCTATAAATATAATGTTTACAAAAACAATTTTAAATTATACAATTTCAAAATCTATTCATGTTAGATCTTGCACATAGACATTGGAGTTCTTTGCAAATGGCCTGGACATTAATGGTTATTGTGTGAGTGTCCAGCCATGTACGAAAATCCACTTGGCAAATGTTCACATCATCAGGGTTAATTTTCCTTTCAGACAAGGAACATTTTAAAATCCAAGGTCAAGAAACGGGTTTCTGTGGAGCTTGTTTGGATAAGCAGTCGCAGTGTTTGTGTGTGTGTTTCATCTGAAGAGCATGAAAGTCCTGTGGGAAAAGAAAGGTTCTTTATATAAGTGAGGAGGAAGGCCAATATATTCAAGGAAATTCCCAGCCTGAAGTATGTATATAGGAAATCACCGTGGTTTGAGAGGACTTCATGGTTTAGCTTTAAGTTGAGCAGGACTGTATCAGTAGTTGAGTACAAGAAAGGGGAAGTGGGGGTCCCTGCCAGGGTATGTCAGAAATGAACATGTGAGCTCATTGCAGTCCACTTTCACCTTGTCCTTGAAACATCTTGGAACCTAATTACCACACTGTCAGGTTAAGGACAACCCTAGCAGGCATCCCAGTAATGGCCATCTTGGTGCTATTTCTGTGTGACAATCCTTAGGAGTACAGAGGTTCAAGTGTAGGACTGAACAAGTGAGCAAACAGTAAACTGCAAATAGCATTTTGCAGTCTTTTCCAAGTTTGCAGTTGCTTGAGGATTTTGTCAACAAAGATACAAACAGCAACCATTTATTTTACCTGAAGAACAAAAGAAATGTATTTGTTCCAGTATAACCTGGCAACTAATCACCCCCCTTCCTTGTGTCCTTCAGCTTCATGAGCTCAGTTAAGACTCTAAACATGCAAAGCAACAACATGCTAAATTCTTCCACAACACCTTTATAGCTATATTAACATAATCCAGTAATGAGAATAATGTAAATGACCTTGGCATCAGTGAACTATTCTACTTGCTTTCATGGGACATAGAAAACCCACATAAAACACATAACATCTTCAAATTAAAGATCAGGAAACAAATGTAGAAAACTTAAGAACGGCAAACTATTTTCTGTAGAATAGAAAGCAAATGAGCAGGTTAAATATAGTGGGAGGTAAACAGAAATCAAACCAGTGTGGCCAGTGAGGTGTGAGGCTTCATATGCGTGCACATGTGCACGTATACATAACTATGAATAGGCATGCATCAGGCACTCCCAAATTGTAGCAAAATGGAAGATTGTTAGCCCCCTGTTGGTAATGTTATAATCTTCAACAAGTAGCAGTTATAACTGAATGTGTATGAGGTTTTAGAGATGCATTAATTTCTGGGTATAATAAAAAGTCATTTGTATTCTGTTTAATGCTATGTCCAGAGTTCTAGTAATAGGATCTTCTTAGAGCCTGTGACCTATCGAACCACAAGTCTGTGGCCCCCCAAACTGTACCTGGTATGAGTTCCATTTCTCAAAACTCAGAGAAACTTCTTTTTCAAACAAATAGCTAACACAGAGATGCACAGCTAGTCAAGATGCAAAGAATAAGAGAGTGTAGTGTGTTCAGTTCTAAATGGGAAATCTATTACAGCATTACCACCTCCTAAGACTCAGGCATTATTGTGATAGATGGGGACAGAAAGTACATAAGAGCCAGATGTGATGAATGAACCAAGGAAACAGTGTTCTCTGACCACAGCAGGGCAGTTGTACATAGGAATTCATAGCGGCTGTGGCAGCATGTACAGAACCTGCACACACTTAAACATATAACACCCTAACATGGAGGACAGGAAGTAAGCACAAAACAAAATCCCACAACTGGCCCACTGGCTGAGAAGCTATTCATAGTCGATAACTCCCAGTACAAACAGTTAGCTTTCTTTAAGAGTATCATCCGTGTCCCATCACTTGGGAGGCAGAGGCAGGCGGATTTCTGAGTTCGAGGCCAGCCTGGTCTACAGAGTGAGTTCCAGGACAGCCAGGGCTATACAGAGAAACCCTGTCTTGAAAAACCAAAAAAAAAAAAAAAAAAAAAGAGTATTATCCGTGGTAGCTCTAACATGCTTCAGTAGATGACCACACACCTAAGGGTACACAGGCAGCACTAATGGGCCCACTGGGTTAAAAGAAAATAAAGAAAATATGAGGACTGTATGAATTAGGGTTTCTGTTGCTGTGATAAAGCATCCATGACCAAAAAGCAAGTAGGGAAGGAAAGGGTTTATTTGACCTGCTTCCGCGTTGCAGCCTATTATTGAAGAGAATCAAGACAGGGACTCAAACTAGACCAGAACCTTGAGAAGGAGCCGATGCAGAGGCGATGAATGGGTGATGCCTACTGTCTTGCTCCTGATGGCTTGCTCAGCCTGCTTTCTTATAGAACTCAGGACCACCAGCCCAGGCATGGAACCACCCACTATGGGCTGAGCCTTCCTCCATCAATTACGAAGTGAAAAGATGCCTTACATGTTTGCCCACAAGCCAGTATTATGAAGGCATTTTCTTAATTGAGGTTTCCTCCTCTTAGATGATTTCAGCTTGTTTCAGGTTGACATAAAATTATCCAGCACAAGGACACAAAATTGAGTGGATCTGGAAGGACATGTGGGGAGGAGGATAAATACAATGTATGAAATACTAAAATAACAAAATACAAAAATATACAGAACAATCAATGTCATTTCTAAACATGAAAAGAACCAGATGTAGAAACTATGAAGAAAGAAAAGCAACAAACAGAAGTAAAAACATAGTTGGGGAGATATACCTGGAGTAGCCACGCTAACGGTTTTGCATAAGGATTCAATTTCTGTTATTAGCAAGCAAGAAAGGGAGAGCTGGAGGGCGTGGGAGGAGGGAAGGGAGAATGGAAGGAAAGGAAGGGAGGAAGAGAGAATATCCATTAAACTACAGTTCTGGGGATTAGAAGCTCAGTGAATTTCTGCCTTTGATGGTGTGAAGAAACCTGCAAGAGACAACCCCGTTACTGTAGAATATTTTGCTCTCTTTTCCCTCAGTATATGTGATGTGACAAAGACAGAACGTGCATTGTTCATTTAAATGAAACATGAGCAGGGCAGCCATGTGTATTAGATAATGCTAGAGTATCATAATCACCCTGATGTGTCTGTGTTAAACTGGTTTTGAACTGTTAGTCGGTGGTAGTTTCTGCAGGCTGTAATTAGATAAATGGATGCAAATGGTAATTGTAACTGATGAATGATTGATGATGGCTTTCTGTGCTTCACTCTGCACCCTTGGAAACAGCCTGGGGCCAGCCAGAAATGGAACTGCTAAGACATGGATTAGGATCAGTTTAAAAGTGGGGTGCCTAATGAGTTTCTTGAGTGGGTGGGGTTCTAAGCATAGACAACTCGGGCCTCTCTCCTCAGTTGGTTGGGGTTTTTGTTGGTTGGTTTGGTTTTGGTTTTGGTTTTGGTTTTGTTTTGTTTCTTTTTCACTTTCTAGGTCAAACAATTGGTAATTAAAGCTTAAAACAGGGCTGGAGAGATGGCTCAGCTGGTAAGAGCACTGACTGCTCTTCCAAAGGTCCTGAGTTCAAATCCCAGAAACCACAGGGTGTCTCACAACCATCTGCAATGAGATCTGACACCCTCTTCTGGGGTGTCTAAAGACAGCTACCATGTACTTACATATAAGAATAAATGAATATTTGGGCTGGAGTGGGGCCGAAGCAAGCAGAGATCCTGAGTTCAATTCCCAGCAACCACATGACTCACAACCATCTACAGTGTACTCACATGCATAAAATAAAAAAATAAATCTAAAAAAAAAAAAACTTAAAACAACACACAGCAAAAACTAGAAAAATCCTGTAGTATGGTTTTTAGGTCTCAAATCAGGGACAAGTGGCTGAGATGTCTATTAACATATCAACATAAACTCTGGCCACCAGCATCTCTCAGTTCCCTACCTGTTACAGGCTCCTTATAGCTGGCAAGTTCAGCCCCCTACCCTAAACTTCTCTAGCCCAGGGACTGGGCTGGGCTTGCACCTACCCCAGCTGTTCTTACTCCCCCTATGTAACGGAACCATTTTGACTGCACCAGTCCTTTTTGGCCTTTGGCCTTCTTGCCCTTTTGGCTGCTGCTCCTGATTCTCCTCTCTGCCTCTTCCCTCTCTCCTTCCTGTCTACACATGACCTGCCTGCTCAGTCTGCTGGCAAGGTCAAGTCTGGACTCTTCCAGGCATCTCTGCCTCTTAGGCTCTCACGTGTCTATAATAAACCCTCTCCATCCTTTAGGACTAGTCATGTCCTCCTTTTTATTTTCCTTCTTTTCATTCACTGGTGAATTACAGAAGCTACACAATAGTACCTCAGGACTGATAACTGCTGTCTCAAGAAAGCAGAACTCTAAGGGAAGGCCACCAAGTGGTATATGAGGAGCCTTGCCTTTGGGCGAAGACTCGTTTTAAAACTATAGTAGTAAATATTTCCTGTAAAGGTTATAGCTGATGCACTGGACTGTCCAATGCACTGCAGTTGATTTTGTTTCTAGGTGTCTCATAAAGTTATACATGTATACATGCGGATTCGGGCATCATGTTCTTTGGTTCTGTAAATTGACTATTTGACGTTCTGATTAAAATACATAAATATCAGGCTGGAGAGGTCAGTTAGTAGTAAGAACAATTACTGTTCACAGAGAACCTGAATTTGTTTCCCACCCCCACGGGGCAGCTCACAGCCAGCGTTGGCTCGAGTTGCAAGTGATCCAGTGCCTTCTTCTGACCTTTTCAGATACTTCATATACATGGTATATAGATATACATACAGGAAAGCCACTCATCCACATAAAATATTTTTTTTATTTAAGAACAGAAGCAATGTATGTGTTATGGTGGGAAACAAACTGAAGCATAAAAAGGAAATTTCCTTAAGCTTCTGACATGCCAGTAGTGTGACAGAAGAAGTTTCATGGCCATTATCTGACACTGCATCCAAAGTGCATAATACTATCTGTGTGGACCACATCATTCCCAATGTTTCTGCTTTGCAGTTCACCTAAGAAGATCATAATGAAATATGACGTTGTACTCAGAGTGTTGAAAAACTGACTTGTATGTGCTGTGGCTGTCCTTGTGCTTAGAAAAGCATGGGAAGAGACAGTGCCACGAAGCAGATGTGGGCCTGGAGTGAGCTCTTCCAATATAGTAACACCTCCTTCTATGGTTACATTATATGACCTGATTCACCAGTGTGAGGCTCTCCCATACCATGGTCTTCTTTGTTCCATAAGGAGTCTGGTGGTATTTATTTAGGCCATCAAAATAAAGAACCCAAATAGACAAAAAACAAAACAAAACAAAACGACCCAGAAATAACTTAACCACAAACATTTAGAATGGAAGCAATAATATAAAGTACAGAAATATAAAATTAAATAAAAAATAACATTCATAGTACTTTCATTATGTGTGTGGGCAGCAGTGCACATAATCAAAGATTGAATGGCAAAAATGTAGAGATGGATAAGGTACTATTTACAAAAGTTTTGTTATATTTTGATTGGTTATAAGATAGCAACTTTAAAATATTTATTGTTTATTTTATGTATCTGATTATAGAATAAATCCAAGTATTCCTTAATAGGTAAGTAGTGATTGCATGCCCAAAAACATCGTGGGAAAAGACCATATCAGCAGGACAAAGCACTCACCCTTCCTGTCTCAAGAACTCTGCAGGATGTTTATTGTACTCCTGAAACTGGTGGATCTGAGTCTAATGTTTCTACCATAAACTGCATGCTTGAGATCAGTAACATGGCTTTATTGTGAATTCCTTTTATTTTCATCATTTTTTTTTAATTCTTTGACCATTTCATACATTTGTACAATGAGCTTTGCTGGGTTTTCCCCTTCCACCAGCTTCTCTTACCCCCACACAGTGTTCTGTGTAGGAGCCACAGGTCAATGACAAACTTAAAATGTCTAGCTAAGAGCTAGGCAAGGTACTCTAAACTAGACTGGACGGGCCACATATATGTAGTTTGCTGCTGTTCTTTTTAGAATACTACAGTTGTATGGAATTCAACTCTAGATTAGGAACTTCAACAAGCCACATAATAAATAGTTTCACTGAACTTACACCAAACTAAAACTCCTGATTTCCAGTGAAATACTATATGTACAGTATTTTTATAACTATGAAATGTAACTGATCTTTTGAATTCAATCAGGGTCCTTATTTCATTTCATCCTGATCAAGCATCCCAGACTGAGAGAAAATTGTAAAGATTTTTTTTTTATTTAATTGGCTTTTGATTTGGGGCAGGGGGTTGGTTGTTCTTGCTGCTGCTGCTGCTGCTGCTGCTGCTGCTGCTGCTGCTGCTGCTGCTTCTGGTGTTTGTGTGTGTGTGTGCATGCATGCATGTGCATGTGTGTTTGTGATAGCTAGTAAATGGTCACTAGAGAAAATTTGAGACAGCAAGAAAAAATGAGGGAGGGCTGGAGAGATGGCTCAGCAATTAAGAGCACTAACTGCTCTTCCAGAGGTTCTGAGTTCAATTCCCAGCAACCACGTGGTTCCTCACAACCACCTATAATGGGATCTGGTGCCCTCTTTTGGTGTGTCTGAAGACACTTACAGTGTACTCATATAAATAAAATAAATCTTTAAAAAAAAAAAGAAAAGAAAAGAAAAGAAAAGAAAAAATGAGGGAAATTCTGTGGTCAGGAATACAATATAATGTCATCCTCATGCAATTTTCATGTTATTTCCTCTCATGCTTCCAATGTGCATACCAGTGCTGTGCACACATTAGCATACTATCTTTGGACTTAAGATAGATATAACCATATGCTGGTAGATGGTGCTCATGAAGATGTGTGGTCCTTGAATAATATTCAGTGGAGTAAGAGCTCACATGTTTGTTTCTCTTGGACAGTTATATGCTTTTGGTATAACCAACACATACATGCATAGTGTTCGATCTCTGAATGTGACTTTCTTTTAAAGATATATGCTAAGAAGAAAAACTACTGAGCCAAAGTTAATGAATTCTGCAGATGTGATTTTCACCATTTAATTAGAAAATCAGAACAGAGACAAAAAGACAATGGATAGGCAATATCCTGGCCCCTAGGCTCCTGTAACACTCTTTAAGTCTCTTTTCATTACACATATAATTACTTCCTCAAAGATGCCTTCCCTGGGAACATATCCACCAGCATTCATCCCACTGGAAGCAGGCCCAGAAGAGCAGTAGCTCACATGCAGGACTGGTTTCTTTCACAAAGGAATGTGCACTGGACTCAGCCAATGGGTGAGCTGAGTCTAGAAGACTGACTCCTCCCCCACTGTTGCTCCTCAGTTCCTAAGTGGCCTCTGCTCAGGGGCACCAGCTGAAAGTGCTTCCCTTCAGTATCCCTGGGGACAGCTGGGAGAGGCACCCTTATCAGCTGTGTCTAATGGAATCCCCCATAAGGAACTAGCAAGTCATACACACATATCTTTATCTAGAACTTCCTCTGATATATTTGCCTCCCTGGGGGAAAAAAAAGCAATTTCCCTACTGGTCACATCTTTCATTGTTTTGCTTGGGCCATTTATGTCCAAATCTACCCTTTAAATCATGGTTTTTCAAAAGAAGGATAAGATGAAATCGATCCATTTAAAACAACAGACCTAATAAACCAAGTGGGCATTTTAAATCAACCATTCATTACTTAGAGACATGAACCTTTGTCTGAAGCCAGTTTAGGCATTCTAAATAGCTACGTGCCCTTCTCTTATCATTTGAATATGAAGAGAAGACAGTAGATACGAATCTCTTCTCAGTTTGTCAGAATGCAAGAGCTATAAAGCAGATAGAACTGGTCATCAGTGTCCACATATGTATCCAGGTCCTTGGGTACTTGTGCTCTGAACCTGTGTGTGGCAAGGTTGATTTCATCCTGGGAAGATGAATAAAGATTCCGAGGCTACACTGCTTCACTCCTTCTCAGCTGTCCACTCACCTGCACGGAGCCCTTGCCTTTGCCCCATCCTGCTCAGCTCCTTTCAGAAATTGATTTGAAAGCTTTCCCAGTAAAATTGACACCCTAATCAGGGTCCAGAAATAAAGAGCAATTCTATATTCTCCTCTGCTTGTCATTGATAAAGGCATTTAAAAGGAGATTAAGGTAATTGTGGACTTCTCTGTTTTATGTTTTACTCAGCTGCTACCAATGATTTTTCTGTTTCTCACACTATTAGGGTTTTGTTTCTTTGTTTTGTCTTATTATTGTAGTTAATTTGTACAGAATTATATATCACTTCACCTATAACTTCAGAAAACAAGACACTAGTTTGGTGTTTTGTCAACAAATTAGCACATCATCCTGAGAGCTGTTAATGATGATCATCACTAAACACAGTCCTGTGACCTTTCAGAGTTCACTCACCACACAAAGAGATGAGAAATAGAGCCTCT
>NC_034591.1:62474285-62489488 GCF_900095145.1 Mus pahari | reverse complement strand
TTTCTTTTTTTCTTTCTTTCCTTCATATTTCCTACTGGACTGTCTCGCTTGAACCCATGAACCACCCAATAATGACACAGTTATTATTATTTATGACACCTAGGCCTTCCAGCTTAAGCTTGTTTCCAACTAGCTTGTTTGACTTAAATTAACCCAGTTATTCTAATCTATCTTCCGCCACATGGCCTGTTACCTCCCCTCAGTACGGGCACCTGCCTCTTCCTCCAAGTCTGGCTGATAAATCTCCCGTATTTCCCAGAGTCCCTTTCTCTGCGGTTTGCCCCACCTATCCTTTCTTGCTTTGCTATAGGCCATTCAGCTCTTTATTGACCAAATCAGAATGTGATGGAGAAGATGTTTACAGAGCAGCGAGAAAGATGATGCTTCATAAAAGTAAGAATACCAAGGGTACTTACTGTACTCAGCTTCCACAGTACAGAGACCAGCATTTCAATAATACAGTCAGCCAGTACATAAGACACAAGATATTATCCCAACTATTTAACCCCTCTCCCTTTTTTCTTCCAAATACATTTGCACAGCTGTCTCCTATAGTGCTGGCGTTTTTACTCATTGCTGACCGCTTTGTCCTCTGGAATCCTAAATCATAATATATCACTTCATGAATTGGTTTCTAAGTGCACCTGCCTTGAAAGTATGTAGTTCTTTTCTACTTTAATACTTTTAAACAACCTACTTGCATTTCCTTGTCATGGCACATTCAGGATAAAAAAAAAAAAAATCCTGTTCTCTGTGGGCAGAAAGATACCAACAGACACCAGTTGTTAAAATAAAAACTATATAGGCAAACATGCCCTAGCGATAAAGGTATAGTGACTTTAGCCTTGTTCTTCGAAAGATGCTTTAACAGTTTTGAACTATGACTATCAACAGATATTTTGAAAGTTATCATAACGTAAGGCTTTGGAAAGGAAAATAGTAAGAACTGCAGATGAAAGATAAAGGGGTTGAAAATATGACACTGGATGCAGTTCTATTTTGGGCTCCTGCATTGTCTGTGTTCGTTTGAATGTTAAACTTCTTTGAATTATTCCTTTATTGCTGTTTGCAGGCATCACATTGATCTACGAAAAGTAAATGGGGCAGTTAAAATCCCATTCCAAATTGGAACAACCTCTGGATTGATTGGTGGTAATGGCTGAAGAGGAAGGGACAGTGTTTATTTCTTATTGACCAGAAATGTGTTTATCCAATTAGTCTGTCCCATGTCCAGAAACAGCAGGTGCACATTGCTGGGGGACGTAGTAACTGAGGTTTTGTGCTTCTTTGGAGCCAGGAAGACTCCTGCCTCAGACTTATGACCACTGACTTCTGACTGATTCCTCAGCGCTATTACTAGACATTAACTCATCTTGACATATCCATTCAAGTCAGGAAGCCAGTCCGTATGCACAGCTCTGGGAATTGGAAGGGATTAAGAAACTAATAAATATAGGACTATTTAGGAAGTTTCAGTCTAGATTGTGATCAACATATTTTGTGTGTAAAAGATGTGTATTGTATATTTTCTTCAAACAAGAAATAACTGAAAAACTATATGTATAAAACAAAACTAACTTTAAAATACATGTTTGGATAAAAACATCTCTGTATGGTCCACATGGGATCCACTAGAAGAGAAGTGATACTGGAAGGTTCCATAATAGAAACATGTGAATAAAACTGCTTGTTGTGATCTTCAGCACCCTATGAAAAGAGAGAAATCAGAGTCTGGGCATCAGGAAATAGAGAAGAAGAAATCAAAGAAAACAGAATTAGACATTTTTTTAAAAGGCAAACAGCATAGTCCTCTTGGGGATTAGTGAATGGCAATAGTCATTTTCAGTTGTCTGAGTAGCTTTGAAGATGTAAGCACTTCAGCAGGAATGTCTCACCATGAAGTAGAAACTTACCTGGAAGTTTGACTCAGTCACTTGATAACAGAATCAGGAAAGAAGTGTTAAAAAAAACACTCTCCAACTACATCCTCTTAAAAGGTCACATCACCACATTGAAGAAAAATGCCTCTCAGTGATAGGTTTTTAAAAATTTGAAAAATGGGCCTAAAATCCAGATATAAAAATATATTGCTGTGGCTGAATATACAAAAAAATTAATTATATGCATGGAAAATGAGTATAGGAAAATATATTTAAGCACAAAGATTATGGGTGGTTTTTCTTATTTTCCATCTGACTAAAATTGTATTTGTATGATAATAAAATGTACAAAATATTTGTCTTTGTTACTCTTCTGTTGCTGTGAAGTGACCCCATGACCAAGACAAGGTATAAAAGAAAGCATTTAACTGGGAGTTCACTTGCAGTTTCAGGTGCTGATCCACGGCCATCGTGGCAGGAAGTGAGGTGGCAGGCAAGCAGTCATGGATGTTCAAAGCTTGCATTCTGACCCACAAGTTCAGGCAGAAAGTATGCCTGGTGTGAGCTTTCTTCACCTCAAAGCCCATACCCTTCCAGTAGGCTATACCTCCTATACTGTCCCAAAACAGCTCCACCAACAAAGGATCAAGCATTCAAATTATGAACCTATGGGGCATTCTCATTCAAACCATCAAAATAATTTCCTGCATAGGAGCCAAATTTTCAACAGCTGTAAAGTCTTGTTTCTTTTAAATGAAGGGGGTCTGTAATGGATGATTGGTAGTAAGAACTAATCCCTCCAGTTGTTACCAACTGCAAAATGTCAAATATGATGGAGATATGGTTTTTTCATTTGCCATCTAAAGTGGGCCGTTTCTTTGGTGGAATGTACACTCTGTGGTAAGCTTCCCAGGGACACAGCCCATTGAGAAACCTGACCTTCAAACTGAGTTTGCATGTTCTATAGGACATTTACTAGTAAATTAACAGAGTCAACTGGGAGATTAGAGGTCCCAAGCAAGTCTCTTGAATTCATTTAAATAGATCAAACCAAAAGCACTCTGGTTAGTAAATTACAGACATGGATGCTGGAGTGACCCTGACCTTGGATGTTAAAGAGAGAAATAGCTTGGTATGGCTGACACTCTGGAACAGAAAGAAAGCAAGAAAACTTTCTCCCACATACTGAGACTGTGCCTCTGTGTAAATAGAACTATTTGTTTTGAAAGAGCCAAACAAGTACCATTTTCAGATGCCTTAGAAATCTGTTGAGGTTGGCAGTTGGTACCATTTATCAAGCGACATCATGAAAATTTCTCATTTGCTTCCTATACTGTTTGTGTAAGCTAGTGTTATCTGTTTTATGATACAAAGGGAGAAATGTCGCTCTAGGTTTTGGTGATATTTCATGTGTCATTCTAACCGAGTTTTGGTAATTCTGGGAGGATTATGAAAAGAATCCTTCCAGAATGTTTTGCACATCGTTAAAACACGTTTATCATGTCAAGAAAATAAATGAATTGATGAGTGTTTATATGAAATAAGACCTTCTCTCAACATATAGACAAATATTTAAAATAATGTATTCAAGTAAAAGTATAGGAATTGTTTCTCTTGTGTCGTTGTAGTTCCTTCTTAGAAGGAATAGTTGCAGTCTGAGGTAACTAACTCTGTTTTAATTCACATCAGTAAGTACTTCAGAGTTTCTATGTCAGAAGGAAATTCTATAGATTGTTCCCTAAAGAAGCATCTATACTATTCTATTACTTTCTAACTACCCTTAAATAAAATAAAGTAACTAAAATAGAAAAACGTCGAAATCTTATTACAGTCAAATTTTTATGGATAACTTTCTAAAATTACAGTATTTACCTCTTTAAAATATTTTCTGTCTTGTTTTATTTATCTATATGTATATTTTTAGCCAAAAAGTGACAGTAATGAATGTTCTTCCACAGTTACTTTTTCTACTTAAAAATATTTTCCTGTTTCATTAAAAATATTACCTATATGTACAGCTCAAACTGATTTACTGCACACAAAGAATTGGGTTTTGGAGAGCTATTTTAACTAATTCCATGCAGTGTGCTGATAATATGCACAGTTTTATAATTTTGTATTAATTTTTTAGACATCCTAGAAAATTTTGGTGTGGCATTTGTCATTCATAAATGTCATTGTAGTTCCTATTCCTCCCCCTCCCTTCCACCTTCCTCCAGTTAATTTCTCCTGCATTTACACACATTAATTCCATTACTCTCTTATTCCCACTTCATCTCCTTTATTACTCTTCCTCTCAGAGTTCCCGATTAACATTCATATGTACTTTGATGTAGGTGCAAATATTTGCGGGTGCGGGGGGCATTGTGTATAGAAAGAAAGAGAAGATGAAGTGGAGAAGAAGGAATAGAGGGAGACCACATAAGACAGAACACTTAATCCCTATATTTCTGAGTCATCTACCTTAGTAGATGTCATGATTTCATCTTTATTGCTGAATAATATCCCACTGCATTATGTACCACATTTTCTTTTTTAATTCATTTCTTAGTGGATGACTAGGTTTTGCTAGTGAAGATTGGGGAAAAGAGAAATATCAATATCAGTACACTATTAAAAAAAAAAACCTCGAACACATTTTCAGATTTGAAGGCTTCTCCAACACTAAAGAACATTATACATATTTGTTTTATCATATTGATATTTTTATATATTACATAGTTTCATCAGCCTCTTACATTTAATAGATTGCAGTTGATTGTTACAGGTTACATACTTGCCACCTGTATGTCTTGTCTGGGAAAGCCTTAACCAAACCAGTAGTTCTTGTCCAGGACATTTTTCCACAGGACCTCTTCCAAAGTGTTGGGACATCTTTGGATGTCATTCTATATCTGTCTGGCATGTGCCAGTAGAAGAACAGCTACTATTTCCACACAGGATTCTCAGTTACAGTGATAAAAATGTATATGTAACTCAAACTCTCAGTCATTCTCCTGTTGAAAAGCATGGTCCAAATGTTTTGCCCTTTTTTTATTGAATCGTGTGCTTTCTTTTTGTTGTTGTTGTTGTTGTTGTTTTTGAGACAGGGTTTCTCTGTATAGTCCTGGCTATCCTGGAACTCACTTTGTAGACCAGGCTGTCCTCGAACTCAGAAATCCGCCTGCCTCTGCCTCCCAAGTGCTGTCTTATTAATGAGTTCTACTTTTTATATTCTGCATCGAGGCCCTTCTCAGAAGGGATTGCCTACACTTCCCAGTCTGTGACTCATTTCATATGCTTAATTTTTTCTTTTAAGGAGCTAACATCCTGGCAGAGTTCAAATTATTGATGTTGTCCTAATTCATTTTCTTTGTCTGATTTAGGGATGTTTATCTAACCTAAGAGGTCTTTTATTTTCTTACATTCATGAAGTTCCACAGGTTTTACTACTAAACTTAAATCTATGGTATATTTCTATTTGGATTGTTTGAATAACGCATTCAAAGGTTGAAATATGTAATTTTTTCCACATGACTAGCCAATGTATTCTTAACAGCCTCAGTTGAAATCAGTCATCCACTTATGTCTGTGTCTCTTTCTGAATTTTCTACATTGATTCACTGTTCTCAATGCCTATCTCTACCTGTACTACATGTCTGTGGTACTATAGCTTTATAAGCTTTGAGGTCAGATAATACAAACTCAGTGATAAAACAATATTGAACCCTTAGGATTCTTTACCTTCTCTCGGGAGAGTTTTTCATTATACCATTTTTACCTTTTGGTTCCTGCATATCTGTCAAATGTTTGCCTACCTTACTTTTTGCTATTTGTTGCTTGCTTGCTTGCTTGCTTGATTGATTGATTGATTAGGAAGCACTCTAGCTCTGACTGAACTACATCCCCAGCACTTTGGAGGAGAAGGTGTTGGTTTGGTTTGGTTTGGTTTGGTTTGGTTTGGTTTGGTTTGGTTTCATTGTGCATGTGGTTTCTCAAGACATGATTTCTCAAGACAAGAAATTTTCTTGGCTGTCCTGGAACTTGCTCTGTAGACCAGCATGTCCTTGAACTTAGAGATCTGCCTGCCTTTGCCTTGCAAGTGCTGGGATTAAAGATGCCACAACTTCCTGGCTCACTTCGCGTTTCCCACACAGAATTTCAACATTCATCATGCCCTGTCCCCTCCTCCTGGGAGCTGAGATTACAGGCATGGAGCCAGCACCATGCCTGGCTCATATTCTTAATGTTATCTCAAATAGGTTTCTCAGATTCTGACGTCAGTACTGGATTAGCACAGATAATATATAATTGGGGAGTGTTTACTGCCTTTCTGCTGTTTGTTGACAATGTGGAAAAATTAGTAAGTGGAGCCATTATGTGCCCAATACTCTCTACTGACCTTCTAATCAAAAGCTGCTCACTGTCTGAGAAGCAGCTTGTATCTGCCTCTCTGTGCAATTCTAGTGTAGTAGACTATGTGGCAATTACTTCTGTACAATTTATTTGGCATACATACTTTCTAAAATCTTCCATTTATATTGAATCATTATTTACTTAGCTAAGCTCCTCGTGAACTTAAGTATGCCTCACCTTTCACATCTCTTACATCTTGAAGTTGTTCTTTATAGAATTTATCATGCTTTATAAATAGGATAAAGAATTCAGTCAAGAATACCTGACTAAAGATGTTTTTTTAATCAACCTGAAGTTATTTTTCCTGAAGTAAAGAAATTAGTTTTCATAATAGATATTTTTTGTAGCTACAGTCCTGAGTAGCTTAAGAATCAGAGAACTCATTGATCACTAACTGGCAAATCACTGGTGGCTTTATTGTACACACATGGTTTCCTTTGGTTTCTGTTACTGTGTAAACACTGTGACCAAAAGCAAGTTAGAGAAGAGGCCTTCTGTCTTATGGTTCCAGAGGGTCAAAACTCCTAGTGTTGTAGAAGGCATGGCAGAAGACGGCAGGAGCAGGGCACTTGCTCATCACACTTTTCTCCACACTCTGGAAGCAAGAGAGAGCAACCAGGAAATGGGGGGAAACCATAAACCTGCCCTACTCCAGTAGCATCCTTCCTCCACCCAGGCTGCGCATCCTCAAAGATCTATAGCCTCCTCAAACAGCATCACATATTAGCGTCTTTAATAAAGGTACTTTGAATTGACATTCAAGTACTAAATTTGTCTCAGGCATGATTAAAATAAAACATATTTTCATTATTAACTTCATGTAGATGTAATCTATATACAGAAAATTGACCCATACAAGTAGTTTGGGTGTGTTTCATACTGGAATGGAAATTACTACTGAGAAGATAAAATGCCAAAATTTTGTTTTAAAAGAATCCAAAGCACAAAACAATTAGACCTAGAGAACATATCTTGACAAATACAGACTGCACCATGGAAAATTCCTCATGGAATGGGACATTTTAACTAAGGACTGAAAAATGAGAATGATAGCTGACTGGCTGGAACACCCCCAGGACATGCTGGACTGGAGCGCATACTCGCAGGTGCATAGGTTGTGCAGGTCTGCATCTAGATGCAGGAATACAAAGGGGTCAGAAACCATACAAGTGAGGTTTATGGCCTAAGCAGTCAATCTCCACACTGAAGAAATTATCTGAAGGAGAGACTGAGGCAAGTGAAGGGAGATGTAATTGGGGGTGTAATGCACAGTCTCCATAAGAGCTTCCTGTCCTTGTAGTACTCACTAAAAGCATCTTTCCGGGCCAGTTAGACTGTAAACCCTTCCCTGGCTAATCAGAGGCAAGCCTTGAGAGGAAGGCCTTATGACCTACAGTGTGGGACTCAGAGCCTGGGGATATTTCAGCCACTAGTGGAAAAGATGCTGGTGAAGGTCACAAATGCACTAAAATAAAACGGGTTTCACAATATTTTGTGCCACTGAACAGGAGAATTTGATTTGGCTTAATAGCTTAAGTCATTAATATTCATAATGAATAGGAAAAATATAGTATTTCATATTTGAAAATAATGAAGATAGATTTATCAGGACTCCAGGAAGCCCTGAGGCAGCCATTGGATAAACAGTATATTATTAGAAATGGGGCTTCGTCAGAAAGACAGTCTTCTGGCATATCTTTTATTTTTGTAAACATTTTCTCTACTTTCTGTACCTTATGTTATAATCAGACCATAGATATACAGTTATTTTAACAATAACATCATTGTTTTGTAGAAGCAATAACTACCACAATAATGATTTATATATTTATGTAGCCTTATTTATCCTTTCAAAAGCATAGAGAATTGTCACTGCTTTCCTGGTGAAAAAGTGCTAAGAATATTATGTCTATTCTGCAGAGTAAAGGCTGGATGTGGGGAATTGGAAAGTGACTCTCAGCTCCTTGGCAATATGTATGTAATCAACCTAGACTGAATTGTGAAAAAAACACTCTTTTCTTCATTATGAATATCTCTCTACAAAATATCATTTTTTAAATACACGGGAATGTATATTTTGATAATAAATGTAAAAATAACATTTGAGTGTTTCAGGCCAACCTCACAAAACAAAAAGTTGAAGCCCTTCTTCTTCCATGTTTGTTTGTTTGTTTGTTTGTTTGTTTTTGATTACTTGTCCCTGAGGATATTTATATGGCATTATTTCATTTTGGTTGACATTTTTTCTGGCTATTTTCATATGCTTCTAAATACTTTCACTGATCCCTACCCATTTAGCAATTTGTGTAGTATTATCTGCCATGTTTATCTGTTCCCTTGATAATTTGTAAAATAAACCAAGTAACTCTGGAGAATTAACCACTTATGGTTTTTGTTGAGATAATTCATTTTATCTCATGTTTTTTAACTTTTTAAAATTTTATTTAGAGGATTGGAAAGAAGGCAAAACTAACCTAAGGTTAACTGATCAAAATTACAGCTGACCACAGGAATCATCTGTGTGAACAGTCAGGCTTACAAACACAGGGACACAGATCCAGTTATGTCCTGCCTGGTACAGGGAGACACTGACACTGCCCACTCAAGCCACCACCACCCCCCCCCCCACACACACACACACACAGAGTCTGTATCGGCTTACTTTGGGTAACACTGGGTCCATTTGTAGGTTTGTACCGAACAGGTAACTAAGTAGCTAACAGAGTTTTTAAGCAGTTCTGGAAAAGGGAAGAGCAGTGTCAGCATTATCTAGATCCTGCTAAGGATCCAGTTCCCAGGGGATAGTTAGCTGCTTATCTAGGAGGCAAACAGCCAAGCTTCTGAGAGGCACTAAAAAGGAGCCCTGGGGAGAGCAGTCCACAGGGGAGACATGTTATCATGAGGCAGCTTGGCTTTTCCTGGTTACCTGCACTTAGGTGTCTCACAGGGACTTTTCATGAAAGCTGGCTCCAGGAGAGGGGGCAGGAATACCTTCAGGTTTTGCAGAAACAAGCCTTGCACATGGTATCTTAGGCTAAAAAGCTATACCTTTTAAATAAGTAAGATCCAACTACTTATAGACCCAAATATTAAGATACAAATGACTCTTTTTTAAAAGAGGTACTTTCAAGATCCCACACATGATTATCTAGGACCATGAAATAATGTCAGCTAAGGTCAGTGGTGAAAGAACCGGAGATCTCGTTGCATGCCTCCATCACAACCTTGTCAGGAGCAGATCCAGATGGAGCGACAATGTAGGCCACACCATTCCTTTTAGCTTGGTCTACATTATCCCTGAAAGAAAAGAAGGCATCAGCGCTGACAAACACGCCACTCAGCTTGTTGACCCCTTCCTTCTTCTCTGCCTCCGTGATTAAAACAGGAACCTCTTTGAACAATGCTTCCCATTTTACCAGGTCTTCGCCCTCACCAATGGCGCCTGTCACATACTCATCAATGGAATTGGAGGTTTCTGCTATCTTCACCCCAGCTTTAAACTTCTTGGAAAGCACTTGTGGGTGGTGTCGAAGCCACCAAGAGTTTGCCTTATCATATGCAAGGTGTGTGTACTGTTTCCTACCTGATGATGCCAATAACCTGCCCGTCCTTGGCATAGCACACCAAATTAGGTTGAGTATACTTGACAGCTAATGTGGCGACAATGAGGTCTCTGCGAGCAGACTCCAGCAGATCTTTATTCTTGGTGACAATATTGCTAAATAATGACATGTCAGCGACACCATTATTTCTCTTCTGGCTTAAACGAAGACCAAAGAGCGTTTGAACTTTATTTTCATCCAGTTTGTATGACTGATCCATCTGAAGAACAAAGTAGTTTCCAGTTTCTTTTTAGAAAGTATTTTCAAGTCTTCTTCATATCCCAGAGCAACAATACCATCTGACACTTCTCTGGAGATAATTTTTGCAATTTGGACACCACAAATGTCAGATAATGCGACAAAATAACCAAATGAAGACATCCTCTCGGCTCCTCTTGCTCTTGCATATGCAATGGCCAGGGGCATGAAGGTCGGATAGAGGTCATAGACCATGCAGACTCTGGCCTTGTCCTCACTGAGTGGAACCCCAACAGCAACACCTGCTGGGCTGACGTGCTTGAAAGAAGCCCCAGCTGGAATGTCTACTGCTCCTCTCTGTTCTGTCACCAGCTGCCAGGCCTTCAAAGCATCACACAAGTTTATGAATCCTGGGGCTCCATTGAGAGCTTCACTATATACAGCTGGGCAGGAGTCTGATGGGGCTCATTCCATACCTCACGGGCATCTGAGAAATTCCTTTACTGTACTGTTTCCTGAAGTAATCTGAAATCACTTCATCATATTGAGTGGTATGGGTGAATGCGCTCAACACCACGTGGCGCCTAGTCTCCAGGGAAGAGTCCTCACTATCAGCGCGCTGCATCTCTGCAGCTACCACCACATAATCCCCTGGTTCACAGATGGCTGTCACTCGAGCATGGTTTTTGGCTGCAGCTCTCAGTAAGGTCACGCCACCAATATCAGTTTGCTCAATAGCTGTCTCAGCAGTTACATCTGAAGATGCCACAGTCGTCACAAAGGGATACAGGTTACAGACGACAACTCTTATAAGGTTGAAATCAAGCCTGGCCATGTCAGCAGTAGCTTCAGGAATATTGCACGCCAAGATTCCAGCACGGATGGCAAGATGCAAGGTTTTCACACACACCCCTAACATTTTCAGGAACCCCGTTAACTCAGACACATCTCTGACTGCCAGGCCAGCATCCGTGATCGCTTTTGCTGTGCCCCCAGAAGTAACCAGGCTCAAACCAAGAGATTCAAGGTTTCTGGCAAATTCCACAAGGCCAGTTTTGTCAGAAACACTGAACAGGGCAAGCTGAGAGGGAGCCATGGGTCTTGAGCCAGGTCGCAGAGTCAGGAGATGGACAGGCCATGTGCGTAGACAGGCTGAATCCAAGGTTCAAGAACCTCATTTTCAGTAGAAGGCTCAGAGAAATGTGGGAAGACAAAACTCCTTAGGTAGATTTTTAAAGAAGTAAAAAGTCAGTAGTTCTTTTGTAGAACCTTAACAAAGATATTTTGAAAACCAACAGTCCTCACACCATGTCCGACACATCAATGTACATATACTCATGTAGACTGAACTGACTCCCTCTTACATGCCTTTCACACCCCCACTCCAATGCCTATAGATCTCAAGGATGCCAGTGACGTATTTCTTTTTGAGTCTGATTTATGAACTCTTCCTTGTCTGGCCAGGTGCCGGCTGTATTCCACAATTCATAATCTGTCACCAGAAGTAATGGCCCATTTCCAAAGGTGAAGCGTGACAGTTCTTTCAGCACAGATCTGGTAAACAGATTGTGAGGCTGCTAGGTGATCTGTCAGAAGAGAGCTGAAGAGCACATTAACCTTTTGGTACACCCCCGTTTTCACTGTGCTTCTTTTCTTTTATGCTCACCATTTTTCTTCATAAGAGGAAGACCTGATGAATAGGGAAACATCCAATCACAAGTGAGTGGGCTGCTCAAAGTCCGTTCTCATGCCTTGCTGTACAACATGCCTTCAGAAAGTCCTTGGATGAAGGAAAGAATCTGGTTCCGTTTTGTCTTCTGGCTCCTCACTGTCCCAAGCTTATTTGTGACACTGGATGGTGATGAGTTTCTTGGCTCCCATTGCCTGTTTGGTCCTTTTCTTCATGTTTAATATACCACTATGCACAGGCTAGCCATTCGATTGGCTGAAGGATTTAGGTACCTGTCCTCATGAATTTTGTGTCTGTATACTACTTGTGTGATGTTTCTACCTTTGAAAGTAAGCACAGTGCTTAGGATGGGTACAGGTCAATCCAACCACTAAGCAGAAATATAAAAATGTGGATGATCTTGAATTGGTATATGATTAGAGTGGGCACACAAAAGTGGTAAGGCACCACATCCCTGCAGTTCATTCAGCTTAGTAACCATGGAAGTCTCAAGAGTTGATCCAACCTCACCAAAGTCAACTATTTATATCTACCCCAGTGAGTGAGAGTATAGACACAGATCTCACATGCATGCACATGCTGTCCATGCTGTCCAACTATATCAGCATGGAAGACAAGTTTCAGAGTTTTAATAAAGAAAGAAGAATAAAATGTAAAGAGAACAGTAACATAGCATTAATGTCAAGAACAGGGTAAGCAGGGAAGCCAAGGTGAGATGACCTAAGAGCTAAAAAGCTACACTAATCATTGAAGGGGTCAGCGTGTTTTCTCACCTGTCCCTAATAGTGGATCTGGGTTGTTTGAAGAAGGAAAGGGAGGAGAAAGGCTTCAAGGAGACCAGTGATGGAGAATGGAGGGGTTCATTTATGAGGCAATGCCTCTCATAGTAGTTTTCACGTTGTAATGTGACTTGTTAAAATGCGGGTTCTGGTGTAGGAGGTAGGGTGAGACTTGGGACCCTTCCTTCCTAGCAAAATCCCTCTGATGCTAAAGCTGCTGATCCCCTGACATACTGTGGGTAGCGGGGGCCCAGAGTGAAAGGAAAAGAGAACTCTGACACAGGATTAGGGTGACACTCTGGTCAAGATACCTGCTCTGTCATCTTACAGAGTCTGAGAGAAAGGTTAAAAGATAGAAGTTTGTGAAGGGCTGTAAAGGGCAGAGAGCCAATGGTATTTTATCATTTTATACCAGTCCTAGATAGAAAAGAAGAAAGTCTTGAGAATGGAGAATAGATATAATGGAGATATTCTAACCACAGACAGATAGTAATCTCCTGAATGTTCCTGTTCTTTTGTGCATTATTTGCTTTGGAAGCCCCATTCCTGCCTGACAGTTTAGCATTTCTGCATCTCCAAATGTGGTCTTTTTCACTAACAATCTGATAAAAATTGCAATGCAGTGTTTTGTAGGTAATCAACACTGAGTAATAACGTTGATTTAGTGAGATGTCCTGAATTCTAGACACGGACCCACTATTGGCTCCTAGGTAATAATAAATCAGTTAGACTTTCTCTGCTTCCGTTTCCTTGTTTATGACAGTGATAATTTTCTTTTCACTTCCTGTAGTTGCTACAAGAAGAAAGTGTATTGCATCAAATATGATTTAGAGGTTTCTACCCCACCTTTGATCATTTAGTTCCCAAATAAAAAAGACACAAAACCATGCGTTGAAATTGGGTCCTGAGTCCGGCCCAGAGCTTGGGCCTCTGGGGCAAAACTGGACTTGGGAAGTTTGACTGTGCACCCCCGCCACAGCCAGGCAGACATCCACTGTGAGAAACCCCAGGATCCTGCTCTGGGGATGGGGAAGTGTATTCTGAGGTCCCAGAGAACCTGCCAGAATTGGGTCACGAGTCCGGCCCCCACAGAGGCCAAGAGGAGGTCAAGACTGGAAGGTTCTCAGGCTCTTGGACACCTCCGATGCCACTGGATGTTGCAGAAGAGCTGAGAACAGAGTGGAGGCCTGCAGTCAAGCTCTGGCCCAGGGTTGAAGGGAAGAGGGCAGGAGGAAAGATCTCCAGCTGGGTCCTGTGGAGAGGAGAGTCCTTGTCTTGCTAGGGTAGGAGCTTGGGTTAGCAGAAGTCCTGTCTGAGAAGGCAGGAAGGCCTCCTGCAGGAGGATAGACACATGGCTTGCATGGATCCTTAGAGGGAGACTTGCTCCACTGCTCCAGCATGGACGGATCCCAATGAGAAGAGGCAGCCCATGGTTTTAAGGCATTTATTTTTATTACATAGAGAAAGGCAGAGAGGGGGAGAGAATAGAGGAATGGAGACCTGCCATGGCCACGTGGAGATGGACCGGGGGAGGGGGGGGGAAGAAGGGAATGCAGAGAGAGGGGGAGCAAGGGAGCAAGAGGTAAGAGTAAGAGAGTAGAAGCAAGAGAGGAAGGAGGGTGCAAACAGCCCCTTTTATAGTGGGCCAGGTCTACTTGACTGTTGCCAGGTAACTGTGGGGGTGGAGTCCAGACAAAATACCAGGGACTTGGAGTGCTGTGAGAGGCTATAGTTGAGACAGGAGCCAGGGGCTCAAGGGGTGTGGCCGAACACCTACCATTCCTTGCACTACTCCAGGGTTCAAAGCCTGCTCTCGACTGAGAACCAGGCTGGCTGTTCACAGCTCACTGCCCCACACAAAACCTTTACATTTATAATAAGTCTTAAAGCATTACAGTTTGACAGATATCAACCCTCTATGCTATTTTCTCTACTTCTCTGTCAATAATCCCAAGATATCTCTTGCAGTGTTCTCCCTGGGTCACTCCTACTCCAACTGGCCTGTCCTCTCATGGCCATGTGCTCACAATCCACCTACCCCTTGGTACCTTCCTCCTTCTGACTCTGCTCCCTCCTGTGGTCTCTGCCTCAGACCCCAGCAAAGGAACTGAAGCCCTGCCTACCTCTCTTTCAACTAACACCTGTAGCTTTATTAACCAATCAGGAATAACTTGGTAGGCAAGCTTTATACAACAATAGCTGATATAGGTAAGGATCTGCTCCTCTTGGAGCAACCAGATCTTGGGGCATAGAATTTATCATTTGAATATAAGCTGTTATAATAGTAGGGGAAAATAACTCATGACGGGTATTATGAATAGCAGTATTAAAACTGGCTTTCTAAGTATAAAGTTGGTGGGCAGGTAATTTCGGTGAGGGTAGCTAGTTGCAGTCAGGCAAGCTTGGTCTTTAACATTAAGGAGATCAGAGCCCAGGCTTCAACTGATTTACTTTATTAGAAACTTCCACTGGAATTCAACTGTATCCCCCACATTAGATTTTTGTGAGTAGATTAAAAAAAAAAAAAAAAAGTGTGATAGCATATCTCAACTATACCTACAATGCAAATCGATACTAGTTTTAAATGAGAAAAATACTGCTTATCATGTCCAAAGTGGTTTAAAGAAATGTGTGTGTGTGTGTGTGTGTGTGTGTGTGT
>NC_034591.1:62472813-62474215 GCF_900095145.1 Mus pahari | reverse complement strand
GAGAGAGAGAGAGAGAGAGAGAGAGAGAGAGAGAGAGAGAGAGAGAGAGAGATTTACCAAGTGATAACAGCTTTGGGAACATTTTAAATGCATGCATTTTCAATCAATTTGTTGTTCTGCTATAAAAAATTATAATAACTATTAAATACAACTAGTAATAAGAGTATTCTCCCCACCTAATACTGTTAGAAGCTACCAGAAAGATAGAGACAGTGAATTCAGATAGGTCTTTTCTTTGATGTAAAGGAAAGTGAAATGGTGCATAGGCTGGCTTGCTTACTCTTAAGTGTCCTTGCCTCTTCCTGTTTTCTTGCAAAAGTGATTGATTGACACATCTGACAGAGGGGGAAAGATCTCTAATCTAAGATAAAGAGAATAGCACAGGGATACTCCAGGTGAAATACATGAAATCTGATTTTTTTTCTCTCTTTGTGCACCAAGGTGTTTTTTTGTTCCGAGAGATCTGTATTGTAAAACCTAAGATTACTATTAAAGAAGGCAGGAGGCAATTTAAGAAGTGCCCTATCTCCCTGTGACAAATGCTTTGCAGCTAAGCAAAAAAATTATGTTGATAAATTGCAACTGTCAGAGCATCCACTGCACTTCGTGGGATATGTCACTAACTTTGCATTTCTCACTTATGCATGTTCATGTGTGAACTTCTATTTGAAGAAAGAAAGCACCAAGTATTTGGAGATATCCCCTAAATTGCCACAGCTTAGCCTGGGTAACATTAAGCAAAGTCAAGGATGATAAGATTGTAGTTCCTATTACACATCCTTAATTCCTCCCAAAGCCTATTGTAGCTCGTTTTTTTTCTTTTGCTTTTATAGGCAGGTTCTCACTGTGCAGCCCAGGCTCTACTCAAACTTAGCATCTTCTTACCTCATCCTCCTGAATGTTAGTATTACAGCTATGTGTTTCTATACCAAACCATCTGTATCAGTCTTCGGTGGAACAACATATTAGAGAAATACACCATTATTTGACTGAACTAAATCACAAAAGATGTAACAAAAATTAAAAGGGTTTTCAAAGCATAAAAACATACATATTAGCAAAAGTGTTATGAACACATGGTCATAACACTCAGAACTGCAACATACAGAACACTACAGTAGAATAGACACACATTCCCAAAACCTGAGTCACATTGGACAGTATCATGGCTAGACCACAAAATGTGATAGGTAAAACTATGTTCACACCCTACAAACATTGATTCTAACCCCTAGGTTCCTGCTTTATCTACCAGCTTTTGCTACAAAGAATTTTGTTTCAAAACTCAGTGATTTATCCAAAGATAAAGGTACTCTGTTAGGAAATCAGTCTGGAGGTTCCTCAGAAAATTGGACATAGTACTACCAGAGGATTCAGCAATACTTCTCCTGGGCATATATCC
>NC_034591.1:62447954-62472473 GCF_900095145.1 Mus pahari | reverse complement strand
CATAATCAGCCACCAAATGCAGACACTATTGCATACACCAGCAAGATTTTGCTGAAAGGACCCTGATATAGCTGTCTCTTGTGAGGCTATGCCAGAGCCTGGCAAACAAAGAAGCAGATGCTCATAGTCAGCTATCGGATGGAACACAGGGCCCCCAATAGAGGAGCTAGAGAAAGTACCCAAGGAGCTAAAGGGGTCTGCAACCCTATAGATGGAACAATAATATGAACTAACCAGTACCCCCAGAGCTCGTGTCTCTAGCTGCATGTATAGCAGAAGATGGTCTAGTCCGCCATCATTGGGAAGAGAGGCCCCTTGGTTTTGCAAAATTTATGTGCCCCAGTACAGGGGCACACCAGGGCCAAGAAGGAGGAGTGGGTGGTTAGGGGAGTTGGGGGGGGGAGTATAGGGGACTTTGGGGATAGCANTTAAAATGTAAATGAAGTAAATGCCTAGTAAAAATTGGGAAAAAAGTTATGCAGAATATAAAAAGACAAAGAACTCGAAGCATACTATTTCATAAGTACAGTATTTCACAAAGGAACTGGTAAAACTAAAAGAAAAATAATAGAGGATTATAAAATAATCTGTAAAAAATAAAATGTCTGTAGTAAGTCTTACCTGTCAGTAGTTACTTGAAATAACAGCACAGTGACTGAATGGATTCAAAACAAAATGCAACATTTCTTAGTTCTAAAAACATATAGACTGGGACATATAGATAAGGTGATGGCAAATGTCACACATTCTGTAAGTACAATGGAAAGGAGAACATTAAAAAGGAGACAATAGATTTGAGCAAACACTAGACCTGATGAACCTAAGAGACGTGTGGGCCATACCAACCAACAAAGTAGAGCACATATTGCTCTAAAACACATAAAGAGTATTCTATAATAAATACCTTGTTAGACCCCCTTCCCTTACACAGGGGTTCTAATAGTTCAGGGTCAGTAAACTTAAGCTTAGTAGAACAAAGGAAATAATGCTGATAAGAACATCTGGATGGATGTGGAGGTTAGGATGAGAAATGCACCTTTTAGACTCCTGAGTTTAAGCACTTGGTTCCCAGTTGGTGGCACTGTTTGAGGTTAGGAACTTTTAGCATGGGCCCTTTGCTGGAGTAAGTGCATCACTAAGGGTTGACTTTGAGAGTTAATATCCCATCCCACTACCAAATCTCTTCTTCCTATGTGTGGTCCAGGTGTGATAACTCAACCTTCTACTCTGGTTATCGTCTCCTGTCATAAGTTCCCTTTGTAACTGGAAGCCAGAGTAAACTCTTCTTGTAAGCTGCTGTTGGTCATGGTATCTGAACACAGCTGCAGAACAGTAAATAAGACTGTAGAACTGACGGAACTGAGGTCCTAGAAGACTGTGCAGTGGTGATTAGCCCCACTGGGGAAGAGGAATGCACAAAGGGGAAACACTGATCAAAGGGGACAGAGTTGAATTTGGACTGGGTAGGACAGCACCTTGATACATTCACATAGAATAGTGCTTATAGCAATGAATAATGCTGTGCATTTCAAAATTGCTGAGTGCTTTAAATATCTTCACAAGAAAGTATGTGAGGTGGTAGATTTGTTGTTAGCTTGGATTATTCTACAGTGTAAATATGTATCTAAGTATCACATTGTAGGTACCTCATAAATATCAAAGGTGCTAAGTTGGTGGTATAAAACATCCCCTGCAGAGTTGCCGCTGAGGAAAGATTTGGCTTTCTGAAACTGGATCTGTTTCCATAGCACCTGGTGTATGGCTGCTCTGCCCATCAACACACTGTGTTAGACATCCACCTTGGCCATGCTCCTGGTGTCTCTCTTGGACTGGAGATAAAATATTCTTCTCACAGCAGTGTAGTCCTAGATGGGAAGAAAATGAAACTATACTGTGGCTTATAAAATTCTGGTTGGTTGGTTGGTTGTGTACTTGCTTTATTTTACAACAATATTCTAAATATCCTGATTGAGAGTGTTAATCTCTAGAGACAGTCATTGTTAGTTCTGAGTTCCTTCAGGACTGTTGATTGAAATACAAATCCTTCACAGTCCTAATTCCTGAGTCCCCCAGGAAACATGCTTTTCCTAGATAGTCTTTGGGACAATTCCAAGACCCTATTTGTATCAATGGTAACCCAATCTCTTCTTAGTTGCCCATAAATAAAGACCTCCATTGCATTGTGAGAAATGGCTAGCCTAATGTAGGAACTAAACTAATGGCTAGTGAACATGTGTAGGAACTAAAAGGGGACGAGAAAAAGAGGGGGAAGGGAGGATAGCCCACATCTGGCCAGAGTTCCTCTAATGCTCTGGGCAGGCAGACATGGGAGGGCTGCCAGATGCTTTCCACTCTGCCCCAAGTGGGCATCTAAGCCACTGACCCCACTCAACGTGGGGGGGGGACAAGGGGCAGCCCCTGACCTGGGTCCCCAGAGTGACACCCTATGCCCCGGGGTTATGGGAGAGAGCGGGTTTGGGGAGAGAGATTCCCACACAGGCGAGAGTCTGCGCAGTGGGCCTTAATGAGCAGAGACTGTCTATGGTTTTAGAGCTTTATTATAGAAAGGCAGGGAGAAAAAAGATAAGGTAAAAGAGAGAGAAAGAGACTGGCCATGGCCAAGAGGAGACAAAGGGGAAAGGGAGAGAGAGAGAAAAGGCTAGAGAGTAAGAGGGAGAGAGAGGAAGATAGTGAGGGGAGAGCAAGAGGAGTGAGAGCGAGGAGGGGCCAAACAGCCCCTCTTAAAGTATGCTGCTATCTTTTCTGTTGGTAGGTAACTGGGGAGGAGTTTAGCTTGAAGGTCAGAAGCTTGGGACATAGCCTAAGTGACTACTAACCATGCTTCTCTTGTGGGGGCTGAGGGGGGCAGTAACTTCTACAGGAGCCAGAGTTCCAGGAAACATGAGAGAACTCCTTCAGTCCCATGTAAGTGAATTATCACCACCAGGTCTCGGGGTTCAACAACTAGCCTCAACTGGAAACTAGATTGTCTGTGTGTAGCCCAATGCCCCACACACATGGCCTTTGTTTTCTTTTCTGTCATGGCTCTAAAGCATTGAAATTGACAGAGAAAGTGATGACAACAACATTGAAGTCATGTCAGACATCTTACCAATGACATACACTCTAAGAAACGTTACTCACTGAGATTTTTTTTCTCTTACCACCACCAAAAAAAATAATAAAGGAAGGATCTCCAAAATTGGTGTCTAGTGTAAACACTGAGCAACACGAATAACTTTGTTTTAGTGTGTATAAGTTATCTTGTTATATCATGCCAGGACATTGCTACAGTGTCCATGTAGATTACAACTCTATTTTTTTTTCCTCTAGGTCAGTTGTCCTAGAGAGACAGCAGTTGAATTTGCTGCTGTCCTGAGTGTCAGACTAATAAAATACTATTTATCTAATCAAGATATCTAGAGTAATCTATGTAGATGGAAAGGGCATATATTTAAATATATATAACAATATAAATAACTCAGAATAGCATGTTTGAAATATATAATGTCTTATTTGAGCATTACATTTTATCTTTTAAGCTTCTTAGAGGTAGAAATGGAACAGCTCAGAATTTTTTTCTCCATCCTAGAATCATGAAGGACAAGGATATTAGACATGAAATTAATAAAGTAAAAAGATCACAACTACCACTTACTTTACTAATCCAAAGACAGTTGCTGTTGCTTATTGACAGTTAATGTTTAATTTGACCTTGTGGTTGGATGGTAGGTAGGTAGGTAGGTAGGTAGGTAGGTAGGTAGGTAGGCAGACAGGCAGGCAGGCAGGCAGGCTGGTTGGTTCTGAAATTGGTTTGAGGCTTTTCTGTCGTGTTACTTTATGTAGTGTTTTTATTTAAGGACTGCTTTTATATACGTTCAGCTTTACTAAAGTCTAACTCACATGCCATAAACTCCACCTTGTATAGTGCTGTGGCTTATCACTATTCCTTGATGATCGTTTGAGTCTTGCTTTCTTTTCTTTCATTTTGCTCTGGTAATATTTATTATATACAGATAACATGAACAAAGTAGAATGAGATTGCCCAGGGACAAAAATCTCAGATCACTCAAGGCTATCTCAAAAATCTGCTGACAGATACCCATTGGGAAGATATTCAACACCTCCCTTCATCTGCAGTATGATACACGTCACCAAGCTAAAACAGAGTAAAGCTCTCCTCTTTGAAAAGGAAACCTTCACTCCTGAAGATGATTAGTTGGACATTCTTTTCAATAACTAGCCCAGCAAAGAACTGCAGTAGTGCCTGTGCCTAGAGCTGTTTCCTTGCTTTGTAGCATATATTATAATACTTTCCCCTTTGGAAACTGGAAGGCAGGCAGGGCTTAAGTCACAGATATCAAAGTCTGTTCTCCAGGCAGAAGTAGCTGTGCCTTCTGTGCTTCACACAGAGCTGGCAAGTCTGTGTGATTATTAAATTCACAGTTTCTATTGATGTGAACTTCCGAAAGTTCAGCATGTCCAGTTTCCAGTCTTTTAAAGTGCTCTCACTTCTACTTCTATTTATTGGTACTTTCCTCTGCTCTGTAGAGTTGGGAACATGTTTCCTGTCCATTTATATGTAGGACCTCAACTATAGAGAGTGGCCCAGTAAGCTTTCATGTAATGTCAGTCCTTCCTCTTCTTTCAGTAAGGCATCCAAAAGTGTGTTGCTTCCATCTGTGCCAGCATTTCTCAACCTTCTTAATACTCCCATCCTTTAATACAGCTCCTCATGCTGTGGTAAACTCCTGCATAAAAGTATTTCCTCTGATACTTCATAACGGTCACTTTGCTACTGATATGAATCGTAATATAAGTATCTGCTATGGAGTTGGTCATAGGCAACCCTGAGAAAGGGTCATTCGACCCACAAAGAGGTCACAAACCATACATTGATGACCACTGGTCTATGAAAATTACTTTGAGCACTATATCTTCACCCTCAAAACCTAAATCTAAATCCTCATTGCCTAAGTTATAGGTTTCCTGTCAGACATTTTTTAAAGGCCATTACTTGTTTGTTTCCTGTGCTGGACTGCTGTAGAAACCCTTCCTGCAACCCTTCGTTAAGGCAGTGTGGACTACTGTCCTATCTAATGACCCTTCGATTAAGGAAAGAAGGTTATTCTACTTACTAAGCAAGTTTTGATAGTAATTTTTGACTCTTCAGTGGCTGTTTTCCTATGGGCCTAACAATATTTAAGTGGAATGGCGAAGAGACCTTCTTGTTCCTGCTGAAGTTGGAATTTCCTGGGTGCTCTGACAGGGCTAGAATGAGCTCCCAATCTCACTCTGGTTCTCTTGCTTGGCTCAGTTGGAATTCGAGTCCTCTCTCTCTCTCTCTCTCTCTCTCTCTCTCTCTCTCTCTCTCTCTCTCTCTCTCCACCCACCCCTGATTTATGCTAACACCTATTGTTTTTCCAGCTATCTCTGTCCTCTGTCTGACATAAATTGCTTCCATGAGAAGAAAACAATGCAGTAATCTGAGTTCTTATTTTCTCTTTCTTTTGTTCAACTCTAATTATACTTTACTTTCCCAAAGCAGCAGATTTCAAAGTTAAATGCCAGGAATTTCAATATTTATACACATAAATAATGGGAAACAGAAAACTCCACAGCTCTGCCCCTCAGTTCATACCACAAACTAATATTGTCCAGCTGTAATAAAGGTAAATGATAGAGATTACCGGATAACACTGTAAGTCTTTCTTTTTAAATATAGATGGGTGACTTGGTGGAAAAGAGTGACTGGCTCCTCTTATTCCTCACTGAATTCAGTGTAAACAGGTAAAATCTTGGGAAGCCTCAAATATTGAAGCGTTTTTAAGGACCTACATGCTTTTAAAGCACACCACATCTCCCAACAGAAGTCATTATTTGAGTATTTTTATTATCTTATTCTTTAGGTTTATTCCATGTGTCAGGCACTGCTTTAGAAGATAGAAAATAGTGATACCCAGTATACAACAGGCAATACTTCATGTTTCTGGATTCGTGATAAGGATGGACAGTCAGGGTATTTTGCCATAGGATACTGATGCTATCGCAGAGAGAGGAGGAAGAACAGGTATGTGTTTTGCAGGGCATGACTGACCCTCTGTGAATCTAGGGTTGCAAAACAGGAATGATTCTGCATCACACTTTCCCAAACTTGCAGTGAGGGTCATTCTAGTAAAGCTACAAGCCAGCGCTTAGCTCGGGCATCTCTGAAACTAAGAAGCCCAGAAGTATCAGATTTTCCTACATGCTCACTCACAATTTTGGACACTAAGAATACACGTTATAAAGTCCTTGGTGATCTTGGTCCAGTTTAATTGAGTAGTCAGATGGAGCTTGCATTACCAAAGTTGCTTGGTGGGGAGAGAAGAGTAGAGAAGTAATGCAATGCTTGGGCCTGACATGTGTGAGGGACTCAGCAGAGGCCTGGGCAGAGGGCATGAAGTGAGAGTGAAGAGATGAGAGCTTCAACAACCTCTAACCACTCAGAAAGGTGAGATGAGCAGACATGAAGATACAGCAACGAGTGGCCAGTGATCATAGTCACAAGAAGCCTGGGAAACAGGCATGCAGAGCACTGGAGACAAGAGGTGTCTACTGTGATGTTGCAGCAAAGGACATATCAGGCGTGCGGAAGCACAGGGGCATATTGTAGGTTTTGAAATAGGCACAACCAGGAGCTTTAAAATACACAATCATAGTGTTTGAAGTGTAGTACTTTCCCCTTTTCTCATTTCCTCTATGGAGATACATAAAGATCACCAACAACAACCCCAAAAATGTCAGAGGCCATTTTCAGAGTCACTTCAGCAGACTCAAAGGAGAAAGAGGAGTAACATAGCTTTCTAATGGAAAACTGCTGGCAGGAAAAGACTGAGCGGGCTCTGCAGGCAGGGTGCAGGCTGAGTTGGGTCCCAGGAGCATGGTACACTTCTATTGTTGATCCTAAAATAGGAGCCAAAAATAGGGAAGCTATTCATTAATCAAGCCCTAACCATTTGAAGCTGATGCTTAGCGGAATTATTGTTTTGCTTCCTGGATTATTCATAGAAATAGTGGTCTCACTTGTAACATGTCTGACTGTCAGCAGGCTAGTTTCCTAGGCTAGTTCTTTTTTCCTGTAGATTCTTACAGATGATAGTTCATAATCTTCATATTATATGATGTGGACTTTGTGTACATGCTCAGAGCTTACCACCTTGTTCTGATTGACATGTGAAGTGATTTTACATTCAGAGTCCAGTGTTGCTTTAGTCAAAAGAATGTGGAACCTGGGATACAGTAGGGACTCAACAGTCACTCATAATACCACAAAGATAAGGAATTTCTAGAAATAATGTAAGAAATTAAAATTAAGTTGTACATGTCTAAATGTTCATAGAAGGCAGTGAGAGATGAGTAGACCTGAAAATATAATAAAGAGGTACCAACAATCAAAGTCACAAGAAGGCTGGGACAACAGACATCCAGAGCACTGGAGAGAAGAGAAATACTATATGTAATGCATACATCAAAACAATGAGCAGCCTAGTTCATTGGTGGTATATGTGTGAGGCCATGGATTCCCACCAGAGTCCTGAAGGAGACAGTATCTACACTGCATTCTGACCCTTAGAAGAGACAAACTCCAGTTGTGAATGTGGAGCAATCTCTCTTTCAGACATGTGGCTAAAGGAGAGAAAAACTTGAAAACTCACCTAATATAGTTTTTATATCTGCATATTATTAGCACAGGCCAGATGCACTGTGAAGTTAGTGGTCTCCCATATAAGTAGATTCTAAAAGTTATTATCTAAGCCTTCATAGCTACTCAGGACTAGAATTTTTTTCAAGTTCTTTTTTAAATTATCACTGATTAGCTCCATTTGACAGCTCCGCACATGTATGCAGTGGAAAGTTTTCTCTCTGTTTCACTGATCTCAAAGTTACTGCCAGTCATGCTGCGAATTTCTTTTTCAGATATGGAATTGCAGAGTTCAAATATGGCATATTAAACTGAGTATTAAAATGAATTATACTACAGAACTGTCGAACCTACCTCTTATCCATACTAGTTATTTAGGCTTCATGAGTTTAAGAATTTCACCTTACAAATGTATACTTTAGGGCATGATAAACGTTATGATTAATGGTTTGTCAGAGGGTGTGTATTTGGAGAATTGTTAGTATTTCAGAAATTCCCTTGCTCCTAGCAGATAAGGGAAACAAGGGTGTCTTACCATTGATTGATCATATGGTAAACCTTCACTCTGTCTCTCCTCACATAATATATTTCTCTTTTCTTCACAGTCTGATGAGAAATTTTAATGGGGTGTATTCCACCAGTGGTAAATCCACTGAACCATGTAGAAAATGCTTTTTGCATCCAGTGAGAGAAGGCACCTTTTTGTCACCTGGGAGAGTTGTGACTTCCCCACTAATGTTATGTTAAATTGCAAGCCTGCAGAGTGGCAGGAGAGTAAAGACTAAGGAAAACCCACCATGGAGATTAACATACAAAAGAAGCCAGTTGGTAGGAAAAAACCTGAAGCTTTATGCAACAAATGTAGCATGCACAAACCAACATTCAGAGAAAGCCTTGGCTTCAGCATGCAGAAAGAGCCTGGGCTTTCTTTTTTCATTAATTTATTTATATATTCACTTTACATCCCAATTGCAGCCTGTTCCTTCCTCTCCTCCCAGGGCCACCCTCACAGTCCCCCTCCCCCAGCACTCCCTCCTCTTCTCTGATGAGAAGGGGAAGCCCCCCCATGGATAAATACCAACCTGCCCTGGGACATCAAGTTGCCCTCCATGAATACCAATCCTGAGATATCAAGTTGCATTATGACTAAGTGCATCCTCTCCCACTGAGGCCAGACAAGGCAGTACAGCTAAAAGGAACAGAGGCAGAAACAGCTCTTTTGCCAATTAGGGGAGCCACATGAAGACCAAGCTGCACATCCGCTACAAATATGTAGGGGGCCTAGGTTCAGTCCATTGGTTGGTGGTTCAGTCTCTATGAACCCCGATGGGCCCAGGTTAGTTGACTCTGTATGTCTTCGTGTTGTGTCTTTGACCTCCAGCTCCCTCAATTCCCCCTCCCTGACTCTTTGACAAGACTCCCAGAGCTCCACCTAATGTTTGCCTTTGAGTCTCTGCATCTGTTTGCATCCACTGTATGAAACCTCTCAGAAGAGAGTCATGCTAGGCCCCTGTCTACAGGCATATATGGCAGCCATGTGTCTTTATCTCCTATGCCCTGAACATGTCATGTAAGATAACCTGGATGCAACATTAAATAAACTCTGGAAAACCCAGGACTTTTAAGCTTCGATCAGAAACTTAAGGAAATGTCAAGCTCTGAGAGAGCTATCTGTGACATCAGTTAAAAACCCTTGACTGAGAACTTGGGGCAAATGAGTAATACCAAAGGAGAGTGGCTTGATCTGGGTCAATCTCCCAGATGCTCAAGAAGCAGGCTAGAAAGTTGAAGTCCAACTTATTGTTATAGGTACTACCCAGTCTTTACCCAGGTATTCAGTTGTTCGTTCAATAAATGTGCCAAGTATAGCTGGTACTAAGCCCAAAGTTAATAACAGGTGAGCCAGGGATGCCGGCTCTCTTCTGTCTCAGGGGAGTGAGCAGACTAGAGAAGTGTTATCTTCAGTGTGGGTAAATGCTCATGTGAACCAGACAAAGGAGACGTTTGAGAGTTCCCTGATGAAGTGAGATTTCTAGAACTGTCAGATTATATTAATCAAGAACAGCTCCCGTGTGAATATAAAACAGCTGTTTCTTCAAAAAGCACAGCTCTCACCTTAAGGTGAGTAAGAGTTAGCGTTTACTCCAGAGCCATTTTGAGTGACTGTGACTTAGGAACACAGATTTGGGTTGCCTTAAATCCATGTGTCCACTTGGCAGCAGTTTCATGACATTTTGTTTTTACTAAGAAAAGTCATAAATCAAGGGAAATTTAAAATACATTCATCAATACATCAGTAAGGCAGTTACAATGAGATAGAGGCCGCTTTTCTGTAGGTTTAAGATGCTGTCTGATGGCATTCTTAGCTTTGGGGTTGGTAAAAACGCTAGTGATCTACTAGGTCAAGAAATTCCAAAAGATTTTTTATCTTTGTCACAGAATATTAGTTCACAGACTGGCAAGAAATGACTATTTGGGAGCTAAGCCTCACCTGAGATGAGGTAATCAGCCTTTGGGCCTGGACCATTCCAGCTCGCCATGTCACTGCTCTTTTAAGCAGTCCATCTGTTCTTTTGTAATGAACATCACAAAACCCAGCACAGTATTGTGATACATTACACAATAAACTTTGCACTTAAAAAGTATGACCACACTTGTAATTTAAAACCCTTTGCAAGTATGCATACAGCTCTCCATTCTGTCCTTAGGGGTTACTCTCAGATAGAATAAACCATGTGAATATCTGTGTGGACAGTGGCAGTATTTTCACAAAGTGTTAAAGTGTGTCAAACAAGTAGAAGGGATAGAAATGTCATCCTAAGTGACAGTTGAATGCAGCCAATAGCCAATGAGGGTGCCCTTCACTCTTGTTAAGGAGAGGCAGCCTGACAAGGTGTGGTATTTTCTTTCTCTTTCTAGTTGCCATTTCTCAATGCTATAAAATAACTATGCTGAAAGAATTCAGACAGAAGTTAACTAGTGACCTTCATATTTTCCTATTCATCCCGATGGCCTCTTACCCGGGAACTGAATATAGTCCTCTGTTCCCTGGATTTGTAGCAAAAACAACAGAAAATAGATCCTTCTCATTCTCATCTTAGAAGCCAGCTGCATGTATCACTTACTAGCAAGACTAGCAGTTTTCACAAGCACTGCGTCTGATGCAGCCAACTACACTGTTAAAGAACACAGCCTCCTTGGCTTTGAAGTTTAACGGTGTGGATGTGCTTATCTAGTGCACTAAGGTTCTGCATGTGAGGGTCATGAAGCTGTATCATCAAGCCTGTTAAGTATCTTATAAAGTTCAATATGTTTCATGCCTAACACTTAAAAAGAAAATTGTTTTTCACCTTCACTTCACAGTTTTTTGAGACATGTAAAATCACATATGTTAGCCTAGGAGTAGTGGTGTTTGCCTTTAATCCTAGCACTTGGGAGGCAGAGGCAGGCAGATCTCTGTGAGTTTGAGGCCAGCCAAGTCTGCAGAGCGAGTTCCAGGATAGCCAGCACTACACAGAGAAATCCTGTCTCAACCCCCCCCCAATATATATGCATATATGTGTATACACACACACACACATATTGCTTACATAAGCTATGTTCCTAAAACCTACCACCACAGCTACATACTACAAAATCCATACAGAGCTAAGTACTATTCAAACAGGACGTCTTAATTCCTGGAAGAGTTTTTAAAGCAACTATTACTCTTTGATTCCGAAGTTTAAAATATTCAGAAGATAAGGATCCATCAAAATGACAAATGTAGTAAATAAACTATTGACTCTGTTGATATGTATTTAAATACTGATCAAAATAAAAGAGAAGTAAATAAGTTATTGAACGACATAAGATCCACAACTCTCTCTGGCCATGTGCCAGCGTGAGAGGGACCTGCAGGCAGAAGGCACAGCAGGGAACAGCTGAAGCCCAGGTGTGTCAGACACCTGAATCCAGGAGTAGCATTAGTAGATCCTTGTGTGGGCCCAGCTGTTCTTACACAGGCTCTTAGATGAAAAGGACCACCTTTGTCTTGGGGACAGTTTTCCCCTGACAGAGACATGGGTCATGAGACACCAAATGCAATGCATAGAACCCCTGAGCCCTAGCTCTGACAGGTGATCACAGTGCCAGTTTGGATGAAAAGATAGTATAACTCAGCTTTTAAGGAATGTTTTCAGCATTAAAATTGTCTTTCTTCATTTCTTTATTTTCTTGTCATTAGTGGGAAATTTCTTAAGCCTTAATTTTTATTCATTTGGTTGCTATGATTTTGTTTATACCTTATCTGATAACAACATCCATGTCCCTAGATTTGCAAATGAGGATTTTAAGTAAGTCTTTTTGTGCCTTGAAGTGTTTTTCCCATGGTGAAAAGAGAAGGCAGATTACTGCATCTCACCTTTAATTCTTTTTGAGATTTTATTTTTATTTTAGGTGCATTAGTGTTTTGCCTGTGGGGCCATCAAATTGCCTGGAACTTGAGTTACATACAATTGTGAGCTGCCATATGGGTGCTGGGAACTGAACCTGGGTCCTATGAAATAACAACTAGTGCTCTTAACTGCTGAGCCATGTCCACCCCCCTTTAATTCTTATGTAATGCACACATTACAGGTGCAGCAGGATTTCTGACCCTCTCCTCTTAAGACCACATAACACTGAGGACCCAGATATACCATGTCTGGGCATATACCCAGATCATGCTCCAACATGTAATAAGGACACTTGCTTCACTATGTTCATAGCAGCCTTATTTATAATAGCCACAAGCTGGAAAGGAACCCAGATGTCCCTCAACAGAGGAATGGATACAGAAAATGTGATACATTTACACAATGGAGTACTACTCAGCTATTAAAAACAATGAATTTATGAAATTCTTAGGCAAATGGATGGATCTGGAGGATATCATCCTGATTATAGTAACCCAATCACAAAAGAACACACATGATATGCACTCACTGATAAGTGAATATTAGCCCAGAAGCTCAGAATACGCAAGATACAATTCACAAATCACATGAAACTCAAGAAGAAGGGAGACCAAACTGTGGCTACTTTGATCCTTCTTAGAAAGGGGAGCAAAATACGCATGGAAGGAGTTACAGAGACAAAGTTCGGAGCAGAGACTGAAAGAATGACATGCAGAGAGTGCCCGACCTGGGGATCCATTCCATATACAATCACCAAACCCAGACACTATTGTGGATGCCAACAAGAGCTTGCTGACAGGAGCCTGATATAGCTGTCTCCTGAAAGGCTCTGCCAGTGCCTGAAAAATACAGAAGTGGATGCTCACAGCCATCTATTGGACTGAGCACAGGGTCCCCAATGAAGGAGCTAGAGAAAGTACCCAAGGAGCTGAAGGGGTTTACAGCCCCATAGGAGGAACAACAATATGAACTAACCAGTACCCCAGAGCTCCCAGGGACTAAACCACCAACCAAAGAGTACACATGGTGGAATTCATGGCTCCAGCTACATATGTAGCAGAAGATGGCCTTGTTGATCATCAATGGGAGGGGAGGCCCTTAGTCATGTGAAGGCTTGATACCCCAGTATAGAGGAATGCCATGGCCGGGAAGCAGGAGTTGGTGGGTTGGTGAGTAGGGGAAGGGGGAAGGGAATAAGGGGTTTTCAGAGGGGAAACCAGGAAAGAGATAACATTTGAAATGTAAATAAAGAAAATATCTAATAAAAAATAAATAAAACCAAAAAGAAAGAAAGAAAGACCGCATAACTTTATTTCTGCATTTACTTTTTGTCACTTCTCAAGCCAGAGTAGAGCACTGACTTTCACAACTTCCATATTTTCATGTTCCCCACAGAAAAACTTAATCCAGATGCCACCACTACATAACATAAGCCTGTTTGCCTGCAAGGAATCAGTGATAGCCGGTGCTTTCGGCTACTGAGATCTAGCCTTCTAGTTAGGCAGCCAGGCCATCACCACCATGAGGCATGCTGCTGGAGCACCAGGTAAATAGATTAGTTCCAGCAAAATCTTTGTCAGATAAGTTCGCTTTGTGTTAGCTTTTCACAAAATTCTCTCAAATTTTCCTCTCCCTTCTCTCATTGCTCTGACCTGAGGAGATAGTTAACTGATGCTGGTTGGTTTTTGTTTGCCTGTGTGCGATTGGTTGGCTTATTAAATTCTAAAGAGCCGGACTTCTGCCTCCTTCGCTTAGTGGGGTTAGAAATCAACTGTAGACTTGCCATTGTGCATTCATTCCATGCTCCCACACATCTTCCCATCTTTCTTCACTTTTCTGTGCCATTTAGATTTTTTTTTATATACTCATAATAATCTCAGTTGACATTTGAAAGATGGAAGCAAATGTGACTTCAAGGCCTCGTTGTGTGGATGAAATGATGCTATATTACAGACTTTCTGTGCTTTTCCAGAGAAATCAGAGCTGTGTTCCGGCATTAACTCATTCGTCTTCACCTTAGAGTGTGAGAAATAACAGTGGCAGACATTATTGGCATCTTCTAAGTGGATGCTGAGGTCACCTGAGGATTATTCCCCCAAAACTCATGGGATATGAAGATAGTAGAAGGGAAGGTTGGGCTCTTAGTTCTCCAGGGTGGTACCAAGGCCCAGCCACCCTGCACTGTTCTCCAGCCAGGAACCCTGGAATGAGAGCCTGGTCCTGGACATCACCTCTGCTATATGCTGTCATCCTTCTCATATTTTGTGGAGAGTTTCCAGCTCGCCAGTGTCCACAGGATGCTGTGCCGATTCCCAGATGCTGAGTGCGGGAGAGCAGCCCTTTTGTAGTCAATCAGTGTTCTCTGTGCACACAATGAAGATTTCCAGGCAGTTTTACACAGCTTAACCCAAATAATTAATGCAAACTGGTCACATTTTATGGACATGGACTGTCCTTTTTGTCCTATAAACCCAATGGTCTTTTCTTTATTTCTAAAAGGAGCTCTAATTATCTCCTTAACTTCTGAAGAGCCTGTCCTGAATGGAATACACTGTTGATGTAACATATTGGGGAATATGTTTTAAACAAAGAAATATGTTTTTTGCTTATTTTAGGCAGAACTAAGCATTGGAAAGTATTGATATTAGAAGAGAGATTCAAAGTGGTATAATTGGTCATGATTCTAACAAATAGCAGAACTTCTCTGGTCTAGTTGTGTTTTGGGATAACAGGCTGAATAGAAGTAAGAATTAAAATTAATTAGTAAATGAGCATCTGAAGCCCCAGGCACCTGCCAGGCCTCTTGCAGGGTTGCATGGATGTATGACGTCTGCATGCATAGGTGAATAGAGGAGGCATGCAGCCACTGAGAGGTGAAGGGGAGTGTCTTCCTTGCTTTCATGCTTGAAGATTCCTTGTTAGGCTGCAAAGGGGCTGAGTGCTGGCCTCAGGAAGCCTCCAGTGGTCAGAGTTTGGGGAGATAAAGTTCAGAGGGAAAGCCCAATGTGACTGTTATCAGAGGCCAGCATAAGGGCAAGTTTCACTCACCATCGTCACAGCATAGGGCATTCTTCTTGAAAATGCAGGTTAATATCAAAACCCTTTTACATCAAAGTATAAGCAAAGGCTGTGCTTGGACAGCTTCAGTGTGCCAGCAGCATGTTCATCCATTGCCTCGTCCCAGGCTCTGTGCTCAGTCTTCTGGAAGGAGCTCCTCTCAGAGGCTGAATCTCTGGTACACAACTTCTGTCTGAATCAGACAAATTTTCTTCAATTCAGAATGGTCTTAGTGCAAATCAGTCAAAAGCTGTGGCGTTGACTTAGCTTATGCAGAAACAGGTGAAGAGAGGCCAGTGCTTCCTTGGAACCCCATGGCCTTCTCTCCAGTCTCCTGAGGACCAGCACTTCTTCCCACATTAGCACTGCCCCCAAAGTATACACTGAGGACGGAGGTACTCAGAACATATGCATACATATGTCCAATTGCTTTTTTTCAAGTGTTTAAAATATTAGGCCTACTTTTAAAAAATGATGTGTTGTCTTTAATTGACATGACTGTTTGCTTTGCTGAGCCAGAGAAGTCTCTCCACTAATTTTGGGGTTCATGACATGAAGTGTCCTGGCAGCTAATCTCTTCACCAGCCACAATCAGTACTTACCTGTTTCATTATCCATTTTTGGATTCAGGTCAAGCAGTTTGAAGCAAAAATTAATACTTACATTGTACTTCATCCCTCCTCAGCATCAGCTCAGGAGGCACGTAACCACTGTTTGTCCTTTTATTTCTGATGCTGCTTGATCATTGATCATCTGGCTAAGATCTGAAGGTCCCGAGATCTGGCTGTTCCCTTTGTTCTTCTGAAATTGACAACAACCTAGGAGTGGCACTTTGATACTGTGATCATCCGCTTGCCAACATCATTTCAGCTTGTGATTTGGCACTAATGGTTTCACCTGACCCAGTTATTACACTGCCTGCTGCAAAATAGTGACTTTCTGTCACTCTTCCTTAGCGTTGACATTCTTCTGTAAAGAGATTTTCTTCTCTCCTCCTGTCTTTGGGGCTTCTTTATTAAATGTATTGTTATACATTTCCCTAAACATTCCTTTCTACCTCAAATCGCCCCAGCTACTCTGTCCTTGTGACATGTCTAAACAGGTTTTTGGATCATTTTCTTATTTTTGCAACAGGATGCTTCAGGCTCATTGGGTACTTTTTAATGCTCTGAACTAAGATTCTAAATGGTCAGCATCTAATGCCAAGTGTGTTCTAGGGAAGGAACCACATCCTTTTCAACCAGACAAACCACTATTAACTTAGTCACTGTGGGTGGAGAATGAGTAATACAGGCTAAGGCAGGACCTGTGAACTCAGTCTGTGTGCATCCAATTTGCAGACTTCCTGAGGGGGATCGAAATTTTTCCATAAAAATGGGAGATGTGTGACTTACTCAAAGAACAGACAGCTCTAGAGAATGACTAACAAGGAGGTAAGAAATACCCAGGTGATAGAGTCCTAACTGCTATGCCAAGGTGTGTCGCCAGGTCAAGGGAGGTATTTTGCTTTGTTTTCATTGGATAGCTATCCCTGTTGCAATTAGAGTCAAGCGTCAGGTATTCTTTCCCATAGGAATGGCATGATCAGATGTGAAGAAGAGGAGAAGGAATAGACAGTGCCTCACAAGGTGTTCACGTAAAACCATGCAGTGGAAAAAAGACAGCATTTCCAACAAATGGTGCTGGCACAACTGGAGGTTAGCATGTAGAAGAATGCGAATTGATCCATTCTTGCCTCCTTGTACTAAGGTCAAGTCTAAGTGGATCAAGGAACTCCACATAAAACCAGAAACACTGAAACTTACAGAGGAAAAGGTGGGGAAGAGCCTCGAAGATATGGGCACAGGGGAAAAATTCCTAAACAGAACACCAATGACTTGTGCTGTAAGATTAAGAATCGACAAATGGGACCTCATAAAATTGCAAAGTTTCTGTAAGGCAAAGGACACTGTCAGTAAGACCAAAAGGCAACCAACAGATTAGGAAGATATCTTTACCAATCCTAAATCCAATGGGGGTGGGGCTAATAGCCAATATATATAAAGAATTCAAGAAGTTGGACTCCAGAAAACCAAACAACCATATTAAAAAATGGGGTACAAGCTAAAAAAAGAATTCTCAACTGAGGAATACTGAATGGCTGAGAAGCACCTGAAAAAATGTCCAACATCCTTAATCATCAGGGAAATACAAATCAAAACAACCCTGAGATTCCACCTCCCACCAGTCAGAATGGCTAAGATCAGAAACTCAGGTGACAGCAGATGCTGGTGAGGATGTGGAGAAAGAGGAACACTCCTCCATTGCTGGTGAGACTGCAAGCTGGTACAACCACTCTAGAAATCAGTTTGGCAGTTCCTCCGAAAATTGGACATAGTACTACTGGAAGATCCAGCAATACAACTCCTGGGCATATACCCAGAAGATGCTCCAACATATAATAAGGATATATGCTCCACTATGTTCATAGCAGCCTTATTTATAATAGCCAGAAGCTGGAAAGAATCCAGATGTCACTCAGCAGAGGAATGGGTACAGAAAATGTGGTACATTTACACAATGGAGTACTACTCAGCTATTAAAAACAATGAATTTATGAAATTCTTAGACAAATGGATGGATCTGGAGGATATCCTCCTGAGTGAGGTAACCCAACCACAAAAGAACACACACGATATGCACTCACTGATAAGTGGATATTAGCCCAGAAACTTAGAATACCCAAGATACAATTCACAAACCACATGAAACTCAAGAAGAAGGAAGACCAAAGTGTGGATACTTCATCCCTTCTTAGAAGGGGGAACAAAATACCCATGGAAGGAGTTACAGAGCTGAGACTGAAAGGAAGGACCATCTGGAGACCACCCCTCCTGGTGATCCATCCCATAAACAACCACCAAACCCAGACACTACTGTGGATGCCAACAAGATTTTGCTGNCAGGACCCTGATATAGCTGTCTCTTGTGAGGCTATGCCAGTGCCTGGCAAATACAGAAGTGGATGCTCATAGTCAGCTATCGGATGGAACACAGGGTCCCAAATAAAGGAGCTAGAGAAAGTACCCAAGGAGCTGAAGGAGTCTGCAGCCCTATAGGAGGAACAACAATATGAACTAACCAGAACCCCCAGAACTCGTGTCTCTAGCTGCATATGTAGCAGAAGATGGCCTAGTCAGCCATCAATGGGAGGAGAGGCCTTTGGTCTTTCGAAGATTCTATGCCCCAGTTTAGCAGAATGCCAGGGCCAGGAAGCGGTTTTGGGTGGGTTGGGGAGCAGGGGTTGGGGAGGGTCTGGGGGATTTTCGGAGAGGAATCTAGGACAGGGGATAGCATTTGAAATGTAAATGAAGAAAATATCTAACAGAAAAATAAAAATAAATTTAAAAATTTAAAAAAAAAAAAAAAAAAAAAGGAGTACACATACATTATCTGCCACAAGCTCAGGCAGTACGCTACCGTTTTATCAGATACAGGGTATATTCTTTTGATACTTTCAAGTTTGGTTTGTTTTAAGTTCTAAGTTTTTTTCAGTAGTCTCCCTATAGCTTCTTCTAGGTATTTCTCCACCTAAAGGCAGTGATGACAGCCTGTGAGAATGAGCATATTAAAACTTCAAATATCTATGGACCTATTCATAAGGTTTAATCTTCTGAAACAACTTAACTTACACTAAGAGTCATGTGCCTTTTATAAACTTCCATGTGAGACTGTGGAATGATATGTGTAATGATAATCAGATTCTGTGTAATTAGACTAAGAGATACAATTCTCATGGAATGGCAGATGATTGAATCTGTCCTGTCTTGTCACTTTTACTAAAACGTGAGACCATTAGGAGCAGAGACACCTAATCTCTTTAATCCGTGGTCCCTGCTGCATCCAAACTCTGATAAATGATATTATCCCTCCATGTCCATGCTGGCTGGTCTCAGGTCTCTTCTGAGTACTATATAATAAAGGCTCTCAATTCCCTTCTATAAAATCACACAGTATTTGCACACAATCTATACATACCTTTCATATTCCTTAAGTAAACTAGGGTCTTCACAGCAAAGTATAGAATGCTTATAGTATCTTTTATAATATAAATACATTATAAGTTGTTTCTGTAACTATACTTTTCAAGAAATAATTCTAAGGATAAATAGTCTGTATATGTCTAGGAAAAAGATGTGTTCTCCCAAATGTTCAGCCCATGGCTGTTTGAATCCACACATGTAGACCTCACATATTTAAAGAGCCAGTTATATGTAGAAAACAAAGGCATACACATACATGATCAAGGCGGTATTCACAGAGCAAGCTTTAATAAGATATGAGCTTACTTCATTCAACCCAGCCATCTTTATTCTAGTAACTTGTATTTTATACTACTCAAATCATTATACCCCTCTCTTCTCATTATAAGAGACAACCCTAAACTGTTCTTTAAGGAGAATAGCCAGAGAAAATATATTGAGGTGAAAATTTCCTGAGTACTTATTTTATGTTAGATATCTGATCCTGCATTTTGTACACCACACCTGTGGAGCCAGGACTGTTAATTCATATTCTGCACTTAAGGAAACTGAGTCCACAGTAAATCACTCAGCTCGGTGAGAGTGAATGGGAGAGCTGGCCTTTGAACTTGGGTCTACCCAAAGAAAGAATCCACACTGTTTTGACAGAGAGAAGCTTTTTCTCTACAAGCTCCTGGTTCTCATCCTTACACTTAGAAGAACTTGGGACAGAAGGTGAAAACCAAAATGTCTATGAGAATGTTTCTTGTGTTTCTGGGGTCTAGTTCTCTACTATATGAAACCCAAAAGTTAAGCTTAGCCTCAGCCAACACCCAGTTGTCTCATCTGTGAAATTTCAATAGAATGGGAGTTCAACTACTCCATGTGGTCATCAACAACAACGGGTCATCAGTACAGGTGAGGAAGATGGGTGAAAAAGAATACAAGGGATGCAGTGTTTACATTTCCTCAGAGGCCAAGCCCAGGTCCTATGGTTGCTTGTAATCCCATTGCCTGTTTTATTCTTGTTCTTTGTTAGAATCAGGACTTCATCTGAAGGACTGGTTTTTCCTGCAGCTCTGTATGGCTCCCTGTACTCCGGTGCAGATCGGAGAGAAGACTATCTGACTTTTACTCTAAATGGTCTAAAAACTCAGCCTTGTTCTAGACAAGTTCTCTAGAGTGAAAATAAGAAAGTGGTTTTTCTCCAATATATATGAAGCTCAATCTTTCTGCCAGTTTCTTTTTTAGGATGAGCACCCCTAATCTAAAGATCCAAAATACTCCATAATATAAAACTTGTTGTCAGCCAGCTACTGGATGGAACACAGGGTCCCCAATGGAGGAACTAGAGAAAGTACCCAAGTACCTGAAGGGGGCTGCAACCCTGTAGGTGGAACAACAACAGGAACTAACCAGTATCCCCTGGGTTTGTGTTTCTAGCTGCATATGTAGCAGAAGATGGCCTAATCGGCCATCAGTGGGAATAGAGGCTCCTTGGTCTTCCAAACTCTATATGACCTAGCACAAGGCAAGGCCTGGGCCAAGTAGTGGGAGTGGGTGGGTAGGGGAACAGAGGTGGGGGGAGGGGTATGGGAAACTTTCGGGATAGCATTTGAAATGTAAATAAAGAAAATAATAATAAAAAAAAAAGTTGAAAAAAAAAATAAAACTTGTTGTCTGCACACAGGACACCAGCAGGGGACTTGTGTGACAGACAAGAGTTAAAATGTAATCACTACACTACATAAGATACTAAGTTAACATTAGCTTGTGTGTACACAGTGTTAAAAACAACTTGAGATCTAGCCTCAAGGTAACATTATTTATTCATACACTCTGAAATCTGAAACATTTATAATGGCATGTGTCACAGATCAGGGAGGTGCTCCACCTCCTCTGCACTTCAATATTGAATCCTCAGATATTTGGGGGTGAAGAGACTCCAGTCATAACCCAAAGTGACTCTCAATTTTTTTCTGTAAAGATTTTATTGTAGTATTCAAAATAATGATTTTCTTAGAATTATATAGTGAATTTGTTGGGTTTTTAAAAGAGTTTTATTAGTATATATTAATAATATATAGTGATGAGCTTCACTATAACATGGCTACATGGGTATAATTTATTTTAATCATACTCTCCCATACTTTTTCTTTTTTTTTTTAAGACAATTCACTGTACACATTTTATTTACAGTTTTGTACACTGTCTTAATATGGATGGGACCGCTTTTCTACTTGAGCCATTGTAACCAAAGCAAAATAACCTAAGTAATACAAAGTGTTAGGGTACAGCATAAAGATACAAAGGCAGACATACTAATTCTAGTTAGGAATGTAATTATGGTGTTACATTTTTATAGTCCACAATTATGTTTAGGAATCACACAGACATAGATCACTGATTTGAATGAAATGCATAAATTTGTAGCAAAGCTTTGTAGTTACAAAAAACAAAAAAATTACCAAAGAATGCACAAATTTAATGTTTATTCCACCTTTCTGTCATATTACTGGATCCTTCACCAATGTTACATGAGAAAAAAAAACAAAAGCAAAACAAATGAAAAACTGAAATCAGAATCACTAATGTTATCAAGGAGGGAAGCAAATAAATTAAATCTAGCAGCCATCAGCAAGAGGATAGCAAGGTCAATGCTGTGAAAGGAAACAGAAGGTTGCTAGAAAGCTGTACTCAGACTCTCATACCAGCAAAGTCCGCTCCTGCATGGAGTGGAACAAAACCAGATCTTTCCTGCTAAGGTGATAGAAATGCATGTTCTTTTTTGAATACTGTGGAAAGGCAAATGTGTGTGTCATGGTAATTCTAACCGGCCGTTACAGAGCGGGCCAGGAACACATCTGCGGGTTCTGGGGTGACGTATACTGTAATTCTTTGATTGGGATACTGGACACACTAGCAAAAATTGGGGGTGGGGGAGAATGAACACAGAAGTACAAGACAAAGGCGAATGAGACTTCTCTTATATCTTAGCAACACTTNGATGGAATCAGCTCCANTGCAGTCCACTCTGCTTCGATGAGGCTTTGGTTCAGCTCCCAATCTCGATTGCGTGACGCAGTCTCCTGTGAGAATACTCANAAGGTGTCTTCTTAAACAACAAACCTATTTTTAGTGGTGGAGCNGCTCTTTGTAGCTGTGTCTGCATGGGACTGATAACCAATCACTATCTTCGGAGGAAGTCCTAACCTTTCCTTGTATACCCTCCCTATGTGTGTGACTGCACCTCTGTTTTCACACTCAGTAGTCCATATTGCTATCTTATCACCTTTAGCTCTAACATTAACAACAGCTCCACACACATCATCACTGTAGTCATCGAAAGATTCTCCAATAAGGCACAGCAGTGTCTCTAGCCAGAAGCGATCGAGGTCACTCCGTCTCTGCTTCTTGTTCAGTGTGATCAGCCAGCGTCCTCCTCGTTTGTTTTTCTCATCTTCCCACATAGGCTCAATACCATCCTTAAAAAGTGAGTAGTCACAGCCAGGCATTAAAATACTAGACAACCGGATATGGTTGTATAGAGCCCAAAAGTCTTCAACAGTGTCAAACTTAGAGATCAATCGAAGGTTTGCTTGCCAAGTTTTGCTTTTATCATTTTTAAAAAACCAGAGTGCCCACCTGTTCTGTAGAGGGTATTTAATATAGTGCTCTGGGTTAGCAACCTCCTGATTAGACTCTGTTTTGTCCTCTTCTGCAGGTGGGGGATTAGTGGTAGGGGTGGTTTCCGGTTCCATCTTAGATCGATCTCCCCATACTTTTTCTTAATCCCTTCTAGCCCCTTCATTCTTCTCCCCCTCCAAGTTAGTTCCCCTTCTTCTTTCTTGTCGTGTGTGTGTGTGTGTGTGTGTGTGTGTGTGTGAGAGAGAGAGAGAGAGAGAGAGAGAGAGAGAGAGAGAGAGATTGTGAGATTGAGTTTAATTTGATTGCTGGCATAGACAGTGAGAGGCAATGGGCAGAAGGCAGGCTCCTAACTGCACTGTTGAAGAAAATGTCCCCCTCTCCTCTCTCAAGGATAAATCCTCAGGAAGGGGTGGGGCCTCATCAGCACCTCCCTGTCTACAGTATAATTGTTGATGGACCCAAATTTGTGCAGTCTTTGCAAGTAATGGGTTCAAGAGAACAGTGGTCACACCATGCCTAGAAGACACAGACCTACACCCTCCTTCCAGTTCTTACCTTCTTCCCACCCCTTCTTCCAGGAAGTTCCCTGAGCCCAGGGGCAGTAAAGGAAGAAGGTGGGGGGATGACACATATGTCCCATCGTGGGCTGAGCATTCAACCCTCCGTTCTTTCTCAGTACTTTGACCGATTAGGAGCTCTGCAGTAACCACCACCCATTTCAGAAGGAAGCTTCTGTGATCAAAGAAACCAGCCATGCTAGCCTATGGCTCAGACTAAGTATGAGAAGGATTTCACATGCACAGCAGCTCCCACTCAGGCCTGTGACATTGTAAGCTTAAATGGACTGTCCTTTTTCAGTTTATGCATGTTAGTTTCTTCTTTCATTTCAATTTCTGTAAACTGGGACATTATCACACACACACACACTCGGTGCCATTAATTAGCTGTTGCAGGAAAAGCCAATATTATAGAATAAAACCTACCTTATAGTTGTCTTGCTCACTAAACTGTTTTCTGAAAAGGCCTCATTCCTATGTGTTCTAATACAGCCAGTTCAATTTTCCCATTTGAAAACTAATTAGGATATATCATATCTTACAAAAACAAATATACATGATATGGTTTCCTAGCTATGAAAGCCTGGAATTCTTAGCTTTCAGAAAATCAGAAAGGAATTCATGCGCAGCTATCAACCACAGCAACAATTTTATGCTATTATCCTTTGAGCTCAGTTAAAACTAGGATTTTTATCTAATTGGTTTCTAGACTTAAAACATATGCTGTCACTGAGCAGTTTCCCAGCACTCAGGAGGCAGAGGCAGGCAGATATTTGAGTCCAAGGCCACCCTGGTCTACAGAGTGAGTTCCAGAACTGTCTAGGCAAAACAACAACAACAACAAAAACACATCTTGTCAATTTCAGGTGACTGTGTGTATACTTAATTCTTCACTATCTAGATTCTAAAGCACTCTCTTTTGCCTTTGTGATTAATTAAATGATATCAAAAGTTCATATTGCCCCAAAACAAAGTTTGTAAAACTGTGTACCCCTAGTCCTGGGATGAGTCTAACAAAGCAGTTTTGGGAAAAGCAGTGTCTCTCTCTCTCTCTCTCTCTCTCTCTCTCTCTCTCTCTCTCTCTCTCTCTCTCTCTCTCGAATATATCATTTACATATATAATATATATGTGTCAT
>NC_034591.1:62432679-62447184 GCF_900095145.1 Mus pahari | reverse complement strand
TCTATTGAGGGACAACTGGGTTCTTTCCAGCTTCTGGCTATTATAAATAAGGCTGCTATGAACATAGTGGAGCATGTGTCCTTATTACCAGTTGGAAGGTCTTCTGGGTATATGCCCAGAAGAGGTATTGCTGGCGAGGTTGTGGAGAAAGGGGGAAAGCAGTCTTATTGGTAAGCAAGATTATCATTTGGAGTTAGCAAGTGTACCGCTGTAACCCCACTATGACTCCCACTCAAACCTCATTAACACACCATGTAACACTGCCTGAATCTGCAAATACGGATGTATATATCCCCATCACTCATGAACTATATCTCAGAAAGCTTTCGTTGAGGAGACAGGAGCTTCTCACAGTGCACTGCATGTTCCAGTAATATTTATAGGAAGGTCACTCTGCATCCCTGAACAGTCCTACCTGGTGGCTTCTCCCTTGCATTAGGAAAGATGTTGACAGCTACAAAAAGGAAATAACTTAAGTTTTAATAAAGAAAAATCAGCTGCAGTAGTAATGTTGACAATACATTGACTTTGCATGTCCACGATATCCTCTGGAAGATAGCAGGCCCCCTCTAGTGGAGAGCGAGCCTTCTAAGGCAACTATTCCCCACCAAGCACTGAACTTGAGTTAGATTTTGAACGACAGGGCAGTTTCTGCATTATGTCTCTTTATGTTTCTTTTCACATTTTAACCATGAAAATCCGTTAAAGGACATTTGCAACAGAGCGCTTTGAAGTCACTTTGATGAAATGAAGTGTTGTGAATAAGGACCTTGTGCCAAGGTGCTAACTTGTTAGGAAATATGATACACATTTACATGTGTATGCCTGTGAGGTTGATAAATATACAAACTCTAACTGCATAACTCAAACTTACACTTTAACTCCCATAGTGAAGTGCTTGAAGGGCAGTCTTATCCCTTGCCTACATCTTGAGTTGAGTATGTAACTTGTACAATATCGTACAGCTGAAAGTCGCTTTGACCTTTGTGTTCCCATTAACTTTCCAGAACATAAGCCATGTTCACCATGGCATTCTTTTATGAGACAAAAATAACAACCCAAACTCTATGCTTTTTAGGTATCTAGTTTTCTGTCCCCTATGACTTGTACTGTGCCTTATAGAGTTTAATGGTTTTATAAAATTTTATTTCAGTACCATCAAAAAATAAATAAAACTTTCCCAGGCAAGCAAGAAAGTAAATGGTACATGACAGATATGTGTTTTGAGTTTAGAATTAGTAAAGAAAATGAGGGGGATGCTAATGAAATTTATTATCAATAATAATGTATAGCCCTAAATGGTAAATGATAGTGTCAAGTTGTGAGAAGGCTGGGCAGAGAACACTGCAGAGATTATTGCTTTGAGAACCCTACATCATGGGTTTCCCCCATTCTGCTTCTGTGTAACTTCTATCAAAGTATATGATCAACTGTGTTCTTGTAGCTATTGACAAACTTGGTATACACTGTGAAAAGTTTCTTTTGACTAATCTGTTTCCTTTCTCCCACAGCAAATGATGTTCTTGGCTTTGGAACACTGGTCAGTACTTCTAACACCTACGATGGGTCCGGCCTTGTCACTGTAGAAACGGACCACCCCCTCCTCTGGACCATGGCCATCAAGAGCTAACCTACAGTGTGGCATCCATCTTGTGCCTGTGCCTTCCCTTACCGGCCCACTGGTTCGTTGCTCAGCATGAACAGTCACGTGGGTGTGCAGAAATCTAAACTTCTCCATGGGGAGCCATGAGCTTTCAAGGTGTTAGGGGTTAAGGCATAGCTGAGCAACAGAGCATTCGTTGCGTATGTACAAGGCCTTGGGTTCAACCCTCCGCACCACAAAATAAAGATGGTGGTGTTTAAAGATTCCAGGTTATGCTATAAATGATATCTCAATGTTATATTGAGGGAAAATTATGCTCTATCAAATCACATAAGCTGTATTATATGGCTAATATAGCTAATGTGGATCATTACATTATATAATTCAGTTTTGATCATTTTAATTTAATTAATCAGTCCATTTACCTTAAAATTCTTTTTTTAATTTTGAAGCACCAGAAGCTGTATTGTGTTGCCTTGGAATCTGGCACTTCCTTAAGTACCTGACAGCAAGGGCTGCCTCTTGTGTATTTCCTAACATCAGACTCCACAAGTGCTGTGATAGAATGGCACCAGTTCACTTTGACATCATCTTTTCAAAGATAAGAATCATTGACTTAATTGTTAGGTTTGAAAGCAAGCAGCTACATGGACTGCGGGTAAATGAGAAGTGGCAATTCAGGATTCACTCAAACATTAACCTCTGAAAAGTTAATGAAAGTAGTTGAAAGTAAGCTCTCTGAGCTCTAGAAATGTGGGTGCCCTTATGAAAATTGTGACACACTCAAAAGCTTTGGCCTGAGGAATCGATCGTAAGCCTGAAAATTCAGTCACTTTTAACATATTTCCCACTAGAGGCAGGAGAGATGGCACAGTGGTTAGGGGCACTAGCTACTCTTCCAGAGGTCTTGAGTTCAGTTCCCAGCAACTACGTGGTAGCTCACAACCATCTATAATGGAATCCAATACCCTCTTATGGAATGCAGGTGTACATGCCAATAGAGTACTCATAAAAATAAATAATTTTGGGGGGAAAAGACACTTCCCACTAAAAAACAAAATATTAATTCATCGAGCATATTTACTGACATCACCAGAAAATTAGTGTGGCTATGGAGATAAATGAATACCTCTTACTGAGGAATTGACACCTGAAGCCTGTTTCTTCATTCCAGTTCACCACGACGTGCCTCTCTCTGCTGTATGGAGGGAGGGAGTAATCACTGAGTGTGTGAAAGAACTACAAGTATAAACTCTAAATGCTAACATGTTGCAGGTGTAGAGTAGATAACACAGTCCCTGACTTAGCCTAAGCTTGCTGGTGCATTAAAACTTATTCACGTTTCTTTCATGAGCTCCCTTCCTCATCTTCCTATTCCTTCTCTCTTGTCCCATTTCTTAAACCGTATCTTGCCAAACAAACCATGATTTAAGGCAACCTGCCTACCTTGTTGCGTTTATCCAATGACTGTGTTACTGTCTTCTTGGTGCTACAACAGTATGAAGCTTAAAACAAATAGAGGAAGAAAAGGGATCAGTTGAATCAATACCAAGTTCTTAACAGAAATAGTTAGAATCATTGTTATTATTTTATGCAAATATATGATTCTGAAATCTGAATGTCAAATAAAAAGTTATCAATGTGCATGTCTGGAGTTGGTTTCTCAGAAAATGTTTAATGTTATCGCTTGTAATTCAATATGACTAACCTTTCATAATCATTGTTTCTGTTCAAAAGGTGACTTAATATGTGTATTTTATAATTAAAATCTCAGATCTGACTTCAGATAGCAATGCTGTAGTATTAAGTTCTTCCTCAAACCTTTCCCCATGGATATAGAGACCAGATCGTCTTTAGACAACCTGGACCAATGATTTATATTTCATCATTTAAGACTCCTCTTGCTCTAGCTATAAAAAGAAGAATTACATGGCTTACCTTACCATTCTTCACTTTGTAAGAATTAGAAGAGAGAAAAATAAAGAAAATTTGCATCCTGGGTGTCTAATTGCTGGAGAAAAGGAGCAAGTAGAGAGCTACTGTCTTCTGGGGTAGAGAAGATAAAGAGAAGTTGTAGAGGAAGACATCTGAGAAGCAGGAAGAGATGGGGCCAGACACTTGAAGAGCACATTGATGACAGGCCCATGACTAGGATCATCTGCATCTTCATAGTTCAAACGCATACCTCAGAGGCCCCATGTATCTCTTCCATTCCCAACAGACAGGTGCTAGTCTTCCAGGAGAGAGAAGCAGCCAAGATCCTTTGGTGATTCATTTAACTCAGAACCTCCAGCAGGAAAGCCTGTGCAGAGCATCTAGTTGATACCTCAAACAAATATATGTGCACAACTAACTAAAATCAGGAGGGGAAAGGAAATAGGACCAAAGCCGGGGCACGCAGCATCCTCCTTTCCCACTACTCTTTACTACTGCAAAGTAGAGGCTCAGCCATGTCTCCAGCTTCCACTATGCAGACTGCTGATATATTCATAACTAGAATATACATACATAGAATATAATGAATAGAACATATTCATTACATGCAAAAGACATATGTCCATCATTCAAAATACTTACTGTCTTACAGTCAAAGAGTACATGTCTTGTTTAACCTGAAAGCATCAGTATGTGTGTTTCTGTGCATGCATCTGTGTTTTAATGAAGCTTGGTAAACATGCACACACTGGAATGTGTGTGGTGAGGATACTTATCCCAGACTCTCAGTTATGAATCCTGCCAGAAACATTGGATGTCCACCTCAGAGATTATCTCAAAGCAATGGCCACCATTCCCAGTTCCTGCTGACAACTGAAGAACTGCTTGCTGGTGTTACAACGACATCTTCCTGTTCCTTGAAACTATGTAAGGGCAGTCTCCCTTTGTGTGCTATCTGACTCTATCATCTAAACAAATGCTCACCTTTTGTTTAATAGCAGCCACATGAGTCTGCACATGATGAAGTCTCAGGTGAGTGGGTGAAAGTCAACCCTTCAAGGAATTCCCTCTTAGTCTCTGTTCAAGTCAAATCCTGACCTGCAGCCTGTGGCTATAATGGGAAAATACAAGGCAGGCCTGCTAGGAAAGGAGCTCATGCCTGTTGGACCTTGACTTAGATCAGTTCCTTCCTTCCTTGAACAGTTGGTAGCTTCTGGTGCCTAAAATGATGCTGGGCTACTCAAAGCACCAGCTTGGTCTAAGTGGACATCAGTCACATTTTCAATAACTGGAGTTGCACATGAGTGTAAGATGTGTCATAGGGAAGTAGGTTGGAATCAGTTGTGGGTCTGCCAGGAGTACAGTTTGTTCCTTCACTTCTGAGGAAAGGACTGAGTAGTTTTCACTAGGAGGTTAACTCAGAGAAGCAAGGAGGAGGTGACATTGCCTGGGTGTTTGCAAAGCTATAGTGCCAGTTTTGCCTCATGCTTCTCTGTGTATGGCCTGCACCTCTCATCTACCCCTGTGTGGAACCAGCCTTTCTTACTACTCCTGCTCACACGTGGGCCTCCCTGGATACTGCCTGAACTGTTGAAATAAAGCAATCATAGATTTGATGTGACTGAGGCCGATGGTATGTACCAAGTCAGTGAAGAGGAAATGATTCTTCCCTCCCCTACGGTTGTATGATTCTTATGGCTTCAATGGTGACTTTCAAACTGATGACCGTGACCCACAAAGAATATATTTGCCTTATAACCCAGTCTGTAGAGAAACACACATACTCACTGAATTTTTGAAAAGCATGCCTTGGAAATGAACACAGTACATAAAAATATAGGAGTCATACACTGAAAATAAACTAATTTCTTTAATTTATGATAGTGATGTCATTTTTAAAATGTCTTTCTTTGTACAGAAGAAAATTTAAGCTGCAAGGTCAATTCCTTCCTAGGGAGACCCTGAATAAGGACTGGCCAAATTCTGCTGTGTGTAGGTAGCACAAGTTTGCCCTTCCCTGCCTGTAGCAGATTTCACTCATCAGTCATAATTTTCTTTTCTGGTGAGCCCCAGCCAAAGCCTCCAAATCCATCTCAAAACAGTTATCCAAGCAGATGTGATCGATGACGCTCCACTGGCTCAGAGCTAATGTGTTATTTTCCCACTGTATACAAAACCACTCTGCTGACAGCCCAGCAAAGAGGCCGTGCAAGCATCACACTCACTCACAGCTAATGGGTAAATAAACACATCCAAGGACTTGTTCCCTGTGTGCTAAAAGCAAGGGCTTTGTGCACAGCAAAATTAAAACCTAGGTCCACCCCAAAAATAATTTGCAAAACACTGAACTAGCCCTTGTGCTCATTCATACTTGAGACGAGTCTTCAGAACAGACTGGCTTCTTCCTGGAAGCCAGAATCTCTAAGGTACAGTACTAAGTCCAGATACTGAGAAGGAGTTTAGTTAAAGAGCTAAAAAAAAAATTATAACTTGCACCTTAGCAACAATTTATTTTAGAAATGGAAAAAAAAATCTAAAGATTTTGTGACTGTTTAGTAGACAGAACTTGGGGGAAGGGAGCAAAAATGAAAAATTGTAAGTCTAAAATTCTGTGTTCCATCTGAATAACTGATTTCATGTCAAGTTGATTAACATTATGAATCCTTCATAGACTGTAAACCCTTGAGGACATGCGCATCCATCTTCCTTTGTCATCTGTTAGCTCCTGCTCCTACAGTAGGACTGTCTGCTGCAGGAGATCAAGGGGACATGTAATATGCTGCTGTGCTAGCAAATCTCTACCCCGCACCACACTGAGAAAGCACATGCATTCCCACCCTCCTATTCCTTTTCTGTGGCCCTGAACTGTCTATGCTAATATTTCTCTTACATATCCTCATTCTGGATTGGACAGAACTGCTAAAATCATTGTTCACTTTCCTCTCTAAAGAAGGAAATAATTTTTACAAGGCCAATTCCAGGCTCCAAACACTAATCCAAGGCAAATATTTTGATAAAGGTAAGGAAAAAAAATCAGAAGGCCAACCAAGGACTACAAAGTTTCCTGAAACAGGTAAATAAAGGACAGGAAAAGACACAAAACAGACAATGACAGAGCTTAGGACAAGTGGTTTGGGTGAAAAGGACCAAAGCCATAAGAGTAAAGACTATCTCTGCCTGGTGTGAGGAGGCGGAATAACAAAGAAGTTAACAGAGAAATTGTTCTGAGTTGGAACCACAGAGGAGGTTTAAGACAGGGTGATTGCTGTCATTAGCTAAGGGAGACTAAGACAAAAAGGCATGCTGCTTTTAACAACTTAAGGATAATGTTATCTTTATTTATATTTAAATCTACTTATTTCCCCAAATTAAGCATATGAAATTAATTTAAGCATTTTAAAATCATGAAGTGAGATATATTGTCCCCAACTGAATTGTCCACACTAGAGTTCATTATTTGTAATTTTGATTTGTTGCTCTATTATGAAGAATCTATTTATAAAGAAAAAGCCTACTTTAATTTAAGCTAGGTGTACACCTGTAATTCCATCACTTGAGAGTGAAGACAGGAAAATCACAAGTTTAAGGTCATCCTCAACTAGATAGCCAGGTCAAGGAAAATTGTTTTCAAAAAACAAAACAAAACAAAAAGTAACAACAACAAAAAGCCTGTCTTGTAAAATCATATCACTCTTAATGCACTTTATTAATAATAATAATTAACATTTGAAAAATTCATGCAGACTTCTGTGTTTGTAGTCATCCTTTCACTTGTCTTTTTTTTTTTTTTGCCAATTTTCCCTCCTTACCCCACCACATCTTATTTGATAGACCAAATAATTTTAGTGTCATCTTAGAAAATTTAAAAACCAGTTATCTCCAACATAATGGGGCTTTCAGTAATATATCCTTATGAGCAAACAGATGAAAATGCTTAAAAGTAAGGAACCTCTTAGAATACTGTAAAAGCTTCCATTTCCCATTCTATAGAAAAGACATAAGTGCCTGATGACATTCTCCACTTCAGCTACCCTATTAATTTAAGAAATCCCATTCATTCTGCCACTAGTTCCCTATTCATGAAAAAAACTTTCTTGGTCCCAATGGGCCACACACTGCTCTTTTATTTTTACTCCTTAAAATTCAGGGAAACCTATGTGACTAATGAGGCAAAGAGAAATGGTGCAGAAAGTTGCTGGGATCACTTTTAGCCAGGGAATTTCTTATGGATATTTTAAAATTGACCTTTTAGTNCAAGTTTTTATTCAACTGCAATGCAAGAAATTAAGCAACAAGGTCAATGTGAATATTTGTATGCCAGGGGCAGTGAACAGAGATTCATGAATAATAATAATAATAATAAAAAGATTAAATTGGTAAGGAGCCAGTAGATTCTTTTTTCTAACAGCAAGTAGAAAAGCAGGATTTTTTTTTTAACAAAGAAGTTAAACTTTTTACATCACAAAAATATTGCCCTTTGGAAAAAATTGTCATAAATATGGAAAAGAAATGTTTATGTAAATCACCTACATAACATCTTGTCTAGACCATGTATGTATAGTAGTGATGCATGCAATAAGTATATAGATGCTATTCATACAGATGCTGCCATTACACATTTCCATTTCAGGGGTTAATAGCTTTTGTTCCATCACTGTAGGGCTCTCCCTTCTCCTTAAGTTGACATCATAAGTGCTGAGTTCCATGGTACTGAAATCATGTGTCTCATATTCATGGGGCAATGAATAAGTGAATTGACTATAATGAATTAGGAATTACAGAGGTCTCAGGTTACTAGAAACAATCATCTCAGAAAATATCCCCATAGGAGCAGGCCTTTGCAGACTTGTAGGAGGAGGTATATTCCATCTTGTAGGAAAGAAAGCCCCTACCAGCATTGTTATCTACCTATGACAGAAAGGACTTTCTCCCTGGGGGCCTGGCAAGTTCCCTGGACAAGCAGTATTCAGTCTGCTCCTGGACCAACTCTCTGGAAGATCTAGTCTACAACATAATCTACAAGGACTCATGTTGATTCACTTTCTGGGAAACTAAAAACCTTTTACCAATATGACTTCTGAGAAGAAAGGCACCGATGTATTCTACTTTCTAGTGTCTGTGCTGCTTTGAGTAAAATCATTACAAGTAATTTTATCCTTATTTCTTTCACAGTTATTTTCTTATGGCCAAATTAAAATATCACTGATGTTTCATGTTCTGGTCCTGTCTCTTATGTGAAGATGGAATTGATTTGATACTTGATTTATGGTAGAATATGGAAAGAATAATATAGGTAAAAATGAACTTGTTACATACAAATTCCAAAGACACTAATCCTGTAACAATGAGTTAATTTTAAATAAAGGAGAAAATACAATTAAATGAACAGTTCAGATTGGCATATAGCTCTTAAACATAAGGTTGAGTGCTTGCTGTAAAACAGACACTGGAGTAAACAAAATTTCTAGAGCTTACCTGACTCTCAGTGGTAAACGGGTCAGAAAGGGCTGCCCCTGTTCTGGTTACTCCTCCAACTCCTTACTCCTTCCCTGATGGTTCTCATATTCAATTAATGGCCTAGCTTCACCACGAAAATCATAGTCATCAAAATGAACTCTATAGAGACCTTATGTTCCCCTCCCACAACCAACACTTGCCTCCTCCAACCCACACCATTTTCCTACCTGTGACCAGAGATAAACTATCCACATTATCAAGGCTGATCCCTGCACCATGTACAGCTCCTTAGCTCCCCTAGAAAGGTCCTACAATCTGCCTGCCCTATGTCTTTCATCCAAATCATTAGCAAACAATTACTTTTTTAAGTGCATTTGAACACTCCCAGCTACCACCCAACTTTGCAGTTCTTTCGTCCAGTCACTAAGCTCCTTTAAGAACCTGGTTTCGTCTATTATGTTCTTTTGCTGTGAGGTGACACCATGACCCAGGCAACGCGTTAAAAAAAAAAAATTTACTGGAGGGCTTGCTCACAATTTCTGGGAGTTAGTTCATGGTCACCATGGCAGGAAGCAGATGTACATGGTGCCGGAGCAGGAGCTGAGCACTCACTTTCTGATCTGCAAGCATCATTCCCCTTGTTCTTGCCCAAACTGTTCAGACATGATTGTGTTTCTCTCTGTATTCAAAGTGTGCTTAGGCTCTCCACTTCTCCCCAGGCTCCCTCACATTTCCATGCCCAACCCCAGCATGGTCTCCCATCACTTCACAGTTGTCTCACTTCTACCTTGTTTTCTTCCCCAATGTGAGCCACATCCAATCAATCTTCTACTTGAAAACCCGCAATGACTTTGAGGGGAAATACAGATGTTTACAGTCAACTAAAATGTCCCTGGCCTTCCCTAACCTCATTTTTATATTCTCCCCTGCACACTGTGTTCAATTCCTCAGTCTCTTTGCCAGTCTTTTTATCCATTGTCACTCTTCCTAAGGGCTTCTGCCATATGCCAGAATTCCAAGCATTCTTAAACCAACATGTGAAAGTGAAGTCACCCTAATGATTACATATATAATTTATGATTAATGAAAATAAATAGAATACAGTGATAGTCTATAGTCTCTTAACAATACCTCCTCTACATCTGTAAAAGTCCCAAGTAAAAATACCTCCCTCTAGAACATTCCCCTAACATGGGAATCAAGTCTTTATTTAATAATTATCTGGACTAAAATCTTTCCATGCCCATTTTTCTGTAGTTCTGGAAACAAATTGATAACCTCGGGCATTTTTTTAATTAGCTGCCTTTTAAAGATGGTTTGCTAAATTAGTCAACTATGAAATCGCCTCGACCAAACGATTAAGTTCAGATTGCATTTCCAATCCATCGCCTGTTTTTACTGTATGAATATACCGTCACTCCAGGATTGTTAATTACAGTGTTTATCTGCCTGTGTTTTCTTACGAACATAGCACAGTGTGCAGCCAGTGCCAGCTGGCACATCTCTATCCTACTGTTTGAAGTGGCCTGCAAGCCACTGGGTGTTGACATTCCTATAGCCAGAAATAGTACTGCACTGCCTCCATTGTTTACCCAGGGGAGATGGTATTTAAAGATAAGCGTCCTTCTATCCAGGCAAGTCACCTGTGCCAATGGACAGGAGGAGAGCTCCAGCTTGCCTTAGAAAGGAGTCCGTTTGCCATGCTTAATTAGCATGACAGCTGTGCTGATTCCTGGGACATGAACACCTCCTCATGCCCTTCACACCCAAAAAGGATTTGTGAAGCCACCGCCATTTGCAAGTATGTGCCTACGATCTTATTTATACCTCAGATTTAGACTAGGAGCCACGCAGTCTTAACTCTGCCTCATAGATGTGAATACAGAACACAGAGGCTTAAATAATGACAGAGCCAGAATGAGCTCTGTAACACCTGACTACAAGCCACCACCCACACCTCTGCTGTCACCACTGACTCCAGACACCATCATCGGTGCTTGTCTCATCTCTATCACGTTTTTCTGAAGCACATGGTCTCAGAGACTCAGCTGTTCAAGACGCTACATCATGTGTCCAACTACTGGGATACATTCTAGGTTTTTGAACTCCTGCCCTGGGTTTTTCCTCATGCTAATCCCTCTGCAGTTTCACTAGGTTATCACTGGCCTTTCAAACGAGCTAATGAGAAAGTTGAGTCTCAGGGTCTTCACTGATGCCTTCTCCCAGGAGAAAGAGTATGCCAATAGTGACCCTCACTGAACCTCTGGAGTGCAGTCTGTGGTGGTACTGACCTGCTACTATAAATCTGCCCTACCATAGAAGCCAGCCTTGACTCTGTGAGAAAACAAGTGGACGGTGGTATTGATGAGGATACTTTGTGATTGGACGCTACAATCATGGACCTTAATGAACAACTCAAGATTCAATAGAACTTAAGGACAACCCATCAGATGCTTTCTATTGCTGAAATTCCACCTTCTGCTCTACCTATATCACATGCTTTCACTTATAGTTGATAAAGGAGGAGGATTTCATTGCATGTAAGTTAGTTTTATCAAATCTGTGCCAAGAAGGGCGTGTTTATTAGGTCCCTACATCTCCATTCTAGCTCTTACTGACAGTAAGGATCCTTGTCATTCTGTCCTAGATTTGTTATTTAGAACTACATATAGATTTACACGTTCTCAGAGCCGGGGACAAGCCTAGAAGGCTAAGAATCTGGTGCTTAAACCTTTTATTACTATGAAGACTATTTGTAAAACTTTACATTGTGTCTCACCAGAAACACCATTACATTTAATTTAGCCTAGGACAACAAAACCATTTCAGAATATTTTCAGACATTCAATCCCAGAGTTAACGAATTTCTTCATAAGATATACATATAGTATGATTTCTTCCACCAGGTGGCAGCCAAGCCTTACTATTTTACATTATACACAGTATACATATAGTTTACATTACTATATACACGATATAGTAATATAAGCATGGAAATTGGAGCTAGTGGTTTTGACAGGGTTACAGGGTACCTACTGACAGTCAACCTGGATCAATCTCACCTGCCTGATAATGTTCACTGCACTGTATTGGTGTTGGGAAACTCCAATAGTAGAGTAGTGAGGCAGCCCCGGATACAAGTTGTCCACTTAAGTCTCAGGCACCTCAGAGCAATAAATCATATGTGGCATCTCAGCTTTCCCTGCCACTATACTACACCCATATAAAAGCACTGTCCTTGACTGTGAGATCCCATAAATAATGGAAAAAGATAGACTCAGACACAATATGAAAATAAAGCAAAAGAAACTGTCCCTATGGACATCTCTTCTCTCCTTCCCCAGACAAAGTCCTTGAGTGCACAAAGAAATATTAATAGCATGAGGCCAGTATATTTAATCTTTCTTTTAAAAAAAACAAAAGAAAGAAGCATAGTATGATAGCAATCCATTTCATAGACCTAATAAAGGTGGATAATAAACAGTGGGTCATAATTATCCCTTAGCGGCCACTGTTGCTCCTAGTTGGGAAAACTGTAAATTTGATAGGACAACAAGGAAAGAAACAACGCTCTTTGCTTCCCCATTTATTATTCTTTACTTAGGATTAGTTCGATTTTTAATTATATGGGTAGTTGTGAATCTGTGTATGGGCTTGTGCCTGTGTGAGTGAAGATGCCCACAGAATCCAGACTTGGGCATCACATTCCCCTGGAGCTGAGTTGTGAGCTGGCAGTTGTGAGCTTTCCAACGTGGGTGCTAGGAACCCACTGCAAGAACAATATGCTCTCTTAACTGCAGGAGTCATCTCTCCAGCCCCATACTCTTTGTTTTAACCAGTTTTCCTGTAAAATGTTTTTGTCTCTTGAATGTTACCCATGGGTCAGTTAGCCAGTAAAAGACAGCAGGAGAGGGAAGCTCTTTGTCAGCTGTGCTACAGTACACGTGTGACTGAGTATGTTGGTGCATGGCGAATTTACTACTCCTACCATTAATGGGCTAGGAATAGATATCTCCATCACATGGCCGATCTGAACAGATGGGGACACGATCATAAGTACACTAGGTGAGCTAAAATGCTACTCGCCACACTAGTCTTTCTGACATGAAGAAAGGTTTAAAAAAGGAACTGATACATAAGGGCAGAGGCAGTCTGGGGTGTCCATCCTGAAGTCCACAGGCTGTTACCCCAGAACAGCGATGGATGCAGCTCAACACAAAACTGTAAACCTATTACACAGAGAAGCCTTCAGAATAGCATCGTGAATACTCAGCCACCCTAGAGAGATACAGACTATATAGTCCAGAGTAGACTGATTCAGTGAACATGAGGATGTTTTTCAAATTATGTGAATATGTGTCTAGGTGTGCATCTGCCATAGCTGTTGAGTGAATGGGAGGCACTCAGAGTCAATTCCTATTTTCATTAAGCATTTTCACTGATCTGCTAGTTAGACAGACAATCTCTTCATTTGATTGGGAAGAGAGAGATTTACTGTCTGAGCACAAGCAGACAGGGCATTGCATGTGTCGCTGTAGCTGACTAGTTCAGGTTCCAAGATCAGGAGTGGGGATCAAGTTGTTTCTCTTTTGGTATTTAACATCCTTTTAAGATTCGTGATGTAGACTTCTCCCAGATCAAGTGATAACGTTCTCACCCTGAGTCTCTGATGCTTCGCTGAAGCTATCTGCTATCCCAGAGGTCAGGAGTCTAGGAAACCCAGGCTTCCCACATCAGCTCTTAAATTAAAATCTACAAAAAATATATATATAAAAATTCAAGGTAAGACAAGAAAAAAAAAAAACTACTACAACATATAAAATATAAGACAAAAAGGTACTATGACACTCTTAACTTAAAAAAAAATAAATTCTTGGCCAAATGGATATATCTGGAGGATATCATCCTTAGTGAGGTAACCCAATCACAAAAGAAGTCACTAGATATACACTCACTGATAAGTGGATATTAGCCCAGAAACTTAGAATACCCAAGATACAATTTGCAAAACACAAGAAAACCAAAAAGAAGGAAGACCAACGAGTGGATACTTCATTCCTCCTTAGAATAGGGAACAAAATACCCATAAAAGGAGTTACAGAGACAAAATTTGGAGCTAAGACAAAAGGATGGACTATACAGAGACTACCCCACCCGGGAATCCATCCTACCATCAGCCACCAAATCCAGACACTATTGCACATGCCAGAAAGATTCTGCTGAAGGAACCCTGATATAGTGGCCTCTTGTGAGGCTATGCCAGTGCCTGACAAACACAGAAGTGGATGCACACAGTCAGCTATTGGATGGAATACACAGCCCCCAATGGAGGAGCTAGAGAAAGTACCCAAGGAGCTGAAGGGGTCTGCAACCCTATAGGTGGAACAACAATATGAACTAACCAGTACCCCCAGAGCTCGTGTCTCTAGCTGCATATGTAGCAGAAGATGGCCTAATCGGCCATCACTGGGAAGAGAGGCCCCTTGGTCTTGCAAACTTTATATGCCCCA
>NC_034591.1:62427032-62432674 GCF_900095145.1 Mus pahari | reverse complement strand
GGGGAACNCCAGGGCCAAGAAGTGGGAGTGGGTAGGTAGGGGAACAGGGTGTGGGGAGGGTATAGGGGACATTCGGGATAGCATTTGAAATGTAAATGAAGAAAATATCTAATAAAATAATTTTTAAAAAGACAGAAAGAAAAAAAATAAAACTAAAGTCTGTCATCGTGGAGGAAGGAAGCCTCCTTGGGGCAAGCCAGCCCTCCTAACTAATCCTACTTAACTGGACAGAAAGCACCAGACTTGAGCCAGGGGAGGGAAGAATGGAAGAACTTTTTTGTAGAAAGATTCCGGGTACTAAGTACCCATTTGAGAAATTAGGTTTGGAAAGAGGGTGTTTTTTTATTTATTTTTTTTTCAAGAATACTGAGAAGAAACTAGAAATACTTTCTGTAGCCACATTATATACAGGAGAAAACACAGCAAACAGCTAACATTTCTAGTTCTTCTTCTATTTTTATTATTATTATTTTCTTTATTTACATTACAAATGCTATCCCGAAAGTTCCCTATACCCCCCCCCCCGCACTCCCCTGCTCCCCTACCCACCCACTCCCACTACTTGTCCCTGGCCTTCCCCTGTGCTGGGTCATATAAAGTTTACAAGACCAAGGGGCTTCGGAAAGAGGGTGTTTTAAAAGGAGCATAACGCCATCATGAACATCTGCTCGCTATCATTCCTCCTCACCTTTGTACAATGTCTTTCAAGCTGAAAGGGAATGCCACTGCTGAGTAGACTGGTTTGTGAGCCAGCTGAGCTGCCTCAGGGAGGGCTGAGAGGCTGCAGAAATGGAAGCCCAGTCACCGTTTTCTGTGATCAGAATTCGGGCCAATTCTGCATGAGGCATCTGTTAATCACAGTTAGTGTCCACTCTAATTGGCAGTGATCTCAAACCTCACCACCCAGGGGCCAATGCAGAAAACCCAATTCTGAAAGTACAGCCAGGCCTCAAAGGAAGAACACAGCAGGCAAGTTCCTTGCTCTTCACCACAGACTAAGCAGGGATGCTGCAGGGAGGATCTGTATCAGTGACAGATAAAACAGTAACGTGCAATGGTTAAACTATAAAAACCAATAATGGGCAAAGCCGGCTTGAAAACAGCCTTTGTGATAAAGGAAGCATATTGTTTTATGGAAGAGAAAGGAAAAACGTGAAGATATTTCAGAGAAGTGTTTGGCAGGCATTCTCAATAGATAGAAGGCTTGTTTCTCAAACAGGACTATTTTTAGAGATGCTCCTGGACCACCAGCAAAGATGGAAGATTCCTAGGCTCCACTCCAGGTCAAAGGTCTGACCTGAGAGAGGCAGAGAGAGAGAACAAAGCTGCATTTTAACTAGCTCTGTGGCAGTTTGTTTTGTTTGCATTTAATTTTTTATACAGCTCAAGTCAGTTTTTATAATAGCTCAGGCTATTCTGGAACTCACTGTATAGCTAAGGTGGGCCTCAAATTCATGTCAGCCTTCCTGGCTCATTCTTCAAAGCATGACTCAGTACACTCAGACCCTCTAGACAGTATTAAATGTAATGTCCTTTGGGAGAGAAAGAAAGATAACATGCCCAATCTTAATCCGATACTTACATATATATGCATAAACCTACATATGTATGTATGTATGTATATACATATAGACAGACAGATATATATGCACATATACATTTGGTGAATGGAGCAGAACCCCAACAGTCACCCTTTATTATTCTCTCAGCCTTTTTATACCTTCTTAGACAAAAGTTCTTTATAAAATTACCTCACAGGTAATGCATGAGGCATCTGTTACACAAAAGGGGAGCTACTGGAGGATGTCAATAGTAAATGGTGTTTCATTTTATAAGACCATTATGAGTTCAAAGCAACAGATACACATGGCCTTGTTTTATCATAGGGCGTAATTTTGTCCTCATCCTTGAACCTGACCTAAAATGAATGTTTTTACTTGATCATAATTTGTACCAAGCCTTTTTCTCTTCTTAGTGCAATTTATGAAAGCTCATTGTATTACTAATCATGCAGCCTTTACCTACTATTCTATGAGGAGGGCACACATTCCATTCTTTGTTTTGTTTTTTGTTTTGTTTTGTTTTTCAAGACAGGGTTTCTCTGTACAACCCTGGCTGTCCTAGAACTCACTTTGTAGACCAGGCTGGACTCAAACTCAGAAATCTGCCTGTCTCTGCCTCCCGAGTGCTGGGATTAAAGGCGTGCGCCATCACACTGGGCTTTCTATTCTTGACTCTAACTTTATTTCATCTTTCGAGCAAAATAACTAAAACCATCTCCTTAAAATTTCATCCTAAAAATGGTTTGAATCAAATCAGGAATTCTATAAAGTCTATAATTCATCTAAACAGCATGAATTCATGAAAGTTCACTCTCATGTTGATTTGCAGGAAATTTGCCCAATTGGGTGGGCTATCACCCAGGAATTAATCACACCAGGCTGTGAGGATCTCCTGGTGTCCACTCACACCAAGCCAAATAAATGAGGAGTATAGCAATGACAAGCATGAGAAAACACATCAGTAGCAATCCTTAGATGAAGTCTCTGGGGTCGTACCTCCCCATAGTACACCCATCAGAGCCGAGCAAGATGGAGGGAGCTTACTTGCCCATGACATCTGCTGCTATACACACTGGGGCTTGAATATGTGCTAAAACTAAAAAAGGAGGAGGTATATGAACCAGTTTACAAATGAATCTCTCCAGAAGCTACCACGAAGTATCTCCTTCCTTCCCATCTTTAAATGCCTAATGATGACAGCCAAAGGGTCATTTTTCACTGGTAGGTCACTCACAGCCTCAGCGTCGAGCATTGTGCCTTGCACATAGAATGACTGAATACACAGGGCAAAATGTCTTCAAAGAGAAAGAAAGGTATCAGTCCAGAGAGGTTATTAACCATATAAACCGGTCAATGGAAAAATCCCACAAAATTCCTGAAGGTTTGATCAATTACAGAGTTAGGGAGGTCATAGTGAGAACCATGAGGTTCTTCTCCCCACTTCAGATCCTAGGAAGAAGACAGGTGCAGAAGGAGAGCCCCCTCTTTCAGAGCACAAGACTATGAAGCTCAAGTGGACATTCAAAGTGAGCAGTCGGCCCTCTGGTCTTGGTTTCACTGTGTTTTTAGGGCAATGAATCAGCTTATAGTCTGCTAGTGTGTGTGATCATGATGAGGAAGCAGATAATATGCCTTTTAACTTTTAGATCTACATACCAGGAGGAGCCCAGTCCTGTATACCACTCAGTGGATTTGGTGCCAAATACATTAATGACACTGAATATTAGGTTGTCACTAGACATGAAGAAGAAGAAATCATACACATCATATATATATGTATATATATATATCATATGTATTATATATACATTTATGCCATATGTGTATATATATGATTTCCTATATATGATTTATATGTGATGTGCATTGTTAAATATACATATATATATATAATGACCAGAAAAGACTGAGGCATGATTAGTGACATTCATTCACCCATATTCTCACACATTTCACAGTCCTTGCAAATAAACAAGGTCTGTTACTGGTTGAGATGAAGGCAAAGTGTTGGTTTCTCATATTGGCAAGGCTGGGGAGGGAAACGGGCCTTCCCATGATAGAACAATAAGATGGCCAGCAATGGCGTGGTCCCTGACTATAGAAAGCAGAATGCTCTGCTAGTCAGTTATAGACAAATACTGTGAGTATCAAGACAGCCTTGTTGTTTAAAGAGAGTAGGACTTAGTGTTTTCCCTGTCTTACATATAAAAGTTGTTTCAAAAATTGTTTTCTAAAATTTCAGCTTCTAAGAACAACTAAGAATCTCAACTCTTCCACTTCTTTTAAGGGTGTGGCCTCTGGCTGGTCTACCATGCTCCAGTGGAGAGCTCCACGCCTGTGAGTATTTAGGCACCACAAATAGGACTTGGGCTATTTAACAAAAGAAAAGGACTGGAATTTGGGAGGGAGCTTAACAATGAGTGTAGATCTTGGAGGAGATATGAAAGATTAAGTGTATATGTATGAAATTCTCAAAGAATTAACAATAATACTTTCTAAGAAAGAATCTTGACTCTCTGGTATATAATTCTGGGTATACATGTTCCAGACTCAGGGAACAGCTAGAATATGAGTCCCTTAGGCTTCAGTCAATGAGAAGGGTGCTGATTCCAACACATTCTCAGAGTTGAAACTGACGCTTTGAAAGTGGATATTGCAACTGTAAAGTTCTTGCCAGGAATAACTTTATTTGCACATAACTCTCATGGAGATATGTCACAGAACTCCATCCTTTATGAGAAAAAAATTCAACTACAGACTGATTTATCTTAAGAATGAGAGAAAACTCAAAGGAAACTCACGTTTGCCCCACATCTTCTCTGATTATGAAGATGTGGAACACCTAGTAGACTATGGAATCTATTCTACTCCAGGCTTTATTTACCTTTGCTACTTTTGAGCCCCATGTATTCCAAATAGTCTATCTAACATTATCTTCAGAGAGAAAAGTTATGAGAAGTTACTCAATTGTGAAGTAAAGATTTGCTATTGACATTTTAGTATGAGAGATGCCGTCAGCAAGACAGAGGCCATTGTACTCTGGTGGAACAGGAGATGTTTTCCATGGTCAGAAGTCACACTAAGGCAATTCCTGGTACAGCCAACACTGAGGTCTAGAAAAGTTAATAGAAGAGATGAATTGAATCTTGAGAAGCAAGAATTTTTGCCAGATGGAGAACACATTGAGCGACAATCTTCCTATGTAAGGAAAAGACAGGCAATATACTGAGATTTGAAAAATAGAGACATTTAGATTTGGTAGGCTATTTAGAATTATTAAAAGTGGATGATGTGAGGTATTGGAGAGATGGAGACTGATTGAGAGTACTGACTTCTCTTTCAGAGGATCCAGATTGCGTTTCCAGCATCCACATGGTGGCTCATAAAATTCTAGTTCCACGAGATCCAATGCCCCCTTTTTAGTCTCTGTGAGCACCATATGTGCACATGGTACACATACATACATGCAAACAAAACACCCATGCACATCAAATAAAATAATTAAAAAATTTTAACTGCAGAATGTAAGATTAAGGAGTCAAGAGTTCTTGTGAGCTCAGTGTAAAAGACTAAGTTTGCTAATATCCTTTAAACTGGGGAAAGAAAAATAAAATTTGTAGTGTAGTTCTTTAGTCAGTACTGGGAAAATTTTTATTAGAAATTCCCTAAAATCTTAAGCATCTATAAGAAACATGTCAAATGATGACTTTTAGCCATTGGACCATCCTCATCACAAGACAATCATCTCCAAGAAGGGAAAAATAGGAGAAGGCGGTGAGCTTCACAATGTTCTCAAAATTTAGTGTCTTGAAGAAATTTCCAAATTCTAGAGTATACACTGGCATTGCAGAGTTTGGGCACATAGAATTTAAAATTCAAGATTTAGTATCTAGAACTCATTGGACAGTGCAGAAAAGGAATGATTACACACACAATAAGAGAACCAATGGAGAGGGGATGCTTAGAGATGCATAGAGCCCAACCAAACACCACTGATTCTCAGCAGGGCATGACATCCCAGGTACATGGTCTCTCTCTCTCTCTCTCTCTCTCTCTCTCTCTCTCTCTCTCTCTCTCTCT
>NC_034591.1:62404835-62426689 GCF_900095145.1 Mus pahari | reverse complement strand
GAGAGAGAGAGAGAGAGAGAGAGAGAGAGAGAGAGAGAGAGAGAGAGAGAGATTGATTTGCCACTCAGTATCAATGGGAGATTATTTCTAGCAATCCATACCCTAAAGTCTGTACATACTCAAGGCTACTAGATGTAACAGTACAGTATTTCCACATTAACCATGAGTATTCTTTCATGAGCATATGTTTTAAATCACCTCTAAGTTGCTATAAAACCAAACATGATGCATATATGTAAGTAGTAGTTACCCTATATTGTTTTAGGAATAATGGAAACATATCTCTGTCATAAACTGTATAGACAACATTATAAATTAAAAATAACTTATTGTAATCTATAAAATCTGTTCCTAAAGAATTCATTGATACAGAAGATATATATACATCCATGCTTAGCAGCACAGTACACTGTAGACTACCAGTTAGTGACTTATAAAAGTCACAAACAATTATAAACAATCTTATATTGCTAACCTGGGAAAAGATCAAAATTAAGAATATAGTTTATATTAATATGAGCTGCTTTTATACCATTGTAAAGTTGGATATCTTAAGTCAAACTTTAAGTCAGAAACCAAACAAACACATGTCTATGTGTGAGCACAAATACACGAACACACACACACACACACACACACACACATTGTACTCACATGCATACACAAAACCACTATTTTCAACAAAGCAAAATTCATGTCTAACATCTCACATAATTTTTCCAAGCATAAAAAAAGAAGAGAAGAGTTTTGTTTCACAACTAAGATAAAAGTATATTAATTGAAGTACACCCAAAAGAAATAATATCACTAGAATCATACAGTTTTTCTATATAGAAGACAAAACTGAAACTTCTATAGATTTAAAAAGTCAATGACTGAGATTACAAATAATTAGGCACAAGTAACTGCAGGTGCTGAAGAAGAAAAAAATTACAAAACGTTTTTATAGAAGCTTTCCAAACTGAAACACAGAGATGAAAGGCCTGAAAAACATACATGAAACATTGGTGAAACAACCTCAGAAGACTCATGGCAGGAAACCTGGAGTCCTTGAAGAAGAGGGAGAGGGAAGACGTGATAGAGATATTAAATGAAAGAATAGCTGGCAACGTCCTCCAATTTGATGAGAATTATAAGGTTATGAAACCAAGGCATTGATGAGAATTATAAGGTTATGAAGCCAAGGCACTAATAAACTCTAGGGGGTGAATAAAAAGGACTGCGGTAAGAAACAGTGTACTCAGACCACTTAAAACTAGTGAAAGAAAAAAATGAAAGCAGAATAAGACAAAAGTACAAGAACAGGCCAACAAAGGTAAGAATGCTATATTTTTCTTTAGGAACAATGTGTATAAAGGAGAGGAGACTGACGTTTTGAAAGACCCCAAGGGACAAAGCATCTGCTGATTTGCAGTTATGCTGATATAAAAGTGGATGTTTCTCATTCTGAAAACATTTTATAAGATAATGAACAACTGAAAACCAAAATAATAACAACGCCCTCTGAAGATGACAACGCGTGCAGAAGGAAAGTGTGTTCCAGCAACATCACAGAGGTGTTGGGGCACAGAGGCACATCCTGCTGTAGAGGTATGTGCTGGGAGGCTACTGGGAGGGTCTTATGGTTAGTAACGGTAGCCCAATGTTACTCAAAGGTGGACTGTGATAAGTCAAACAAATGCTCAGTAAATCCTAACAGTAGTGTAGTTAATAAAGTAGAAAGTAGGATTCCGATTACACAAAACAAGCCATAAAAAGAGGATTATGGAGTGTCTCTAACATATCTGACTGTGAATTTGTGCCACAAATCTGATCATTCTTTCTCCCAACTAAGAAGCCCATATTCTTATTCATTGATGATGAAGTTGCAGAGCTAAACTGGGGAAGCCAGACAGCACACAAGAAAAGGTTTTTGCTGGGCAGTGGTGGCGCACGCCTTTAATCCCAGCACTCGAGAGGCAGAGGCAGGCAGATTTCTGAGATCGAGGCCAGCCTGGTCTACAGAGTGACAGCCAGGGCTACACAGAGAAACCCTGTCTCAGAAAAAGAAAGAGAGAGAGAGAGAGAGAGAGAGAGAGAGAGAGAGAGAAAGAGAAAGAGAGAGAATTAATGATGCACAGAGGGCAAGGCCACATTCTGCCTGATTCAGAGCTCTCCATGCTTTCTTGCAAGGCTGGAAGGGGAACAACAGGTTAATCTATTACAACAGTGTACCTATACACTGTGGGGAAGACAGAATCAAAGGTGACAGCTGGTTGGGTGACATAGAAGAGAGGAAAGTTGCAGATTTAGAGTAAGGAATTGGACATCTGAGAACCATCTTTGTTCAACAAGTCAACAGAGAACCTACAGAATTATCTGGTAAAATTGGCTCAAACCTGTCATTGGGAGGAAATGGCCCTGAGTTATTAGAGTTCAAGACCAGCTTGGGCTACAGAGTGACCCATATCTCAAAAGTCCAAAAAGAAGCTAGCAGTCTATCCTCTAGTTACTGCCCATCCCACTACTCTCTTGATGAAATAAGCCCGGCTAACAAACAAATAAGCCACCCAACCCCCAACCTGGGGCTCAGGGCAGTAGATGTAAAGTTCAGATTAGAAATGTGAAGAATGTGTGATCCTAGTTGCTGGCTCATGCCTTGTCATCCAGCATTTGTGAGACTGCGCCAGGGCAATTATGACTTCAAGGCCAAGCTGGGATGTAGAGGAAGAGTTTATTTAAACAAAATAAAAGCTCAATTTTGTTGACTAGAAATTCCAGACAATGGCTCTATCATTCTCTTTTCCCACCACGAGGCCTGTTCTGAATGACCCCATGATTTAATTGCAGAGTGTCCAGGCAAAACCCCACCCAGGCTTGCACCAAGTTAATAACACCTTCAGAAACTTAGCTGGAAAAACAGACAACCAGAAGCCTTTTGCAAAATGAAGACCAGGCCAAGCAGCCTATCCAGTTCTATTACTTCCTACCAACAAACTGAATGGCAGGTTTGGCAGGCTGAATTATTTCCCAGGTAATCAATCTAATCTGCTATTGTTTAATTTCCCTGCCTCGCCAAATGCAAGCCTCTCATTTCACCATCACCCTTTGTGGCAAAGGAAGTTACTCCTAACCCACATTAGTGATAATTATCAAGCAGAGTAGACATTTACAGACATAGCCTGGGCATTGTTAACCAGAAAGATCTAGAATAGTTAGCATAGCACTAATTGGCTAAAAGTTTGTTATTGCAAAAGGCCAGAAGGGTCTGTGACACAACATGACATTTTATACTCTCTTCCCCAGTCCTGGAGGGGACCTGGGCCACAGGGAACAAGGAAGGTATCAAACATAGGAGTGGAAGGGCTCATGTCTAGACAATACCAGCAACACTGGGGTAAAGGTGCTCCGGAGGGAGGGAAGCCTCTTCCTGGGCATTGAGGTCCTCCTCGCACACCCTGCTGGGAACCACTAACTCAGGCAAAAGGAGAAAGTCTCTGCAGCCACCAGCAGAGATGGGGCACCTCTTGCTCCTCTATGGCTGCTCCACTACACTGTAAAGCACAGGGCTACATTTCTACGACCCTTCCTAGATGGTACATTCTGGCTCACCACTCACCTGCCAAGCAGACCATTCTGACAAATGATCAGACTACTCATGGCCTTGAGAATAAGAAACAAGGTGATATAGGTCAATAACAACAAAGAAAAGAAAAGAAAAACAGAAGAAGCTTTATTGCAAATTTGCCTTTTTTTTTTAATTAAAAAAAAATGTAGTAACTAGACAGATGACTCTATGGTTAAAAGCGCTGGCTGTTCTTAGAGGACCTGGGTTCGATTCCCAGAACCCACATCGGGGCTCATAACCCTAAGGGATCCAACATTCTCTTCCAGCCTCCGTGAGCACCACACACATGAGCCTCAGACAGAAATGCAGACAAAACACTGATATACATTAAATACATAAATGAATTAATCAATAAACAATTTTAAAGTAAATACATTTCAAATTGTAGACATTAAGTTAAAATATTTTTCTCCTAGTATCTGCAAGGCACTTGCATTACTGTGTGGCTATTCTAAAGTCTGCAGACTCTGCAATGATACAGAGCTGGGCTTTCCATGGTGCTTTTCCATAGAGAAACACCTGAAATTATATAAAGAGAGGAATTATCATCCTGACAGACATTAAAAGCCAACACAAAGCAAATGCACAGCAAGGAAATGCACCAACATGTTAATGACTAATACTGTCATTTCAACAAAAATAGCATATTTTCCAGGGCAAATTGTTATATATTTACCATTAGTTTCCTAATAAATCTGCAGTGGAAGACATATTCTTTGTTTTATTTTTAAAGTGAATGTGATGTAAACATCTCTGATTGGCTGTCCACAACCCTGTTAGGAAAATTAATATAATTTAAACCTCTACTTAAAACTTATTGCCAACAGTGACAGTGAGATGGGTAGGCAGATAAGGATACCTGCTACAGGAGCCTGGAGAGTGGCATTTGTTCCTCTAAATCTTGTAAAGGTGTGAGGATAGAATGAAGTCTACCATTGTCCTTTTACCTCCACATAGCACCCTGGAATGCAAGCTATGCATACAAAGCAACGAACTGGGCCAGCAAGATGGCTTACTTGGAAGAGGCACTTGCCAACAAACCTAATGGCTGGAATTCTGATCTCTGACACCTACATGGTAGAAACATATAACCAGCTCCCTTCTGCAGGTTGTCCTCTCACCTATGTGATAGTCCATACCTACACAAGTATGCATATGTGTGAACACATACACGAAGGGGAAAGAGAGAACATAAGTCTTTTAAAAATTAGCACTAATAAATTACTTTAAAATGATCGACAAAGCTAGCAATATTACTACCTATAAAATACAGTGTTTAATTTAATTTTATGAATTATATTGCATGTCTAAATGATCTGAACTTATGATCAGAAATGAGGGGATTTTTTTTTTCTTCCTGATTTTTATTCAGAGATGGTTAGATTCTCATGTGGTTGTCAGACGAAGTATAGATTGCATACATCCTTTGCCCAGCTTCCCCTAGGGCACATCATGTTCAGCTCCAGTGAAATGCCACCAGGAACCCTCAGAGCTTAAATAAGTCTCACTAGTTCTTTCTGCACCTGCGTGTGAATTTAGTTTCATGTAATCTTATTCCCTGTATAGACCTGTGGAACTTCCATGGCAGTCAAGAGCCAAGACAGTTTCCATCCCCGCAGAACCCTTTTATAGCCATGGCCATCTTTCTGGTTCAACAGCCTGACTTCTGGCATTGGTGACCAACTTTTGATCCAATAAACAGTTATTATTCTGCCATATGCAAATCAATCTACCAAGCACAGTGATTGATAATCAGATAAATAGTGTAACCGGATGCTTAGGAGTTCAGGAGGGAACCTGACTGACTGGGTTCCAATCTTGATTAGCCACTGTGTCTTTGGGAATGTATTGAAGAACAACAACAGAGTTTGTTCTTCAATAACATGGGGCTAATAATAGAACTGTACAAAATATATGAGCACAATTTGTTTTTAAGCAAGTGGAAATGTCTAACATACAATAGATGGATCTTATCATCTAAGAGCTCATGCCTCTGAAGGTTGGGCAAAATTCTAATCAGGTCAGCGTGTGTTAAGTAATGCTATGCAAATATAAACACAGTATAATTCAAGGACAGCATGAAGGAGGAGCAATAAATTCAGGCTGACTCAGGTTCCACAGAAAACTGAGTATTTGTGTTGGCCTTTGAAGTATGAGTAAGACTGAAATGGAAGGGAAGGAAAGATGTTCCAGGCTGATAACCAGCTTTTCTGTGGCCCGAGGCATGAGAGGGCTTATGCCGTTCTGAGGACTGAAAGGCAGCTACAAAGGCTGCTGGGACAGAGGGGAACCTAGCCTGGGTAGAGGTTGGAACAAAGCTTTGGGGATAACTTACAGGCTGTGCTATAATTGGCACTCCAGCTTTGCAATCCCATGACAATCGAGCAGATGTAAAAGCTTTTTCTAAATTGCAAATCTTAGCCAGTGGAGGTCAGTTACAAATAAGAGCAGTTACATGCCTCACACAGCCTGCATGCTCATCTTGGACACCCAGTCTGGAGCCTTCCAAACAAAGGAATGAAGACGTACTGTGTGGATTCACACAGCCACTCTGATCTGGCCTTCCCAGAGCAGTTCCCTCTTCACCCAGGTGTCTTCAATCCCTCTCACCAACAGCTCAAACCACCCTGTCCCTGGCTTTCCAAAGGCAGCCTGTGGCTGGAGATGGGTGATTCCTCCATCCTTTCCCCACCACTGGCAGTGTCAGCTTTGGGTCACCTGGCTCTTGGCCTTCTTCAGGTTCTGGAGTGCTCATCTCTAACCCTGAGCCTGCATCAGCCTTTCTCCTTTTCCTGCTTCACTTCAAAGCACCTCTTCTTCTGGGACCCCGGCTTCCCTGTTTGCAAGAAGCTGGTCTCACTATTCTAGGCCTGTGTAGATCTCCAGCTGTCTTTCAGAACTTAACTCCTGTGTCTCTGGTCTCAGTTCTCCCAGTAATCTTAGGTGTGGCACAAAGAACAGCTGCATTGGAGATTTTTTTTTTTAATTTTTTTTTGCCATCAGTCATTTGTGGCTCTCATTAGATGAAAAAAGAAAGGGGAAAGAGAGCTTACTTTACTTGCTTACCCGGGATATACACAGACTGGGGGAACTGACAATTTTCTAGTAGCAGCTGACACATCGAATTTGCTTTTTCATGATTATATCCATTAAAAAAGAAGAGTAAGAAGAGAAGGGGAGAAGGGAGGAGGAGGAGGAGGAGAAGGAGGAGGAAGAGGAGACACACACACACACACACACATATTAACAGTTCTTGCATGATACTCTTGCTGGTGTGATTTCTGGTTTGGCTCTGAAAACTAAGAAACCAAATAATAAAAACATTAAAAAGCATGTGCCTTCCTTCCAAACAACAGTTGAGTATATCAAATAGTCAGAAATTACCAAGATGAAATGTATCCAAACAAGACCTGGAAATAAACATCCTTAAGAGCCCCTAAAACACCTTGTTGGCTCCTGTGTAATAGAGATGATGTTGTCTGGGAAGAGTGTTAACAGCCATGACACAATCTCTCCACTTCAAGTTGTTCCCTCAGAGGTAGGACTTAGAATAATATATACTGTCAAGACCATACCTTCCCATCAAGCAGGCTGTGTTGTACATTGGACCCAAAATCCACTTGTAACAAGCCATTCATGTAAATAAAGAAAACACTGAACCTTGTCATTTGGAGAAAAAGAAGTCACAATAAACCCAGATGATGAAGAGCAAGAGAAAACAAAACAAATTTTATATCCCAATAAATTCAATTATGTGTTTTAAAAAATAACAAACATTTTTTAATCCCCCAACTCCCTACCCCAAATCTACTATATAACGAGGTCCTTGTATCTTTTACAGTCAGAGGTAACAGTGATGGTGTTTTTCTTACCTTCACCCTGGTGGGGTCAGCCTGTGAGGAAACCACAATAACAGGGCAAGGACGCAGAGGGATGGCATGCTTTTTATTGAATATGAAAGGTTAATCGATTTGAGAAATTGTATCCCGCTTCTCAATATAAGGAAACATCATAGGAGAGGGAAAAGCTGATGCCTTTGTCCCATATGGGCCACCATCCATGTTTATTCCCAAGAAGTGTACTTTTGCTTTGTTCTGCAGTGTGGAAACAAAAACAAAAAAGAGAAAACAAACAAACAAACAAGCAAGCAAATGACCCTAGAGCCTTGACCTAAAACATGGTACCTCTGAGCTCTACCTCAAGGCCTTTCCTTGGGAAGCTTTGACATTACTTCTCAAAAGTCTAAAAGTACCTTAGTTTGTGAGGCCTAGTTGATCCCTCAAGGTTCTTGGTAAAGTGAGTGTTTGGGGTCCCTCCTTAAACTTAGTAGTAATTAAGATTTCAGAGGAGGAAACCTGCAAGGTGCATTTTAAACAAATTCATTACAAAATCCTGGTCTATGGCTGGGTATCAGAATAATTTCAAAACCGCTCGATCAATGTGCTCTGAACACCTGGGTGTGGAGCACAGAGGGTCAGCCTCAGGAAGGCCCTTACATCAAGGTTGAGGCCTACGTGCTGTGTGGATTTTTAGGTAGACTGTGACAGGATAAGTCACACAGCTTCAGCAAAGGGGTCAGCACTTCTAAGAAGTGGTTCCTGCTGCAAAGAGAGACTCTACTGCTCCAGGTCCCCTTGCCTGCCCCCTACTCAGTGGATTGTGACCATGTAGTACTGACATGTCCCATTCCACTGAGCTACTGTCAGAATCTGTGACTTCCAATAAGCTTCTGTGGGGAGGGCAGTCATCCTCCCATCGCCCCCCAGTTCCTGGAACACCATAGTTGTCCTTTAAATGTATACTCTAGAAAACCATAGTGTTCCAGCCACAACCAAATGATGCTGGGGAGAACAGCTTCACTGGACCCACACCCTGCTGGCTTACAGGTCGCTGCAGATATTTTAGCCCAGAAACTGGATTTTGTACCTAAAATTCTCTTTAAAGAGTTGTGGGTGGGTGGGTGGGGTGGCTCATGTCATCATCTCAAGACTATGGGGTCAAGGGGTACCTTTCAGGAGTTGGTTCTCTCCAACATTTCACTGCACTGGGGACTGAAAGGTTTGTAAAACAAGCGCTTCCCACCCCCACCCCACCCCCCACTGAGCCATCTTACTGGCCCTTAGTTAATTTACAGCTTTATGTTGCAGAAATAACTAAGACTCTTACACCTGTCAGAAGTCTCTCAAAGATGGTCTTTAGACACTGGAAAATGTCCCGGTAGCTGATTGTTTAAAATGGCAGGAAAAAACGCCTGGTGTCCAGAAACTTGGAAGTGACTAAAATCAAAACACGTGAGCCCTGGTTAGAAGCCGCTCTTCCTCCCCCAGCTTGCAGCAGCTGTTTCAATCTGGCCAACACATTCCTCACCCCCTCCCACTCCGGTGGTAAGAAGCAGTAAGAATTGAATAATTTTGCTATCTTTTTTTTTCCTAAAAGAAATAAACACTCCATAACCAAGAGTCTTCCTTATTTTAGTTCAATATCCAGAAAGCTGATATTCAATGGGCAAGCCTAATAAGAAAACCTGGTCTGGCTTGAACCTCATCTATACTTGCAAACTTGTGTGGGGTCCCCAAGAGGTCTAATTTCCTCCAGGCCTGGGGTACTTTCAACTCCATTCCTGTCTTTGCCCCTGGATCTGTATGTTAAGGCTACACTCAAGTCAGTTAGGACTTTGAAGCACAAGAATCCTTGAAGCAAGCAGTAGCTAGGACAGCCTCATATTCAGGGACAAGGGTCAAGAGGGGAGCCACGACCATGTCCATTCACTGCGTGCTAGGATGTGGGTTAGCCTGGGTGCCTAGCTTCCATTGCTGCTCTGCTCCTGCCCCGACTCTGGGGAGGTGACCAGTATCTGATGCTCCTGGCTCACAGGGAGCTGCAGGATGGCTCTCCCAGCCCCCACCCCAGGTGTGCGGTGCCTCGCCCTGGGGGTGGGGTTGGGGGAGCCAGCTCCGGCTGCGCTGCGTGGCCTGTGCAGACTCCACACACCTGGCCACCCCACGGACTTCGTTAAAGCCCTGCCTGTGGTACCAGGGCGAGCTCAGGAGCGGGAGCTTGGGCCATGGAACCTAAGGAGAAGCTCTGCAGGAAAATGCAGGGTGAGCACCCATTGGGGGGTTGGCCTTGGTGAGGAGGGTTTGCTGAGCCTGTGAGGGCTGCTGCTCACTGGGCCAGCCTCGAGAGCAGAGCGCGTTTAGGTCTGTGGGTGCTAATGGGAAAGGGAGGTCACCTAACCACATCCTTCTGTTGAGGGATCATCTCCAATGTGCTGGGGATAAAGCACCGCTCTAATCTAGCTTCTCCCACTCTTCGCCCTTTTCATTATGGTACATTAGTGGAATAAGACCCGTGTTTGTTGAGTGCCTATTCTGTACCATGCTTATTACTGTGCTACATGTTAATCACTGTTGTGAAGCTCATTTGTCCCAGCGACCCTCGACACCATTACTGCCTTCACCCTCTGGTTGCACCCCGCCTCCACCTCTCTGAAGGGCTTCTATGGTGTATTTAGAATCATCTGGAAAAGGCTCCTGGGCCAGGACTTGCCCCAGCTTTATCTATTATTAGAAAGTTTTTTGTTAGAGGTATAGTCAAAGGCTCCAGTTACCGTTTACTTACACAGTGTCTGGTTTCGTTCGAAATGACAGCAACTCCCTGGGGTGAATTTTCTTGTGTGATAAGTACTTGAAGTAACTAAGAGAAGCGGTTGGATTCCAGGAGGTGGCTGAGGGTAGGCTGAGCCCCTGGACCGCATCCTGTGTGATCTTGGGTTGATTATTCAGCAAGCCTACCCGCATTTCTTCACCTAGGGGGAGGTACATGGGGCGGGGGGTGGGGGGGTGGGGTGGGTCAAATGGCTTCTGTGCTCCCGGTTAGGATCCACAGCAAACCCTCTCTAAGGGCTGCCTCAGCATTGGGGAAGGTGAGCTTCGCAGCTGGTTGGAGTGGGGTTTCCTTCCAGATGAGGGCTTCCTCACCTGCAGAAGAGTGGGACTGGGTGGAAGGAAGGAGAGGAGGGAGGAACCGGAACACGTGGATTGAGGGCTAGGAGGGGCAAAAGCAGTGGGGAAGGTAAAGGCCCCATCATTCATTCCTGTGATCCCCCTCTGATGGCCTCTGCAGGTGGTGCCTGTGCTCTGGAAGATCCAGGGCCCTGCTTTATCTGCAGGCCGCAGTACCTTGCTTCCCTTCTGAAACCAGGGCTAGTCCAAGGAAAGCCAGAATGGCAGTCTGCCTGCTTCTCTCTTCCTATTCACCCCTCCCCAACCGTTGTCTATTAGAAATAGCAAACAGATGCTTGTCGCCTGAGCTTGCACCTCTGATGTCTGGGGAAATTTGAGAAAATGTGTACCCAGCTTTCCACTGTTCTCACATTAAGACTCCGCAGAGGTGCAGGCGTTGCTTTTACATCTGGATTATTTAATCAAGTGATTCTCAACTTGTGGATCCTGACCCCTTTGGAGGTGTCAAATGACCCTTTCACAAGGATGGCCTGAGATCACAGGAAAACACAGATATTTACATAATGACTCGTAACAGTAGCAAAATTACAGTTACAAAGTAGAAACAAAAATACTTTTATGATTTGGGGGGGGGGAGGTCACCACAACATGAGGAACTGTACTAAAGGGCCAGGGCATTGGGAAGGCTGAGAACCACTTACCTAACTCATCCTCCGGAGTGCCCAGTTAAGAAGGTAAGCCTGGCATTCAGGCCTCATTTGGTAGACAGGCAAAGGAATTTTTGGGTTCTAACAATAAATCAGCTACAGGGAGGAAGGGGTTCTGCCACCTAGTGCTGGGGCCAGTGGCTGCTGCTCTCAACAGGCCATGAAGCTGGTGACAAACCCAGGACTGCTGCACTGGAGACAGAGGGACCACTGCAGGATTCTGCCCCGCCTATCCAAGATGACCAAGACAAGCAGTCCTCACTCCCCAGGGCTGGCTTGGGAAAGAGGCCACTGTCGAAGACCTCTGGGGAGTTAATGGATGCTGACACCTGCAGAGTGCACAAAGCCCCCACACCAGCTGCATGTAGTCCCCAATCCCAGGAAGAAGATTCTTCTCTCCCAGAGAGAAAGGCAGAATCGGTGAAGCCATCCATTTCTGCAGTCCCTGGTAAGCCCAGAAAGCTGCCCACCACAGGTTTGGCATTAACAGCTTTCATGATGTCGCTTAGTTAGGTGCGATTCATAAACCTATGCTTTCTGAGTCAGGCCAAGCCGCCAGTTCCCTCAACTCTTGTGAAGGGGACCTGAAGAAAGGATCCCTAGAAGTGACCTGTCAATTTCGGAAAAAGACCCGAACCCTGTACCGCTCAGGTTAGTCCCCAATGGTGGAGGGAACAGTATAGTCTATGCAAAGATTGTGGCCTGAGGAGATGTTGGAGCGTAGTCAGTCACTTTGCCCTGACTGTTTCTCTTTGTCCATGGCAATGTCAATACATTCCCTGAAGGGAAGACCCGGCAGCCTATCTTGTCTTAGACCAGGATGGAAGATTCAGAAATTTACATATCACACTGTGCATGAAAGGAGGCTTGGCTCTTGGGTTGGGGCCAATGGCCTTCTCTGCTGTGGGTGCACAAAGAGCATCTCCTTTCTCCTCTCCTGCTATGGTGGCTGGCCTCTTTCATTAAGTGTCTTGTCTTGTTTTGTTTTGTTTTCCAGACCAGCTGGAAGAACTGGAGCGGATATTCCAGGAAGACCACTATCCTGACAGTGACAAACGCCATGAGATTGCCCAGATGGTGGGGGTAACCCCCCAACGAATCATGGTAAAAGGGACTGGAGAATTGGTCAGAAGAGTAATCTGGAAGCTGCTGGTTAGAATTCTCTAGGAGAGGTCATGTGCTTAGCCTCAGCTGAGAAAGAGGCTGAAGTTAGTCTCAGATGCAAGGGTGTCCCAAGTGTTCCAAGGGCCACAGCTTTAACCAATTAAAAGAGGAAGAAAGATACCACAGAGATCTTTTTATACTTCTGAGCTAAGAGGTAGCTGAAACCCAGGGAAGGGTCCTCCACAATCCTGCTCAAGCCTTTGTCTCTGCCAGCATTCTCAAGTTGAGGTGCCCTTCCTCTATTCCTAGGTGTGGTTTCAGAACCGCAGGGCAAAGTGGAGAAAAGTGGAGAAACTGAATGAGAAGGAAACTAAGAATGGTCCTGCAGCCCCCAGTGCTGACAGCAGCCAGCACAGGTGAGAATGGCCTCTGGTTGTTGGGTGTCCACACCAAGCCGAAATGGAGTCAGCACAGGAGTCCTGGGGCCTTGAAGGAGAATGTTGGGCATGGGGAGTAAGAGCTAGGGATGTTGACTAATCCTTTAAGGATCTAGACTGGGCTGGAGACAAGTTGCTGGCACCTTGTAAGAAGCCCTTTCCTTGCACCCAATCTCAGTTCTACATTTAATAGCCACAAGATACAGTCTTCCTTCTTTCTGCCTCCAGATCTGCTCCTGAGCTCTTAGATCCTATGCCTACAGACCTAGAACCTGGCCCTGTTCCTCCAGAGCACATTCTGGATGTCTTTCCTGGTGAGTTCCCACTTTCAGAAAGGTTTTGGGGAGTTGGGGTGGGGACGAAAGCAAGAAGACAGTTGAAACAGAAGGTCTTCACTCCTTAGAGGTGGCAGTGACCACAACTCCTCCAGGGTTTTGTACCAGTGAGCCCTGGGCATTGATTGTACTGTCTGTCATTCAGCATTGACACAGCTGTCTCCCCATCTTCTTATGCTGAGTGCCCCTGTTTATCATATTTTCCTAGAGACCCCCGCGTTGCTGACTTCTGAACAGACTCTGACCCCCTTTCAGCATAATGAGGGTGCTGAGAGGGTGGCAGTGACTCCACCACTCCTCAGTCCCCCACCTATTCGAAGGGCCAACCTTCCTCTTCCTCTGGGTCCTGTTCAAACTCCTCAAGTACTGCGTCCAATGAGGGACGTTCCTGGCAGTGACAGCATGTACAAGGACAAGGCCTGTGTGTCCTGGGGCACTAGGTATGGGACCTGAGTTCATTTGTAACCTTGGAGAGAAGAAAGGAATGGTGGTGTGGAGAGGAAAGGGCCGAAATGGGTCAGGAAGTAGCTTATGTGATGGGGAATGAAACCATATGTGGGTTTGAGTAAGAGTGATCAAGCATTTTATAGCAATAGAAGAGAATCTGGGATAGCAGTGGGCAGGGGATGGGAAGAGGAAGAGGCAGATGCGCTGTCCAAGGTTTGATGTTGCCACAGAGATGGAGAAAGGAGTTACAAGAGAAAGGTCTCTTCACTATGTGGTGGGAATGAAGTCACTGTTACATCTCATTAAATACCCCTCTGTCCTCCATAGTATCGCCTCACCACCCACCTACTCAAATTTGGAAGACCTGGGGCCTCAGGACTACCAAGCAAGCAGCCAGTTGGGTTCATTCCAGCTCTCCCAGGCTCCACAGCCACCCCTTTTCCCATCCCTTCAGTCACAGTTTCCATATCTGCCTCCCTTCCCTTACCCCATCCCAAGCTCAATGCCATTTCTACCACCAGAAGACTCTCTGTTTTCATTTCCTTTTGGCTTCAGTGGAGACTCATCACAGGATTATTGCCCAGGACCCCCACCAGGTCAGATCTTGCTGCAACCACCTGCTGGAAACATGGGTGAGTTTGGGCTAGAGAGCAAAATAACCCCCTTTTGTTTGAAGGTGAGAAAGGACAGAATATCTCCTCATCTGGAGGGCAGAATGAAGCAGGTGTGGATGGTAAGCAAGCCTCTCACTTGCCCCTGATCGTAGCTATCCTGAAACTTCTGTTGGCCTGGCATTGGAACTCTAGTTTCATATTGCTGAGGGATATGGTGACCACTAGAAATAGTGGACAAAAGGACTTGGTACAGAATTGGTAGCAGCTAATTATGCCAAACTACATGGACTTCTGAAGCCCCAAAGCCCTCTATCTCATGCATGAAAGAGTTCTATAGGGAGAAATGAAAGTGATTCCCAGGTAGTTCCTGGTCTCCTTGGTGCCTACATAAGCCAGCACTTGGCCTTGACCTGTGGTCTATGTAGTCACAGGTGCTAAACCGCACAGTATTTGGACTCCAGGAACCTGTCTTATCCTGGAGGGGAGAGGAGGCTAGTGTTAATGTTTTATTCAGGCTTCCATTAGGAACCTAAGCCATGGTCCCAAGGAAGTAAAAAGAGACTCTTCCAGTCTATTCAGTGATGATTGATATTCTTAGTTCTATCCAATCATTCCCATGTTCTTTGATTCCACAGGTACAGGACCCTGGAGTGGCCATTGCTTGCCAGAACCTCCCTTCCCTCATCCACACTACCCACAGGCTCTGGGACACACCCTAGGGGCAGAGGGCTACTTTCCAGACCTGTTGCCAAGTCCATATGCTCTGACTATGAGCAAGCCGTCTTTATTAGGCCTCAATGGACTTCTTGAAGGCACTAGAGCAGAGACAGGGTCCTCACTAAGCAAAATTTCAGATGAGCAGACTTCCTCTTCCCTTGAGCAGCCCGTACTAGAGAAGGTCAGAGAGAAAAATAAGAATAGCCATGCCGCTGAAGCTAAAGAGTAAAGAGAAGGAAGGTCTTATTGGAGGCCTGGGGGGGGGGCGGGGGAAGAATAACCCTGAAAGATGCAAGAGGCTATGGACTGGCCTGCTATGGAGGTTCAAGGTCTTTCCAGCCTGTGCTTAGAGAAGGAAGAGAGCTGTCATCACATTTTCCCCTTTACCCCTTAGGAATTCAAAAGAAGAGGAGGATCATGTTACTCTAAATGTTAGTGTGGCATTACTGCCATCCTAGACAGTGTATTCAATAAAACAGTAACTATTGGGTGTTTGGTTTTGTGAATGAAGACCTGTGTTGCTGCTTCCTTGGCGTCCTTACTGTGCTAGTTAGATGTAACCCTACTGGGAGGTCCCCACTGGGCATTCCCATGTACAGCCTGGCATTTTCTGGGTCCAGTTCTACATTAAGGGAGGGTTTGGGCACTTTATACTTTTCCTTCAGTCCTGCCACTAGAAAATCTATTCTTAAACTCAGAACTGAAAGAGCGTCTGGACCCCTCTTTCAAGTTTTGGCCTTGTAGGAATAGTGGTACAAGAGAAATGTGAGTGGTATGGGAGCTACTGAATGTCAACTATCTATTACTGTGAATTTCAACTTATTTTTCCCCCATTTTTTTTTTTGTTGTTGTTGAAGGGTGAGGATAATAAGGAAGAAGCAAGGTGTAATGGGTACCTAAAACAGTATGGCAAGTAGGCTGGTTAGGATAATGTCACAGTTCCTCTCATCTCTAATAGGCATCTCTCTGGGTTGGGATGAAGGATCCAAGGATCTTTCTGTCTTTGTCACCATAGCTGGGAAAGGAGCCAAAATACCTACGAGTGGAAAGAATATCTATGCTAAAATGACTATAGTTTCTTTCTTAACCATGGACTGAAAATTCTCAGCCTTTATTTATGGCTACTATTTGGGGTTGGGGACTAATCTAGGCAGCTATGGTGGTCATTTAAGATATAGGAAGAAGAAGAGAAATAATATCTAGACAGTGTGTCAAGAGCTCAGGAGTGACTGGGTAGAGCATGAAGTCATGCCAGCGTGATTATGCCCACTCTCCAGCCTGGTAAAGCTAAATAGCTTCCTTCTTTCCTATGGTGGTTACCCAAACTGTAGAAATGACAAATTCCACAACAAAGGAAGAAATAGTAGGCCCTACTGGTTCTGTATATAAGCTCCTACTTTAGTATACAAATAGGATGGTGGGTGTACAGTTAGTTTGAGAAGGTAAAGAGTGGTAGAGATGCCAGACAGATGGATGCAAATGGGTGAAAAAGGGAAGTAGAAATGGTAGGAAATTATGAAACATGGACTGAGTGATAAATTTCACTCTGTGATTATGCTCTTCTAGTCTCAAATTTTATCAAAGAGGAAAAGTAAAGCCCAGATATGGAGACAGTGAGTTAAAGAGACCCCAAGGTCCAAGGTAAGGAAGAGTAGGTGATGAGGAGAAGCAGGAGTCAACACTGGGGAGGAGCATGGAGAATCCATGTGAAAGGAAGTCAAAACTGGAGAGAAAGCTGGGGTTCATGCCATGAACAGGGAGGGGGAATGAAGAAAGTTCTAAAGAGTTCTAAGGATCAGTATTCTCACATAGAAGAAGGCTCTGAGGATTTGAAAATGAGTTAGGGAAGATGAGTGCATATTTGCCATTCAATGGGTGCAAAATCCACCAGAGAAACACTTGGTGGAGAGAAATGTAAGAAACGAGGAGTTGACTTGTATGTGGTAGGAAAGTTTATAGAGAGAGTAAAACGAATGTGAGGGAAGGATGTGAGTGAATCCTGGTTAAGTGAGTAGATACAAAAGGGCATGTAAGAAAGGAGAGGGAGATAAGGAACTCAGCAGGTGAGAAGGCATCAAGATGATGTCAAGAGGAAGCACCAAGGAGCAATGGGGGAAAGGTAACAGAAGAGAGGCATCTGGGCCATAAGGAGCAAAGTGAGATCTGTATGGAGATGGGTGGTCACTGTCAAATCTACAGTGTGGGAGGCAGGTGGATCTAATGGCAGAGGAAAGGACAGCTCTGGCTGTAGTAGCTGGGAGGGTGTACCCCCGAAATACTTCATTTTTAGTGGAAAAGTTCAGGTAACTTGAATGATATTTAGAGATCGCCAAGACATCTGAAGAGTCAATACTACTGCAGTAGGAGTTAAGTGAGGGGAAGAGGAGATATAGAGAAGAGCTGGCTGTCAAGGAGCCAGTACTGAGCGTTAGCATATGACCAGGCATTTGTCTACATCAGTGGCAGATATGTAATAGTCTAGGGGTAGGGAAACTTCAGTGATTATGTTAAGATCATCTGTACTTGCTATCCTTCAGTTTTAGATTGCTATTGGATTAAAACAGAAAGCTTTTAGGGAGGTATCGGACTCAGGAAGCACAGGAAAAATTTTAGTCTTGTTTCATTTTTTTCCTGCCAAATGTTTTGACCCATGACTCAATCTCCCTGTAAGCAAAAATTATATTTAGCATCAAACTTTGGTAACCTACATACAATACTTTCTAAATTAGGATTTGCTATGAATATTGGATAAATATTTCTCCAAAGAAACTCACTCTCATAATAGATTGTTTACATATCTATTAAAATAGTTCTTGGTTTAGTGGCTATAAGAACCATCAAGGGGCACTGTTTGGAAGTGAAAATATCTTTGTTACAAAACATCCTTCTTTATTGATCTTTGAGGTAACCTTTCAAATTCATGCATCCATAGATTCAGCCATCAGCAATTCAAATATATTTGGAAGAAAATGGTGTATATACTAAGCATGTGTAAATATTTTCCTTGTCATTTAGGATAACTTTTTACATAGAATTTTCATTGTTTGGGGCATTATAAATCTAGAGATGAGGCAAAAATGCAGGAAAATATGTATAGGTTGTGTGCAACCACTGTGCCACTGTAGCTGAGGGACCTGTACATCTGAAGATTTTTGCATCCAGGGGACTCCTAGAATTAATCCTATAGCAATACTGATGGCAAAATGTACAGGAGTCTACAGATTAAGTTAAAAAACCCAGTGTAGTGTTGTTACCACCTCCTTGCCACCCAATAGTCATAGCATCAGTAGCGGTGTCTTTAACTCAGGGACTCAAATGTATCCCCTGCAATATTGATGTCTTTCATTGAGTGCACAGTGAGTCTTTTAAAGGAGACAGTTCACAAATCCTCTTGCTTTACATTCTGTCACAAAAGGCTCATGAAATGAGCAACCTTGAAACTGATGAATGAGAGAAGAGAGAAGACTTTTTCTTTTTTTTTTCTTTTTCCATCAGACATCAGTTGTTTTCAAAATGCAGCCATTTTAGATATAATTTAGTTAGCACTCTGGGTATTTTCCCATAGCTTAGACCTAGATTGGGATCCAACCTCTTGATTGGAAAAATAAATACACACACACACACACACACACACACACACACACACACACACACACACACTGTGTGTGTACATATATATGCAAATTTTAAACACTGAAATATGAGCTTCTAGATGTATCCTTACATGCAAATCTTAGACAAACTATTAGGCAATCTAAGTATGCATATGTTTATTAAAAGTAAACTTAGGTATTGGGAATGAGAAATGAAAAATGGCCTGAAGGAAGAAACAGAGGAGCATGTTTTTGAGACCTAGAACCTAGAAACTGAAGAAACTTCCTTGGTTATTATTAAGCCCAAGCTCCTACCACACCAGATGGACTCCTACCCACCATCAGTGGCTTTACAATATTCTAACAGTTTGGGTCTTTGTAGGCTCTATTCAAGAAAGGTTTTGAACAGATTTCAAGTTCTTGACTGTGAGAGGAAACAAAATCTAGTTCTACTGGATAGAGTAGAGTTTTAAAAAGATTTTTATTATATGTATATAAGACATACATATATGTATATATGATAAGCATATATATATATATATATATATATATATATATATATATATATATACACACATACATATGTGTGTGTGCATGCATGTGTGTGTATGTATGTATATATCCCACCATGTGGTTGCTGGGAATTGAACTCAGGACCTCTAGAAGAGCAGTTAGGGCTCTTAACCACTGAACCATGAGCAACCTTCTCTAGCCCCTAGAGTGGATTTTTGTTTTCCATGTTTTGCAAGTGAGGCACCACAGGAATAAACTAACTCTGTGAGCACTGGGGAGTGTGTGACATCCTCAAAAGCTCTGCATTCTGCAGGCATGCTGGAACCACTTTGCTCAGCACTCGCATGGCCTGGGCTCCAGGTCCCTTGTCTCTTGCCAGGTGAATGTGAGCTACTAACATTCCTCTGAGTAATGATGGTGATGTCAGGTCTGAACCTTACCTCTGCTAAAGGGGCCGGGGTGCTTATTGAAGACTCCATCTAACAGGATCTCTGCTAATGGTTTTTCTAGTGAAAACCATTAGTGTGGTGTTTTGTTTAGCCCTAGAGCACATTTATATTCTTGACCACTACAGCCTCCAGGATATTTTAATAAAAGATGCTTTGAGTCCAGTCACTCGTAATTTGTACTTGGAGAAATAACAGCTTAAATCTAAATACATTGGGATTTATATCACCCATTCAGCTTTGTTTGGTTTTAAGTCTTTATGATCTTGTTAAGATGTTTTGAAATTCTCACAGAATATCATCTAGCTTAGAGATTTTATCCTATTTGAAAATTGGGTCAGTATATTTAGGATATTTATATTTCAACCATTGCTAAATTAATAAGCAAGATCATAGGGATAGGTAAGATATTTTGGCATTCCCTTGGAAAATAATCTATTAATGGCAATAGAGAGTTAAGCTAGCCATGAGTCCTCTACTATCATCCAAAGCTATCCTTTGCTATTGCCTACAACAATATTTTTTTAGAAGAACCCACTTTTAGTGACCCAATAAAATCAACATATTTTCTGTAGTGTAACCAGACAAGTTATTTCTCCTGTCAACCTAAGTACATAACAAATGTCGTATACTTAGGGGACGCTTACTGTCTTTTATGCTTCATAAGAACATTGTAGCGGTTTGAATGGCTCCCATAGGTTCATATGAATGAAGTACATCCTGAGCTTGTATTACCTCATTTAACAGAATACTTTGTAGTTCTATTCATTTTCTCTGCAAGTTTCAGTTTTGTTTCACACATGAAACAACTTCCATTATGTATAGACACCATGTTTTCATTTCCCATTTCCATCAACAGACATCCATGTCCTTGCTGTGAACAATGCAGCCATAAGCATGGATGTGCAGGTGTCTCTATCGTAATACTCAGAATCTTTTGGATATGTGTAGGATAGGGTAGTTCCGTTTATTTTATGTTTTTTTAAAGTTCCATACTGACTTCTATAGGTTCCACTCGCACTAGTAGCAGACAGAAATTTGTCTTTCCACACATCCTTACCATTTGTTGTTATTTGATTTCTTGGTTTGGTATGTTTTTTAAAAACTTCATAAATCCCTTATAGAAGTATATAATAACTTTATTTTCATGAAAATCAGCTCTATAGAAATTAGTATCTATGGCTCTATTAGGTCACAGGGACTCTTTCCTGTTTGTACTAGAATAGCGATCAAATTACCGAACGTGGCTCTGATCCCAGGTTTGGGTCTCAAAGGTTGTTTTTTATTCATTTTACTTTTCATAAGCCAGTGGGCCTCAACCTTCCTAATGCCACAGCCCTAAAGTGCGCCCACATTATGGTGACCCCAACCATAAAACTATTTTCATTGCTACTTCACAACTTCATACTTTTTTGGAGATAGAGGTTTGATAAAAGGATCAGAATCCACAGGTTGATAACAGCTGGCTTAAACCCGCTCATTTCTAGAGCAATTTCCTTTCCTAGACCAAAGAGGCTGAAATAAGAATCAAGGCTTTAAGCTATCTTCGGTTGCCATGGTGACCACTTCCAGGAGCTACGCTTATCTCAATACTGTTCTTTCCTAGCTTCTGTGGTTAGACCCCTGAGCACTCTCCTTTGGAGAGTTCTTGCACTTCTAGATCACTCTTGCTTATTGTTTTTCCTTAATGGGAGCCAAGTTTCTGCATGCTGGAGAATTCACTGCCCCCTCTAGGGCAGTTCACCTATACCTCTAGGCCATCATACTCCAGCCTTACCCCAACATCACCAGCCCCTGATTGACATCTTCTTCTAGCAGTGCAACTTCAGCTCCACAGCACTTTGCTATTACCCAGAGCAATACCCTTCCTGTAAACATCAGAGACATCTTTATTATTATTATTATTATTATTATTATTATTATTATTATTATTTTCTTTATTTACATTTCAAATGCTATCCCGAAAGTTCCCTATACCACGCCCCACCCCTGCTCCCCTAGCCACCCACTTCCACTACTTGGCCCTGGTCTTCCCCTGTGTTGGGTCATATAAAGTTTGCAAGACCAAGGGGCCTCTATTCCCAATGATGGCCAAATAGGCCATCTTCTGCTACATATGCAGCTGTAGACACAAGCTCAGGGGGTACTGGTTAGTTCATATTGTTGTTTCACCTATAGGGTTGCAGACCTTTTTAGCTCCTTGGGTAATTTCTCTAGCTCCTCCACTGGGGGCCCCATGTTCCATCCAATAGCTGGCTGTGAGCATCCACTTCTGTTTGCCAGGCACTGGCATAGCCTCACAAGAGGCTGCTATATCAGGGTCCCTTCAGCAGAATCTTGCTGGCATGTGCATTAGTATCTGGGTTTGG
>NC_034591.1:62355038-62403240 GCF_900095145.1 Mus pahari | reverse complement strand
ATAAAGTAAAAATATAAGCCAGCACTGCTGTTTAATTTCCTTACAGCTTTTCCCCACTAGATGGCACTGCATCACCATCTTCTTTGTGATCCTAGAATTTCTGGTTGTCAGAAAGCCCTGGGGATAATTGCTCAGTACTTTCCCTTAAATGCCCCAGGACCCTATTCTATCAAAGACTTAGTTATCAAAGGCATTTGGGCTTCAGCTTGGCTGTTTCAGATAAATAGCAAAATCAGCTTAGCAACAAATGATTTTCTTAAAGGCTAGACAAGCAGTATTTTAGGGTGTTGGGTATTTTTATCTACTCAGCCTAGCATCCCCATAACTCTCAGCTAAAGATATGTGAACCCACAAAACCCATAATTCAGAGACCCCAGAGTCTGCTTCAGTGTCTACTCAGCCTCTTGTATATCAGGCTTCGGAATAGTCCTATGTTCTTTGCTAACGTTCCCCAGCCATTTTCTGCTTCTCTCTAACCCCACCTCCTACAGGGTTTTGCAGGCTTGAGCATCCCTCTGCACAGGCTTCTGTTTTCCTGTGTGGGTGTGGGTGGGTACACGTGTGTACGTTTTTTTCTTCTAGAAGTTTTAAAGCCGTTTGATTCCTATACTGTCAGCTGAATATTTCATGTTGTTTATGTAGCTCACAACACTGAATAGACTCCAAATGTCTACTTAACTATGATCTGATTAATGGAATATGGGATGGAACCAGGTTACAAAAGTCAATTTCGCTGGAGTCTTAAATGGCTATGGTTACTTAGGAATAAATTTGATTCCTCTGAAGGGAGGCTTTTCTCTGCTTACCCCAAAGTGGTGCTTGCTTGAGTCAGGGGGACACTGAAGGAGATTTAGTTCTTACATTTGAGGCTTAGTGAGTGCTGCTCTGTCTGTCATAAATACCCTTCCATTTGGATTCCATAACAACGCTCTGAGAAATAAGGGCAGGCATTTGTTCCTGCAGTTAAGAGGGATTTATAGGCACCAAATGTTCTTGATGGATACGAAGATGAATAAAATGTCTTCCTAGCTTCCTGGGAACTGCTAGTCTCACTGGACAGTCTGAAAGACCCAGAAGATGAGGTACAACACAGGGAACAATGGTGAGCAGGCCTGTGTGGGGCTTTCCATGAGAACAAAGTGAGCAGGAGCACTAATGAGGAGCAGTTCTGTCTGCTGGGCAGCCCCAAGAAAGCTTTGAACATACTTATAGAGCAGCTATGACAGGAAGAACAAGCTCTAGATAAGCAAGGCAGAAAAGGCAGTTGTCTCAGCAGAAGCAGGCACAAGATCACTGACATCGGATGATGATCAGGGAGATCAGGGAGCTCGGGGTGGTGCTGTGTGTTGGACCAACTAGTTGAAGGCTGTGAGGGAGTTGAAGCTGATGGGGGGAACAGGGAGGGGCTTTACATCCTAGGCCCAGGCATTCAGACTGTACTCTGCACATACACAGACACTGGCTGTTTTAACATATGGGCATGCCTGTGTCCGATCTGTGCTTTCAAAAGAGAAGTGAACAGTGAGACCAGCAGATTTATAGAGGGAAGTTATAAGGATTCAGTCTAGAGAGACTGACCTACCTCAGAGATAACCAGTGCAGGTGAGGGAAGAGGCTGAAGAGGCAGGAGACCTGGGGAATGCTACGGTTTGAATCATTGCAACATGGTAGGGAATAAACTAAAGGGAATGAGGAGAAAGGGAAAAAATAACTAGCTTTGTAAGTAAAAACTGCTATAATGAGAAATGAATGGAGATACAGCAAATTTGTGTGTGTGCAGATACTTTGTGTTTGCTAAGGCTAAGTTCATATGTGAAGGAAAAACATGGAATTGGGGTCAGAGAGATGAGAACCAAAGAACTTGGGCTTGTGTGAGGAAGAGAGAAAGTATAGGTGAGGTCAGGAGACCACACAATTTTGTCCATCTCGGCAAGCAGTGAGAAGAAAAGTCATCCTGAGATGGACTCAGGGTTTTTGCTGGGAACATCTTGGAGAAGGAAAACAGGACAGTGGACTGCTATTGAGATTGTCTAGTAATAGGTAGTTTTAGGGCAGAGGTATTAAGAGCTGGAAGAGATGTTGGGTTGAAAATGATTCAGAAAGGGCTGGAGAGATGGTTCAGTGGTTGGAAGCACCTGCAGCTCTTACAGAAGACCTGGGTTCAATTCCAAACACAAACACAGCAGCTCACAACTGTAACCTCAATCCCAGGGGACCTGACACCCTCCCACAGACATACATGCAGGCAAAACATTAATTTTCACAAAATAAAAATAAAAACTTATATATAAGAACAGAAAATGGTCTAGAGCTGCTCACTGAGAGCTGTAGGTCACAGAGAAGTCAGACTAGTAAGTGTACAAATAAGGGCATACGTATCCTGGTTTACAGAAAACATGAGCTTCATTTCCAAAAATCACCTTAGCCAAACCTGCATTAATATCTTATGATTTTAGTTTACTTTCCAAATGCAGATCTTGCTTCATTAATGCCAACCACTTTAAATTTGGAGTTTTCTTAGATAAAAGGTCATCATCCACAGCCTGCCCTGATTTGTGCGTTTATGTGTTTCAGAAGACTGTGGGGAGCTGAAATGACTCATGTGCTTTACCTAGAAATTGGGTCTCAAATGAAATATTAATGGTAATGATAAATAGTGTATTTAGTATGCATTGTGTAACTAGCTCTCTGATGAGTGATTTCATCTGAAAGCAGCCGTGTAAGGAGTCTGCATGCGCCGGGTGAGAATGCGGAACTCAAACGGAGGGAAGCGCACCAGACAGGCTTCCCAGGTCATGAGATGTGCACATCAATAAGTGAGGCCTATTGTGATTTAGGCAGTAGAAAAATGAATCTAAACCACAACAGAAGTGGAATCAAGTCCTTCAGTAAGGCCTAGATCTCTGTCTCTCGAAAATGTAAATATTCAGTCCTACAGTTTGTCTTAAATAAAAGACAAGGTTATCTGAATAGAGAAGAGGGAGATGTGAAGGGGACAGGAAGGCTGTACCCTCTCAAACCAGGAAGAGAATAAGAACTCAAAAAACAAAAAAAAACAACAACAGAAAAACACAGGCAGAGGAGAGAGTGGGCATATGTGTAAGGGTTGGGGGTTAGGGAGGAACAGAAGGACACAGAAGGGTCCTTGTGGAATGCATGCGTGATATCTGCTTGGGTCCATTAGTGGCAAGACTTATTAGTAATAGTTTGGAGGTGGGGAGAACATTTCAAATTTAACATCAATCTAGAATATACTTCCAGAAGAATGATGGGTGATAGGACTGGGAGTCGACAGAGCAGTGAAGTCATTCTCGTGTCCAGGAATTAATTACCACAAAATTATGCTTGTTTTGGTGGTGGAGATCATGAGCAGCCAAGTATAACAACAGAATAAAAAGTAAGACTTTCTGGAATTGGAGAAATGGCTCAGTTGGTAAATTCCTTGCTGCAAGCGCCCGAGTACCTGAATTTGATCTCCAGCATCCAAATCAAAACCTGGGGCACACCTGTAATGCCCATGGAGGGAGGGCAGAGACGGGAGAATCTCCGGAGCTCCGTGGCCAGCCACTCCTAATTAGCAAGTTCCATGATCACTGAGAGACCCTCTCTCCAGAAATAAAGGAGAGAGCAACTGAGAAAGCACTCACAAGTGCATACATGAGCACCCGCTCAACTGCCAAATGTTTAAAACACTTTCAACTTGCTTTCTAATCCTTGGTTCTCTTTGGTTAGTTAATTCTAACATTACTTTATTCCCGAGAGGAAATCCAGTCTTCTGAATCAAGTCCACCTTGTCTAAAAATTCTTTTTTTTTTAAATATATGCTCCTCCTCTAAATTTAAACACATACACATGCATACACACGCACAGACACACTGAACACAAGTTCTCACTAGTTAGTATCTGAAGGCCCACTGTGTAAGGGTAATAAATTACTTGGGAACCACACCTTGACCCTTGTTTCCAATCAGTTGCTCAACCCAGCTCAGCACCATCATCTGCACCTGCTTATTAACCACCCATCCAGGTGAGCTCCAGCACTCCTGCTCCCTCAGAAACACCCGGGCTGCTCATTCCGTCTGTCCAACCTTGCTGCCCCACAGCAAGTCACCTTCAACCTTTTATGACAACAGCAAACTCCCAAAGCAACCTGCTGAAATCTCCGTGGAGAACGTGGAGCTGTTTGCCCCTGTAGCTCATAATTAATTGACTGTGTGACATTCAGCAAGTCCCTTCCCATCTCCAGCTCCACGAAGTCTGTCTAAGGACAGGCCTGGGGCTGTTAAGACAGAAAGGTCTTCAGGTGTTTTCAGCACCAATAGGGAATTATCTCACTCCCACCACAATCCGATCTTAAGAAAACACCCAAGAACTGGCTGGCTGGGTCCCATCTTATTTTCCTTTCATCCCAGGCCTGCTTACTCCTTTGGTGGCCTACAGTTTCTCTGTGACCCTGATCTATCATAGCTGATGGTCTGTTGATCTTGGCTACCTTCCCTGAACAGTCTGAACTTTCTCGTCGGTGTTCGGGAGCCCCTTGGTCTGCAAGCAGATTTAGAATTTCCATATTAGTGCCCACGAAGAAGACTGGCTCTTACTCCACAGTTTCCGTTTGCATTGTTCAGGAAGAGTTGCCTCTCTGAAAGACTCAGGTAAGGTGCCAGGAAAATATTTATCTGCTCATTGGTGCTTCATTTGTGGCCAGACTTAGCCCTTCCCTATTGCAAGTTCTGCCCTCAGGCACCATGACTCATTCACCAAGCAGCAGGGATCAGCAGTCACCTCCGCCCTTACCAGCTGGGAAAAACAGCTTAGAGTTCCTTCCTTCCCCAAACGCTCTGTCCACTGCCCACCCAGAATCCACACTCCCTGGTCACTGGTTGCCATTTCTTTTTGTAACATTCTGTGGCAATTAGACTGAGTACTCTTACAAGGAAGGAACAAGGGAAATTTCCACTAGTAACTGTCATCTTAAAAACAGGCAGGTTGGAAAGATGGGTCAAAGGCCATAGAGTAGAGAATGTTCTGTATCAAAGCAAGAAGTTTATTTGACTCCTGGCTGAGTCTGACCCATCTCTCCAGATCAGTTGTTTGTAACCTTTGGCCTTTCCACACACCTAGTTTCAGAGTGAGATTACACTAAGCTGCTGGCTCCTGTCCCTACAGTCATGCAGCTCCTGAGTCATGTTTACAGCTAATGTGGCTTTAGGGGCATTGGTCTGTGGTAGTGATAAAACCAAGTCATCACCACTTCACATATTTACACAGAGATCTCAAAGCCAAGCTCAAACATGCACAAGAGCTCAGCAGTGTTGTGGGGAGGTGGATCAGCAAGTAGCTGTCTGCAAAGGGCTACTAGACCAAAATACTGGTTTTTACAAGTTGATCCAGAAAACAATTATTAATAAAGGAAAGAGCACTAAATAATCACATAATTAGATACATAATATGGGAAATACCATTGAAATATAAATACCATATTATGTGGGTATCTCAAGAGAATCCAAACTACAATCAAGTTTACTTCTAGGAGCTAAAATATGTGTCATAGGAAGGAAGTCAGTACATGTAATCTATTTAGACCCTTGAATAATAGTTATCCCAAAGGTTAATTTTAAAGGGGGACCGTGGAGTGGAGCTGAGTGGTGGAATGTTAGCCTCTCAGTCAATGCTCTGAATTTGAGTCCCAGACCTGAAAGAAAAGGGAAAAAAATCCCCACAGGCTGCTGTTATCAAAACTCATTCTAACTGATGCTCTAAATAATATGCAATAAAAATCCTAAACTCATAGTTAACTTTAACTGAAAGCAGGTGGTGAACATAGACTTTGAGTAAGCAACTCACAAGAATTTGTAAAACTGACTCAGTTCACTGTGACCAGCTACATAAAGGAACCCGTTCAACATTTCCTTGATGACAAGCACCGTGGCTCTCTGTTCGGATCTATAAGCAGGCCTATTGGTGACGGCATCCCCCGTGCATGACTTGACTTTGAAAAGCAACAAACCGTTGAACGCCCTCGATGTTTCAATGCGGTGTTTCTCACCTTCTCATCAGCAGCTGCTGAGGCTCAGGGCCAATGACATCAGCCTGGCAAATTCATGAGAATCCAGAGAGGGACAACCACCGGGCCTGCACATACACCATTTCCTCAAACTCAGAGTCTCTAGAAAATTTAGTAACCGAACTGGAGATTACCCATGTCTAATTTTTCCTCTTTTTTAAACCAAATATTTAAGTTTCTCTCTTTTAAATTAAGGACCATCTGATATGTAGAAGCCAAATGTCTTTTGGTTTTCCAGATTAGACAAGAATAATTCAATGCATATATATATATATATATATATATATATATATATATATATATGTGTGTGTGTGTGTGTGTATATATATATATGTATATATATATGTATGTATATATATATATATACATATATATATATATTCTGAATCAATCAGACAATGCAACAGCTGCCTAAAGAGCTATCATGAAGAAATGGGTTATTTTTTCCTAAATACTAGTATTTTAGCAAAATACTAGAGAACTTACCTGGAAATTGCAAAGTTGCATGTAACCCTTTTCCTGCTGTATGACCAGTACTCTAATGTTACTTACACAAATAGTTTGGAATGTAATTACCACAAGCATTAATACAAATGCCATTAAATTACATATTACTATACACATACAAAATATGTCACAATATTAAAGTCAATTGTGAGCATATCAACTAGGCTTTCCTAAAACTACCCTTAGTATAGATTTAGTACTTATTCTGCCTCAAGTAAAATATTAGTGTATTTTTAAAAAGGCAAGCAAGCTTACTTGAACTTTAGAATGGATTTAAAAAGCAGTGTGTTATCAAGAGTTAATATTACTATGTTATATTAACATTTATTAACCAATTGCTAATAATGTTAATAAATTTTATTTAAATTATGTTATTAACACGTTTGGCTTCATTCTTACCTTTATGCAAAGGTACAATGCAACTCTGCCCTTGAGTCCTCCTAATCATAAAATATAATAGAATGACTAAGGAAGGACTATAATGATCCTGCTTAAAAGATGGGACAAAGGATGCCATATGTTGTCACCTGGGATGCTTGACAAGAAAAACAATGGTGGTGAAATTCTTCAACTGAGAAAGGCAATGTTAAAAGGGACAGAGAATGATTCATTGTTTGCTTGGCTCGGACATTGCAGTGTATTGACTGGATGCTGTTTAAGGATTTGGACTGACTGACTTACGGCATCATGGTAACTGGATCCTAGGTTTCTTTCCACTGCCTTTAACAAAGATGGAACACCTAGGGTGGCATCTTCATTGCAATTAAAGTCACAACAGAAAGTCATAAATGGTTGGAATAGCAATTGCCAAATCCACCCAAATTAATCTGTGTCTATGGACGTGCTAAATTATTTGACTGGGCTCTTACTAACCACTTGTGCCTTCTAATTCCTTCTACAAGCTCTGAAGCTACAACATGCAGAGCCACTGGCTAAGCTCCTAGGTCTTACTAGAGATAGCTAGTAGCCAATATAATTTGTGCACCAGTTTGGTCTTTCATGGCATGCCATATAGGCTCGAGTTCTTATGAGACTCTGCATTGTAAATCTTGTTCAGTGAGTACTAAGTAACCTGATAAGAAAACACACGGAGAAGTGCCAAGTTTATTAGCGTGAGAGAATGCCACCCTCACATTGCCACCAAGAAACAAGGACTGCAGGGGCACATGCACTGAGGACAATCTCAGATTGGAAGCTATTCTAGAGGTCACCAGGCTCACCTTTCCAACTGATGTGCCAATCCCCATTAACCACCTCCCTCCAGTGAGTGGGCTGAGGTCTATCTGGTAACATATGTCCACAACCTTACATCCGGCCAGCTCTGAATCTGCACTATAGTAGCAGATGATGTACAAGTACCATCTGGTAGTGGAAGTACAGCACCAAGTCTCATGCCCACAGTCACTTTTCCTATGAAGAAAGGTTCCCAGAATCCAGTGTGCAGTCACTCAATATTCCCTACCAAGCACAAAATGCAAAGAAATACTGGAACAAGGGACTGAGCTCATCCTTGGGATTTCAGAAGTCCAGGTTCCTGGTTCCTAGAGGGCTTCTACAGCAGGTTTCTAGGACTAGCTATTTCCAGGAATGCTTGTTCATGAGCTCAGAAGACTCCTCATCAAGGACAGTTAGACTTGCTGTTCTACCAGCTGCAGTTTGGCAGTCTTGACTCGATGGGCTTCCTTGAGGTTCCGAGCACGGACCTCTGGATTTGAAATGAACTCTACCTGCTGGATAGGAAACCAGCCTTGCTCACCATCTGAGAGTCTTACACCCTCCAGCCAGCCTGCAGTACACAGTAAGAGGAAGGAAGAGTTAGATGTTAAGGGTTCATGCTAACTTCTTGGATCTCCTTGATGAAAATTAATCGACATCCTGAGGCTGAATGGACCAGGGTCCTCTGCCATGAAAAGCCCAGCTATGTATATTATGGAAAGGGCTGCCCTAGGCCTGCTGAAGTCTACAGCCTTCTTCCCTGCTATTAGTTGAATTTTCCCGTCAAAGTATTTATTTATAACCTAATACCCTGGTAAATCTGAAATCTGTTCTTACATAAAAATGGCCCCCATAGGTCCATAGGACGTGGCACTATTAGGAAGTGTGGCCTTGTTGGAAGAAGTGTGCTTTGAGGTCTCAGAAGCTCAAGTCAGGACTCGTGTGGCATTTACTTCTGCTGCCTGTGGATCAAGATGTAGAACTCTCAGCTCCTTATCCAGCACAATGGCTGCCTGTGTGCCACCATGTTTCCTGCCGTGAGGATAATGGACTCTGGAACTCTTAAGCCAGCCCCAATTAAATGCTCTCCTTTATAAGAGTTGTCTTGGTTATGGGTGTCTCTTCACAGCAATGAAACTTGGAGATGAAAATGCTCCAAATACAATTAATAAAATTACACTGAGGCCACCCTGGAGTCCATCAATCAGTCAGAATTGGCCTCTTTACAGAATGGGTAATTTAGACATACACAGAAAGGAAGAGAGCTACAAAGATATGTATGCAGAGATTAGAATTATGCAGCCATTTTGAATCCTGTGAGATTGAGACAAGGTAAAGACCCTTCCTAGAAGCTTCAGTTGACACTTTGATTTGGGACTTCTCAACCCCACAACCTTGAGAGAATAAATTACTGTTGTTACCAGCCACTAAGTTTGCAGTAATGTTATGGCAGCTCTAGAAAGCTGGTGTATCTCTGTCCAGCGTCTTACCATCACTGCTTTGCTGAGTCACCATCACCACATCCGCCTTCTCTAGTGCCAACTCATCATTCTCTCGAGGCTTGTAGGCACGGAGGCACTGGACTTGCGGGGAGTCTTTAGAAGACAAGAGTGAAGGTTAGGAGCAGTGTAGGACACACATGGGGAATTGGGAGGGAAGTATGGGAGAACTTGAGGTAGAGACAAGTTCAGGATCATAGACAAAGGAAGCCACTGACCCACCCCTTTAAACCCAACACTTAGGAAGTAGATGCAGGGGAATCTTTGTGAGTTCTACACAAGCCTGCTCTACACAGTAAGGTCAGCCAGGGACACATAGTGAGACCCTGTCTAAAAATACAAACAAATAAAAACAAAAACAAACACAACAAAAACCCACAAAAATAAAAGTCAGAAAACAAATGACGATGACAACAACAACAACAATAAGGCATTTGAGACAATCTTTATCTCCCAGGAATCAAACAAGTCAGTAAAGAAACACAAGGATCAGTATGGGATCTAATTTTTACAAGTTCTGCTTCTCTTCTCTAGGAAGAAGCCTGGAATACATCATGTGACCACATTTAATTAATCATCATGACAAATACTTGAGGTTAGGCCTGAGGTCAGGAAACATCTTCCTTCTGAGATGTTTTCTGACCCTTCTGTCTTCAATGGAGTTTGAATTCCTTAGAACTGACAGTTGAAGGGGAGCCAGGTGTCCCTTATCTCACCGTTCTATGCACATGATTTACTTTACTAGTCCAAAGCACAGATTTTGTTCTAAAGGGAGCAAGAGGTAGTATGTTCTGAGCCAAATACAAGTGACCATGACCTGGAAGCATAGAATGACACATTCCACTGTGGAAGAGGTTACTTCTTTGGTCAGAGAACAAAAGCAAGGCATGAATAATATATTTGACAAAACAACGATGAGGTCCTTGGTAGGCAGGTTATAGCAGAAAGGAAACATCTCTCCTATAGGTTGTAGACATTATCTTAACAAACTTAGTTTCAGGGCTGGTGAAGCTAATGGTCTATACTAAGTTTAACAATACATCCACAAGTTTTACATATTGGTCACAAGACCATCAGGCCAGATAGGGGCTGACAATAAAGGCTACTATTGGGACCAAAGGTGGCACATGATAATTTTGGCTCTTGATCTGTGACACTGCACCTTAGCAATCAGAAATTTCAAGTGATGACTGATATCTTCAGCATAGAACTCAGAACTTAATTCACAACCTTTCCAACAAGATTCAAAATTGAAGTCTGTAAATCTTGCATCATTTTCTTACTTGTACCAGATAAGAGATCTCATGCCTTTAAAAATAGCCTTCTACCGTTAAACTTTCTGGATGGCATATGTGCCCTTGCTCCCTTTTAACCTCAGTTTCCTCATCTGTAATTGATCAAGATGATCGTCGATCCAAATGATTCATGAGGAAATTCTATATGCTTTCTTAAGAGCTAGGCAGCATTACCATGGATTTGTAATTAAGTTCAAGATAACAAAGTTCAGAGTATGCCTATGCTAGAAGCAATCTATCTGAGATGGATTTGTCTTTATACTTTACTTCTGTGCATGGATTTTGCAGAAAATAAGTGGAATGAATGCCACATATTAGCAGTGCACTTCCTTTTTCTAAAGCTCGTCTTCCATCCACAGAAGTGAAATGCTATAAGTAACGCAGTTCCCTGCTACCCTCTTTACCCATCACAAACGAAGCTAACTAATGAACTGCACAAAGCTAACTAATGAAATAGCAGAGTCTCCTAGATCCCTTTCTAAAGTTCATTACACACTTTTGTTCTTTTATCCCACAAAAGCCCAGTGTTCCTTTCATACCCTCTGGGCTCTGGCGACTCCTGTGTGCTCTGGGTAGGCAGGCTTAGCTATCCAGCTATAGTCAGACTAAATGTGTACAGCTCTTCTGCCATCCCTATTATGGCTACGGTGCCTCCCCTTGTTTCCCTCTTACATCTTCAATTGGTAAAATTAAGCCAAAATCACAGCAGATAAGACTTAAAGGAACATATATTTTACAAAGAACAAACATTTGCTTAAGGCAGTGAATGCTCAAGTAAAGATACTGCCATCATGAATGATGGTTGTTAAACAGATGTATCCTGAGGATTTAAGCTTCTACCTTCAGCAATCTACTATGAAATTCTAAGGAATAGCACTAAACAGAAGCCTTTTAGAGTTACCACCTAGCACACTACCCTTCATCCAAAGGAGACCACAGATAGACACTGCCATTTTCTCTGTTATATCCTTACTCACCGTAACACTCAAGGAGGTCCAGCTCCTCTCTGGGCATGGCCAAGGCTGAGATCCACCGAAGCTTTTCACTTCTGACAAAGCAAAGGAAAGTCTTAGCCTCAGTGAGAGCCTAGGGTCACACAGGCTGAGGGTCAACAGTAGAGAAGGTGGGAGGCTACAGGAAGGACCTGTCTAATCTAATGACTCCTAAAAGGCAATGGGACCCTGCCTGGTTGGAAACACAGTGTGGTCTGCCATTATATGTTTGTGTGTCGTATTTATCCTTCCTTTCTCCCTTCAGGCATATCTCCAAGAGAGAGTCATCAGGTGAACTGTCAGTCACACACATGAACATATTCCAGTCTGGAAATCATTCCAAACAAATCACTCATTGGTTTAGACATGACCACTTCATATGGCTCTTGATTGTCACTTTCCTCCCTTCAATCAAATATCTAAGTTGAAAGTTACTATTTAATACTATTTAAGCCAAGTCACTGTTGTTGTATAATGTAATCTTAGCCTATATTATCCTCTGCTTCCCAGTGTACCTAGGTTATTGAGAATGACATTTTCACCTTTCCAAAAGGATGCTACCCAAATCTCTATAAAAGAATACAAATCTACTCCTGGTTATTTGTCTTGGGTGAAATCCAGAATACAAACCCATGGACTACCTTCTCTATTCCATGAGGAGAGATAGAAACTATTGATCCCACTTGAACTGTCTTCCAAGGATCAATCTGAAAAGCATCCATATCACATGGAACCTTAAGCCACAGATGTGTTTAATAATCTTACAGAGAAGCTCTTCCTGTGTCTCTCATTGCGCCAGCAAAGCTCCTGCATGTTCTTTAGCTTGCTATATTGTGTGCCAGATTCTCTAGCTATCATTTCAACTTGGAACATTTGTATGTGTATGTGAAAGTATTCGTTTGTTATTATCATTAGGAAGATTACAATTCATATTTCTTAACACTATAGATTTCTGCTCAATAGAGGAGGAAGCTAGGAGATTGAGGAAAGGCAGATAGCACGCAAGGAGTTTTTTTATTCACATAAGTGCCCACCAGCCTTGGAGCTGGGTTGCACAGATGAGCTGATCACTCATAAACACAGTAATCCAATTCTCAGCTCATTCCATACCAGCTCTGCTCTCTTACACCTCACAGACCTTGTGTTTTTTGAGTACTGGCTATGAAGCAGATGTTCAGCTCTGGTGTCAACTTCACATCTTCACCCCACACTGAATCTTTTCCATGTCATCACTTAGCTCTAGAGCCTTGGGTTTCTCTCTATGAATGACCCCAGAAGTGCTGAGTCATGGTCTGCATATGGTTTTGTCCAGGGACATCCACCCCCAACTCTTGTGCCCAGCCCCGTCTCACTGAGTCTCAGTGCTGAAGAGGAATTCCACTTGGGTGCCCTGTGCGTTGTGCAGGAGAAAGAGACGGAAGAGGTTTTTGTGAGGTCCATGAAGCTTCATTTCACACTTCTCCCCTCGGATGGAGGAGAACGGAGCATGGTCAAATACCAGGAACCGGCTGCCCCTGCAAGAGAGAAATCTTGTAAGTCTGAGTCTAGAGTTTTGGGACTTCATCCACCCTCAACCTCTGGTCTTTGATTCCAACTCCCTGCCCTAGCTTCTACAGACTGTATTCATATAAAAGCCATATGAGGGCTTCAACTTACTCTGAATATAATAACCTCAGTGTCTCAACCAACTATTTACTGCATTAGTGATATTCACTACTTTAAGGCATTGAAGAGATAAGAACCAATACTAACTTTATAAGGTCCTAATGACCAGGGTTTCAGCTCTGAAATTAGCCAAGTAGCTGTATCGGCTATTATGCTGGGCACAACCTAAAGAAGCCACAAATAAACGTATTGAAAAGATGACATCTCTTTGCTGTAGTTTACTCATGTCTATAACACAGGACAGGTTTGGTAACACTATTCCCACTTCTGTCCTCTAAGTTGACTCATGACTCAGGACTGTGAGTTATCTAATTGAAAAGGGATTTCTGGTCATTTGATGTCCCTCTGGTCCTATCCCACTCTCTGGTATGCCCTGGACTCCCATTCCAGCCACTTACTCTCGGGGCCGAGACAGCAACAGACAGTCATTGAAGAGATGTAGGTGGACTGGACGAGTGGTCAGTTTCCTTCTCAGTCCTGGGGAGATACTGAAGTCAAGGGCCGTCAGCTCCCCACTCTTCACCAGCCATCGAGATTGTGAAATAAGCGGGAAAATCTACAGAGCAGAAAGAGAGAAGAGGCGGGTGGTGAGTGTCCTGTTAGTCTTGCCCAACCTCCCCATCTCCAATTCCAGATGTTCCCTCTTCCTCTAAAGCAGTGGTTCTCAACCTCTCAGTGCTGCAACCCTTTAATACAGTTCCTTATGTTGTGGTGACCCCCAACCATAAGATTACTTTGTTGTTACTTCATAACTGCAATTTTACTGTCATGAATCATAATGTAAACATCTGATATACAGGATATCTTATATACAAATCTCCTAAGGAAGCCTGATATAGCTGTCTCCTGAGAGGCTCTGCCAATACCTGACAAATACAGAAGTGGATGCTCACAGCCATCCTTTGGATGGAGCACAGGGTCCCCAATGAAGGAGCTGAAAGGGTTTGCAGGCCCAAAGGAAGAACAACAATATGAACTAACCAGTACCTCCAGAGCTCCCTGGGACTAAACCACAAACCAAAGTGTACACATGGAGGGACTCATGGCTCCAGCTGATATGAAGCAGAGGATGGCCTCCCATCAATGGGAGGAGAGGCCCTTGGTCCTGTGAAGGTTCTATGCCCAGTATAGGGGAATGTCAGGGCTAGGAAGTGGGAGTAGGTAGGTTGGTGAGCAGGAGGAGGGGGGAAGGGATAGGGGGTCTTAGGAGGGGGTAGTAGGAAAAGAGAGAACATTTGAAATGCAAATAAAGAAAATATCAAATTAAAAAAATGTGCTCAAAAACCCTCCTATAGAGATTGTGACCCACAGGTTGAGAAGCACTGCAAATCAAGCCATCCAGATTGTTTCTCTTGGAATCCCCTAACTACACTGTATTCTGTGTGGACCCATAGTCAAAGGAAGGTGACTCTGACCTAACAAGAGATGATGTGGGAGCAAAAGTCTGTGAGCCCAAGCAGAATATGTCAATGAACAGTCAAGGCACAACACAGCATCATGAAAGCCAAAGATCTGGGGCAGTTATGGTATCTGTTTTCCCCTTAGTGATGGTCAGAACCAAGACAGGCAGAGACAGAATCAGGCTGGAGTTGAGGATAAGGATTTTAGGTGGGGTCTGCCTGGAGCTGCGGCCTGAGAAAGAGCTCCTGTAAAACTTAGAGAAGGAATTCTGTTCTCCTTTAGAGGAATGATGATATGATCTGTAATGCACTGCCATGTAAATGTTGAAGATCAATTTCACATTTGTTTGGACAAGAGAATTTGAGGTTTATGACATGTTGCTTTGGTAAGGGTGAAGGTGATCTGATAAAATAAGTGAGTCAAGCATTCCTCACCCCTAAATGTTTATATATCCTTACTATGGGAAATTGCTTCTACCCATTTGTTGGATGCTCCTCCTCCTCCAGTAACTACCGCCCCTCCCTCTTTTCTGATTATGCTGACCATTTCTTTATGCACATACACACAGATATAATTATAGATCTGCACCCTCTATTTTATGCCTCCACCTATCAATGTGTCTTGTAGAATGAAGTGATCATTTGCATATCCCGGAAATGGACAGGAGAGGTAGAACCACTGGAGGCTGGATGACTGTGTGAGAGGATAGTCTGTAGGATATGCTAAAGAGATGCATAGGCAGGGAGGTGTGCAGGGACAGCTCACTTTGCACTCAAACTCAATCTTCTGGCTCAGGTAGATGAGCTCCTCTGTCCGTCGCATTCTCTGCACATTGCTGTTGCAGTCTCGAATCAGCTGTGAACAGAACAGGGTAAAGGAAGGGGAAGGTCATTGAGTCTTGCCCTTTAAGCCCCCTTAAAGGCAACCTGGAAGGATGCCTGAAAAGCTCAGTCTTTTCTACAAGCTGGAATTGTGTAAAGCAGCATCAAAGGCATGTGCTGGGATGATGGAATCCTTTATATGGCCTGAGAGAACATACAGGGATGAGGGACTGTTGTATCAGGAACATAGTTGCTAGATATGGAATGTGAAGAAATAAGTTTGGTAGATGCCAGAAGGTGACTGAGCTCTCCCTTAGTATGGTCCCATCTCCCTTGCACTTTTTAGTCATGAGTACTGGGGGAAGAGGGACGACTTCTCCCTGAATGGTTATATATCCCTTATAGGTTGTTGGATATAATGCCTGCCTACCTTCTCTAGGGCGTGGTGTGCCTTTGTGGCCTCTGCCTCTTCTGAGGAGCCAGGCTGAGTTCTCTTCAGTATGTTCTGTGGAACAAATAGTAGACAAGAGTCAGATAGGAGGAAGGACAAGTCAGGGACATAGTTCCAAAACCAATGAGTTCTGAGAAAGAAAAATGTGAACAGTTGGAAATCTGTTCCCATCCTCCACATGATGTGGAAACTTTACAAATAGAGTTGCCTCCAATCTCTCCAAGATCATGTCTGAGTTCAGGGGAATTGAACCAAAGAAGTATCTGCCATACCTGGAGCAGCAGCTTGAGACGTGTGATGCGTTGGAAGGGCAGTATCAGAAAGGACTTGAGAGACAGGCGTTGGCAGATGGGGTCACTCTCTAGCTTCTCCAAGACCTCTCGGAAACTGCTGTTGGTATTCCTATATGAGTAGCAAGTAAGAAGCGAGGCAGAGAGTGAAGGGGGCTCAGTGAAGGCATGGGGAATGGGAATTAGTGGAGGATCTGGGATTAGGAAAGAATGAGAAGAACCCACATACAGGATACAGATATGACTGCAGAGAGGATCTGATATGGGGAATGGGCTGAGACTTCAGATGACATAGTGGGCACAAGAACATATACTCATAGAAGAGGGCTCTGGGCTGGGGACTGAGTCAAGGCCACTGCAATGTCCACTAAGGGAATGGAGAGGGATCATTCTTACATTAGACTTTGGAAGGTGCGTTCCTGATAGGTCTGGTTGGTGACATAAGGCAGGTAGACTCTGTGGAAGTCTGTGGCATGATTCAAGACAACATCACACACTTGGAAGGAGAAGATGTTGTTCTCAAAGTTTTCTTCTAGGTCTGAAAGGAACCTGTGTAGTATTCAAACAGTCTCATGAGCTACTGGGTCCTCAGCCCAGCATCTGTCTCAGTCCTGTATATTCTGAGTCTGCAGCTAACTCCATGAATCACTAACTGTTCCTGACTCTCCTTAGCTCTGCGCCCTTGCTATGTCGTACCATCCTCCCCTAAGTTGTTTCTAGTTTACTTCTGATGTAACTTAAATAGAATTTTACTATTCTTTTTCTTTTTCTTTTTTTATTCTATTCTGGTTTGCCAATCTTTCAGTGATTCTTATAGCTTGTGTCCACTGCATTGCAAACCCAGAACATAGGTAAAATCTCAATCTAGGAAGCACTTCTCACTCATCTATATCAATAGATCTGTGACCTTCCACACTTCCTCCTCTTCTTAGTTCTTCCTATCCTCCTTTCTACCCCTGAAGGAATCATGAAGGGAGCCCAACCCACTTTTATCCAGAGACTCTAACAAAGAGAAGGTTTCTAAGTGGGACAAAAGCAGCTGCAACCTCAATGCCTAAGCACAGCAAGGTTGATAGAATGGAGTTTGGAAGAAGTCTCACGTGGTGCTGACATCTCGTACATCCTGCAAACGAGAGAAGAGCCACTGATGATCCTGGTTGGAAAGGGTGACCCGAAGCTGGGCTGAATGTTGGAAGTGATCCACAGCTATGTTTAGACTTCGAAGGTAAGATGCCTCTGACACAATCAGCTCAAACTTGGCCTAGAAGATTGGAAAAGTGGAAGATTAATGAATAGTTTTATGAACTGTCTGGTAGATGAAAGTTGCTGAACTAAAGTTTAGGGTTGACCATTGAATTAGCTATACCTTTTCATTAGTCATAGTAATGAAACTTAGTCTAGGAGGAACACAGGAGTATTTGAGTATGCCAGATTCAGCTTAGAGGCTGAATAATGTGAACAGAGCCTTTATGTTTTCAAGAAACTTAAAGATACATTCATATCTATACACAAATAACTGTGATATCATAGGTATGTTAATTTACCATGTGATAGTAAAATTTTTAAGCTGGGCAGCGGTGGTGTATGCCTTTAATCCCAGCACTTGGGAAGCAGAGGCAGATGGATTTCTGAGTTAGAGGCCAGTCTGGTCTACAGAGTGAGTTCCAGGACAGTCAGGGCTATATAGAGAAACCCTGTCTTTAAATACAAAAAAAAAAAAAAAAAATTTACCAATAAATAGACTGTGCTGGATTTCATAATAAGGTGGTTAATATTTTAAACACAATGAAATTTACTTTTAGAAAAGAAACAAGTAAGTTGAGCATTTGTGGAACTTCTATTTAAAAGAAAAGAAAAAACAAAAATGAAGCCGGAGGGACAAGTAGGAATGAGGCACAAGGCCTGGTGGATCATATAAACAATGCAGCAGGATCTAAGCTTAAAGAGATGTGAAAATGCAAAAAGGTCAGGAATTAGCTAGGTTGCTTTTTGGTTCTACTTTGTTTCATTTCTTAGAATGAGAACACCTTTTAGCAATGCGTGGAAAAGGCCAGCAGATGTAAGAGCCATGCTGGGAAGTTGGGTAGCTTGTCTAGATGGGAGATGAAGGCCTATCACTCATAGGCGTGTGGAAAAGTGCACCACTCTAGTCATCAAACAGGACTTGGAAGTTGTTGCTTATTTGCTAGAAGTGCAGTGTAAAGAGGAGGAGCCAAAGCCAACACCCTGCTTTTGATTAGGCAATAGGCTAGATGGTGGAATCATGGACTAAGCCAGAGAGCTCTGTGTCAGGGAGAGAGGAAGATGACAAGCTCAATTTTATGTCTGAGGAGAGATGGGAATAAAAAGAAACAGGATACATGAGAGAAGATGCTACAATTGCCATTTAAAAGGGAAAGTCAGCGCTTAAGAATGTGCATGAAGGCTCCAGCAGGGGGCACAATAGCTCATAGACATGAGGCATGGACTCCTTTTCCTTCTCAGCATGGTCACTCAGGCCACTTGGAAAACGGTAAAATAGGCATCCCTTGCTGATCACCGAAATAGCCAACCATACAGCTGAACTTAATATACAACCCCAAACTATGATATTGAAGGTTTATTCTCAACATAACCATCAAAGACCACATGGTTTAAAATGGCTCATTCAACATTCTGAAACTCGGGATTTTTGTTGTTGTTTTGTCTTTTTATAAAGATAGAGTGACCACCCCACCACCACAAACACACTTCAGCAAACACAATTTTCAATAGGAAGAGAATCTGTGAAAGAACCTGGCAGATTCCCAAGATGTTATTTTATGAAATGAACATGTATGTACGCGGTGGTGATGCTTAGGTCTCTCTGCCTGCAAAGTCAAGAGGGGTCAAGGCTAGAATCAGGACCCTGTGACTTCAGAGAGTTCATTTCATCTTCCCATTATTTGATCAATAAACACGGGACAGGTTAGTGATTTTCTAAACACCGGTATTTTAAAATTTCCAGTTAAATTATATAGCTTATCCAAGATCATCCCATTAGTTGAAGCCAGACTTACATCATCTAAATCAAAAAGTCAATATTTTCTGACTGACTGTTCTGTAGTAACCATTTATCTTTCTTATTCTCCCAGTAACTCTGTGTATCTGTTTTACAAAGGGCTTAGAGACAGCTTAGAGTTTCTTGGCCAAAGTCAAGAAACATATGAGTAACAAAGGCATCGATCGTGTCTCCATCACTGTTATAGAGCCCAATTATTTAGATATTAGTCTATCCCACTGTGCCCTATTTTCTCCCTGGGAAGGAACGTTCTACCTCCTCCTTCGGACGAATATAAAAGCAGAATCTGCCCATGAAAAACATACTAATGCTCACTGCTCAGAACCAGACAAGCAGTGTCTCCTGAAGTCTTAGTCGTGGGGATGGTGACCGAGCAGGGATATATTAAAGCCTAAGTGAGATCAAAGGACAATTTCCAGTTGTCCTCTTCAAAAGACCAGCAAAAATGAGTATATGGCTTGTGTGAAACACTTGTAGATGCGGCAAGGAGATTATCTCGATGAAGTTACTCTCACACCCCTCCCAATAGATTCCAAGGCATGGTCACTCTGTATGAGTTCAAGCCAGTACAGGAAAGAGTAGACAGCACATGCACAAGTGAGGGAAGAAGGGAATATGTTGAATTCTCGGAGCACTTCACACTCTTCAGCGTGGCACTGAGCAGTCTCTATGTATACAGGTGAGTGTGGGGTGGGGCCAGCCTGCTCTTGGTGGCAGAAGCGAGGAGATAAAACATTAGCAAATCTGACTTTGTTCCCCCTGCTTTCCCTTGCCCTACCCCAGTGGTACCTCTTGCAGTTTTTGATCTTCATGGGTCATGGAGAGCAGCACTGTGCTATTGCGAACCACAGGGATTTCCTGCCAGAGGGAGCCACTGGAGGCCATGGAGAGGCGTTGTAGGTAGGAGTCTGAAGAGACCAGTGCCTTTCGACGATGCCGTGGGGAAGAGAGCCCATGTGGCTCGGCCAGGCTGTCCAGCCGCTGCTGGCTCTGAATCTCCTTGTTCAGAACAACATCACTGTACTCCTGATAAAGTAGCTGGGCTGTGGGTGAAGATGCATAGGAAAAGGAGAAAATCCTGAGAAAAAAACAAGTGAGTAGAAGCCCGCCACCAGAAACTAGCATCTAGGACTGACCTCTGGCAATCCTTTCTCTGGACACCACCATTCATTGCTGGCAGTCATGAGTCCCTGTCCCATTTTAGGCAGAAAGCATACACAAGCCTATAGATCTGCTTTAAAGTACTCACAGGAGATGAGCTTGGAGCAACGTCTTGAAAAACCTCCCATCCCCTCCTTTGGTTTCTTCTCCCTGTGGAGTAGGCAGGTTTTGAGGTACTTACTGACTGTAAGACAGCAGACCCTGAGTGACTTTAGATTTAAAATTCTCTAACCTTCCATATACATGCTGGGATGTCAGGACTGAAGGAAAGTTGCTTCAGCCTGTCCCCATCATGGGTCCTTCCATTCAACCCTTCTCCCTTATCTCATAGTCCATGGGAGATCTGGGGACTTAGGGAGAACTTAGAAATGCAGTGGGGCACCTCAAACAACAACTCTACTTTGTAATTCAGGGGTCTTTGGGATAGTTTGTGAAGGAGACTGCTTTATAGCCATATGCCTTAAGAGGACAGCAGGTGACTCCGACACAGCAGGCAGAGCTGGGCAGGTACAAACGCCTTCCTTCTCTGCAGTCGTGGTGCCTCTTTCTTCCTCTCCTGACTTTTTGGACATAGAAGCACCAGCAATTCTGGATCCCAGGATCTTTATCCACTGAATTCTTACTAAGGAAATCTTGGCGTCATAAATGAAAACAGTACAGCTTGAATTAGTGAGGAGTCAGGGCAGCTCACCGGAAAACAACAGGATCTGAAGAGCCAGGAGGTCTTCCCACGGCTGGAGTTCGTAAATCTGAAAAGTGAAATGGGTGGCACAACACGGACATTTAGAGTAGGTGAAAGGATAAGCAGAAGCCACAGCTAAGCAAAGGGAAGACAGTTCTACGGCATCTGGAAGAGAAGCCAATGATACCAAAGGTACTCTAAAGCCCAGTACCCACTGTGTCCCTGGCACTCATGTCAGGGTATGAATTCCAGAAGATGTATTAGCTACGCCCCTAGCCTTCATGCAAGATGAGAAATGAAAGGGTACTTTAAGATTTTCAAAAGGTATAGCAATGGAAGAAGTCTGGCAATTTCAAGAAGAGGTGGGCTTCAGGGGGAGTGGAAGATGGAGAGGTAAAAAGGGAGGGGGAACATTCTGACAGGATCATGGTGGGTCATGACTTGAGTTGATGTAGGTGATGCAGGTGAATGAAGCTGCAGAGAGAGCAATAGAGACCTCGCAGATGGAAGATGTACAATAAAAAGCTTTGCCTAACATAAATGGTACTATAGTCTCAGCTCCTTACTTACCTGAAGAGCTTTCAGGCAAAATTGAAGGTCTACGCAGGCCTTGCCGGTTCCAGCCCTTTTGCTTGTTGGGTAGCTGGCCCAGACCAACCTGTTCACTGCTACTCTCTGATGTCCTTGCTGGGTCGCGTCTGTGAGGCCAGCTGGATGCCTTCTCCAGTTGGTGGTGGATGGGTTTTTCTGAGTTCTTTCTTGATCCTAAAGCTGACCTCCTTGTATTATTAAATTCCTCCTGAGGGGCCGATCTTCTAAATGATCCTCTCACTGGTGGCTCAGACTCTTCAGTGAGCCCTGACTCGTCCTTCCTGGGAGGTCTCTGAAGCTCTGGGATCCAAGGAGTAGTAGGAGAAGAAGGACTAAGAAGGTTTGTCATGTTGCTGAAAGCCAGGCCAGAGGCCACTTCACTATTACACCTACTGGTGGGAGGCAAAGATTCTGTTGATCTGCCTGTGGCTGGAGGCCAGGAGGTCCGTCCAACAGAAAGAGTAGAAACTGTCCAATCTTGATTACTAGGTCTTGGCTTGGCTTGACCTCCTGAATGTATAACTCCTCCCTGGATACTCTTGCTTCTCCCCCTGGACTTTGGGGGCAACGGAGGTGGTTCAGAGGAAAGATCTATGATAGGAACTGGGGGTAGAGGCCTGTACATCCTTGAGATATAAGAGGAAGAGATGTTGAGATGGCAGAGCTCAGGCATATCAGGAGTTGGGGGTAATGGTTTGCTGTATCTCAGCTTGATGGGGATGAAGTTCTGTGTATGGTTGGGGCTTTCTGGGGTAGATGGCAGAGGGCGGTTCTGCCTTGCCACAGTGGAGTCAGGAACTAGGGAAAATGAGCCTTTAGAAGATCTATGGAGCCCTGAACTTAGGGCCAATGGAGGGGGATGACTATGGCGCTTCAGTGTAGAGGCTACTTCATGAAGAAGGCCATCTCTCTCCACTATGTTACTGTAGCTATGTCTCTTCTCTGGGGGAGGAGGGGGTAAAGCTTCATGTATCGTCTTATCCATGGAGACAGTGGGTGGAGAAGAGACATTTTCAGGAGAGCCTATGGCAAAGGCTGAGTTCTGTGGGGAGCCCCATGGACTACCATGAGGACTGCTGGGCCTCTCTGGATTTGAAGTGAATTCTTCAGAGTCCTGTTTCAAAGCAAACAAAGCAGTAGCGGAGTCTGAAAAGACAATACCATCCCTACTTCTTCTGTTTCTTCTTGGGGTCAGAGAGCCATAGATGGCTGGTTTAGGGGGCCTCTGAGGTAATTCCAAATGAGAGAAAGAGAGTGACATTCCCAGAGAGTCTGGAGTCTGCTCTGTCCTGTGAGAGCCTGGGAACGAGTTGCTTCTTAGATGTTGGGTAACTCCAGTGTAGCTGCTAAGAGGGCTGGGAGGGTTGGCTGTGTCAGAGGTGGCACATGGGTACCTGGAGGATTTTGCAGGTAGTGGAGGAGTCTCACATGGTCCACAACGAGGTGGAGTGTCAGCCGAGACAGAGGCTGCTAGGGTCTCCTTCTCAGGAAGGATAACTGAAGAGCTAACAGGTGACAAAGTGGCAGTGCTGGGGAAAACATTGGGAGGACTGAAAGGAGGTGCATCTGGTGTCCCTGAAGGAGCCACAGATGTACTAGCAGAGACAACCTCAGTCCCCGTCCTTAGCCTGAATTCTTCTTGCTGGCTGGTGTGAGTCCTATTACCAAGGGATTCTTCAGAAGCAAAAGAGGCAGGGGGAGAAAAGGGTTGGTGAGACCATTCTGTTGGCTCCAGCCCAGGCATTTGAGGGCTCAGTTCCTCATGCACAGGCTCCCTCTGAATCTGTGGAATATCAGCCACAGTGGAAGAAATACCTGGGAACAATGTACCTGGGGAGAGAACCTCAGGAGCTACGGAAGCCATCTCAAGACAAGGCTTGCTGTCCTCTCCTGGTCTGCTCCCTTCCACTGCTGTCTGCCCACCACTTTCCCCGTTCCCTTGGTCCCTGTCACCTGAGTCTACAACCTCCTTCTGGTCCCCTCCGGGCCTCACTTTTCCTGTTTGATCATGATCGCTCTGCTTTCTCCTTACATTCTCTGATTTCTCTACTAACCTTTGATTCTCTGCATACTGAGTGGCTACCCTCCTCTCCTCCGGCACCCTGTATTCCCGGTCCTGTCCCTCCTCTTCTGAATCTCTCTGAACCCAAACCCTCCTTCCCCTGTTCTCTGGGCCTCTCTCACTGTAATTCAGACCTTCTAATTCCCCACCGAGCCCCTCACTTTCCCATTGTCCTCCAAGTAGCACATAGCCTTGGATCTGTTCCTGCTTCTGTTCTTCCTCATTGCCATTAAACCCCTCTTCCACCTCCTCCAGCTCTCCCAGGAGCCCACCAAAACAAACGTCTTCAATCAAAGCTCCTTCCTCCTGAATGTCTACTTCCTGTCCTTCCTGCTCCCCCAGTCCCTGGGCTTCCTGAGGTTGAAGGAAGCCTTCTTGCCCTTGCTTTTCTTGTGTGGCCTCCAACTGCAGCTGTTTCCCCTGCCTAAGCAGTTCACTTCCACTGCCCTCAGTCTGCTCAATCTCCCCAGGGTGATTTTTGCAGGGGAGGCAAGATGCTCTAGGGATTGAGGTATCTGGGGAGGCTTCTTCCTCTTCTTTCTCTTTGCTAACTGCCAAAGTCAAAGACATAAGTTCTGACTGCAACTCTGCCTCCATTCTGCTGTCTAGTTTGCTGGGTATGTCTAGCCATTCTTCCTGGACAGCACATGCCAAGAGCTCAGGGGCAGCTATTGTTCTTGACAGTCTGTCTTTAAGGCTCTGGATTACAGCGTCCTGCTGGTCTGGAGTGTTGCAGGCCTCAGTCGAAAGGATTTCCTGGCTTATCTCCATATCCGAAGATTCTTTCTTGAAGAAAATCGCCATATTATTAGGTGTCTGGTCACTCATGTCCCTTAACACTTTTGACTGGTCCATCAAGGGTCTGTGTCCATCTGTCCACTTATAGGATGGGTCTTGGCCTTCTTGAGCTTCAGGATCCAAGGCAGGGATCTGACTGCTCCTCATGATACCTTCAGGGATAGTTCTAAATTCTTCTAGGTCAGGGACGGCTGTAGATACTCCATATTCAGGCTCCTCAGCCTCCATCAGGGCTGAATCCTAAAGAAGGATACAAAATAAAAGTTTGTAATGCCTCTTCTATGTCTACAGGGAAAGATCAAAAATAAGATGAATGGGAAACTTTTTTGGTTCCATTTAGGATCATTCTGGACAGGTATTACAGTGATACAAGTGTTGGCCTTTGTATGTGATCTTTTTAAATTTACTTATTTTTAAATTAAACTGAGCTATATACATTTTTTAAATAGATAAATTTTTACATAATTTTTTAAAATTTTATTTTTATTTATACATATCTGTATGTGCATTCAGTGCCCACAGAATTCAGAAGAGGGCAACAGATCACCTGGAATTGGAGTTATATGATTGTGTGCCATTAATATGGGTGCTAGGAACTGAACCCTGGTCCTCTGAAAGAGCGGCAAGTATTCTTAATTGCTAAGTCATCTCTGTAGTCAATAGGGACTTAGAGGGATTGAGGCGATGGTTCAATTGGTAAGTACAATGAAGATTTACCAAGAGAGTATGGAGGAGAGTCTGGTTGACCTGATGTACAAGCATAAGAACCCTAGCATGGCCATAAAAATTCCAGGAATAATCATGTGTGTCTGTAACTCTAACGTGTGGGTGTGGTCAGGGACAGGTAGATCTCCAGTGCTTCCTGATCAGCCTGTCTAGTCAACCAATGGGTACCAGTTCAGTGAGAACTTCTCTCAAAGGATAAGATGGAAAGCTTTCTAGAAAAATATCTGGCATAAATGCTGGCCTCTAATATACATATATGTATATATATATGTATATATATATATATATATGTGTGTGTGTGTGTGCGTGTGTGTGCGTGTGTGTGCAATACACACAGACACAAACCTCACACATTTACTTAGGGACCCTTTAAAGTATCAGACAATCAGCAGTGACCAAGACAAAGCTCCTGTTTGATCTTGCACCCCTGTGGGAAAAGCTGATTATAAACAATTCAATCAGCATTAAAGACCATTGTCGAGGAGTTCCAGGAACTCCCAGTGGTCACTGCCCTCTAACTTCTATTATGCCATTGTCTATTTCTCCCAGTCAACTCTCTGGACTCTCAGTGTGAGTCAGCCTCAAGTAACTACCAGACATGACGGCTGACACACCCTACATCTAACAGCCCAGAGACGCAGTGTCAGAGGTAGAACCGTCCTCCTGAGCTGTTGACGTGGGATTAAAATGGGTCAAGCTATTACAGCCGATATGCAACAGATGAATCCTTTATACAGATTCTGGATTTTACTATCTTCCTACTTCTACAGTGCCTGTAGTTACTTACAACTAACAAACAATTTTGTTTTAAATTATAGAGACAGCTGTTTTAACATGGCTAGCTAAGATAATCCCACTTCCTCTCCTAGACATGGCTGGTGAAGCTGGGCCTCCTTCCTTATGATACCCTCCTCACCGGGCTAACTCCTCTCACTGCTTGCCAACATCGTGATCTTTCACCCTGTCTCCCTACTCCCCACTTCCAACAGATCACCTCATATCCTACTGTACAAAAACCAAGCAATCGGCACACAATGGAGAGATTCTGCTTCAATTTATACAATTCAAAATAAGCTTGTGTGCCCACTCTCCCTCTTTCCCATGTTCCACCTCTTTACCTTGTCTCCTCTAGGCCATGGTTATCTCTCTAAACCAGTGGTTCTCAACTTCCCAAGGCTGTGACCCTTTAAAACATTTCCCCACTTATGGTAACCCCCAACCACAAAGTTATTTTCATTGTTACTTCATAACTGTCATTTTGCCACTGTTATGAGTTGTAATATAAATAAATATATTTCCCAATGGCCTTAGGTGACCCCTGAGATAGGGTCATTCAACACCCCACAAAGAGGTCAAAACCAAGAGGTTGAGAACCAGTGCTCTAACACTTAATTAGTATCTAAGTGCTCCCAGCAGCAGGCCACTTCTGAATATCTAAAGCAAGTTCTGCCTGTGAGCTGTCTTCCGAGCCTCCCCGCCCACCTGCGCCACCAGCTCCAATAGGTGGCACTCTGTCAGGATCCTCTAGGTCACACTTTGGTGCGGGTTGTGACTATCACTCCTCCCATCAGGAGTTCCTTCGCAGTTATGCCATTATCCTGCTTTGATTGAGGCTTTGGGTCTCTAATTCCTCAAATGGCTTAAACTACATTCCTATTTCAAGTAATTAAAAAAAAAAAAACAGAACTCACTTCACTTTTCCCTTGTGTTTATGTCATTTCAACTATATAACTATGTGTTCTGATTCAACTTCAGTCTCACCAAAAAAGTGGCAAGCGGTGTGAGATAGGATTTGTTCAGTTGCCTACATCTAGCACAACATCAGCCCATAGTAAGTGCTCAATAAACATTTTAAACATAAAGAATAAACCTTTTGTTTCCCACCTGGCCAAGATTCTCCATATTATACTCATGTATCTTTACACCTGGAGCACAGCCTAGTCCCAATCCCCACTTACACAGTGCATTCCCACACAAAACACCACTTATAGTTGAAACTCCTTGGTATCTTCTTACTAGACTTAAGATAAATCCCAAAATTTCAGCAATGTTCTTACACACTGTACAATCTGGCCTTTGCCTTCCTTTTTTAGCACCTGCCTCTACCCTCAGCTCTCCACCCCCTCTCACTCAGCTATGGGCCTTCATTTGTGGTGGTCCACTGCTGGAATTTGGTCCCAGAGAATTCTCTGCTTCTCCTGAAAAACATATGGAACTTGTCTAGCATTTCCCAGCTGTATCAGGATCTCCAAGAAGGTACATTCTCTACTGCGTTAACTCTGCAATCCCCACTACCTAAGGTTTTTATGGTCATTTTTCCCAGCTATCTCACTTCTCTGTGAGCGCATACCCTCTACCATGTTAACTGTGCAGTCCTCTCTACCTTAAGTTTTATGGTTCTTGGAAAAGATGGGCAGTTACGAGAGTTATTTTCCAGTTCTTTTTGATTCTTTGCTACTATTTAAGTCAACTGTAGGAATCATTTAATCTATTTAAATATCTCTTCCTCATCTCTAAGAGGTGGGAAATTGTTTCCTTCACAGTTCTAATGAAGATTAACTAACATAATACAAAAAGGTAATTGTTATCTTTAAAAGTCATAGGAAGTACAAGTATTATTGATCTGAGAGACTGAATATGTGTAGGAAAGAAATAGAAGACTGTAAGACTGCAAAGACATTCCTAGAAACACAAAACTTTGCTCAACTTGCAGATCGCAAACTAAAGCCCACAGACTCCGTTTCCTAAGGAAAGGATACATATAAATCTGAAACAAAGAGTCCTGATGTGAGTCTATTGTAAGTACACAGTCATCTAGCCACAACACAGGAGAGGACACCATGGGCCAGTGGGGCCCTCACTATACCCAACTGTGCAACTTTCTGGTTTATTCCCGGTTTAAAGGTGGCTTAAAAGCCACTTGTAAGAATGCCTTTTGTTGTCATGCTGAGTTTCCAAGTGTGTGTGGTACACACACACACACACACACACACACACAACTTAATCAACCCTTACAGTCTCTATGCAATACAATCTTACATAACCAAACAAGCAGGTCCCTAGGCATCTTGCAGATATGGTCTGTGACAAGTTCCTGGTCACCTCACAGATGCAGATATTATCTATATAGGGCAAGTATATGTGATTAACATAAATGCACATGGATCGAAGGACTTTTATGTCCTTTTCCAGTTATGAAAAAGCAGTATGTGATTTACTCTATCTAGCCCTTAAATATAAAATGTATAAATGATACATAATGTGACCTTATTCTCTCAGCCACATGTTAAATAACGCATCTGCTCACTGAAACTTGCTCCTACCTGCCTCAGAAAACTATGTAACAAACCCTGTTATCTCTCCTCATCAACATCTGTACTGTCTGGAACCCTCTCTCCCAGCATCACCATACACTTAGAAGAAGGGTAGTGGCAGGTCCCTTTAACCCCAGCAATCAGGAGGCAGAGCCAGCAAGATCTTTAAGTTTGAGGCTAGTCTGGTCTACTAAGTGCGTTCTAGGACTGTCAGAACTACAAAGAGAAACTCTGTCTCAAAAACCCAGAAAGAAAGAAAGAAAGAAAGAAAGAAAGAAAGAAAGAAAGAAAGAAAGAAAGAAAGAAAGAGAGAGAGAGAAAGAAAGAGAGAAAGAGAGAAAGAGAAAGAAAGAGAAAGAGAGGGGGGAAGGAGGGAAGGAGGGAGGGAGGGAGGGAGGGAGGGAAGGAGAAAGAAAGAAAGCCACTTAATTGTTTATACCCCAAAGTTAGCACATACTGTTAGTTCTTATATTTAATAATCCTATGCAAACAGGCATGACCCAGGTAGAATATGGGGAAAGCTAAAGGAAATCTATAAAACATTCATATAAAGGCATTAGAACGGATTTTTTTTAAACTACCTATTCCGTTAAGAGTTGAAACACCCTCATATCCCTCTCACCTGGGGTGACGAATCACTATTTATCTGCATACAGGGAGAGACAGGGCACAGCATCACAGGGAACTGGTTTCTCTCCAGACCAGAGACATTTCACATCTTCAAGACCTCATAGATCCCATGAACAGAACAGTGCAGAACACAATAAGACCTCCGCAGTCTCACAGAGACTTCACAACCAACACTTTAGCTCTTGTCCATTTCTACTTATCCAGGTGTAAAAGGATTTCAAAGACACCCTTCCTTAATGGCATCTATACTTCTGCCTACAGTAAGAAAACAAATCTCCCACTTGGAATTTGGAGGAATCCAAAAGATACCCTCTTCATTTCATTTAGCTCATACAATCACCACATAGATATGTAGTTTGATTCAGTGTTTGACATTACTGCCCTCAATATTCCAGACACCAAATAAGTGTAGTTTGACACCACTGTTATGACTTGTCCAACCAACCCAGTAAAGACCGGAATAGCACCTTTTACCTATTGTCTAATGTCTCAGACCGTACTGTGGATTGCCTTAGAGGCCAGGTGGTCTTGTATAAGAACAATCTTAACTGAGACTGCTGATGCCCTCAGGCCTACCAGTGGCTGTGGGGGGCCATTAAGTCAAACAAGGTGTGACTTGTTTGTCATTGGCATACAAATGACATTGTTTCTGTGTAGTTTACAGACACCCCAAGTGGCCAGCTTACTCTACACACATCGCAGGTACACGGTACTGTTTATGACACAGGCTGTCTATTACCTGTTTGTGTCCAGTTCAACAAGATCCCACTTCTGTCCACACCAGAGTAAGTGACTATTCCAGACACCACAAATGACGTCTTCTTGTCTATCCCAAAGACAGGCAAGTCCATAATGTGACCACACACAACTTCAGACAAACCACATTATGGGCAGCCATACCCTCTGGGGAAAACAAATATGTGAAAACTTTGGCTACATCTTCAATTTCTGTATTCTTTTGGAAAGAGGTATCCCTTCATATTCCTTCTGACTTCTCCCTCCCAATGCGTACATCTCTCTTTTACCACAAACTTAGAATTTAGAAGCTGTCCTTTACTCAGCTTCTCTCTTTGTCCCCTCCAAGTCCTTTTAATGTACATGGGTTCTGTCTTAGACCTGAGGACTGGTTAACAAATGATGACTGTTTTGATAGAGCCAGAAGCTTGCATACCCCAGGTGTAGATAAAGCAGGAAGTGTGGGAAGAGGCCGCACTGGGGGCTGTTTCTCTGGGACTTGGTGCTTTTGAAGTAAAGCTGCGAGCACAGTGGGAGAGCAAGGGAGGAAGGAAGCTGAAAGGAAAACCACCCTCCCAACCCTCCTGTTTGGTGTGCCCTTCCCCCTCAGTCTGACACAGCGCTGGCCAGAGTTCACTGCTAGGCCGACAGGAGGACAAGATTGTCCAGAGATCCCAAGATCCAGGAAAGGGGGAGGGGAGTGAGCGGAGGGGGACGAAGACTTGAAAACTGAGGCTCCAGGATTAGCTCTCCTGGGTCAGTTCTGCTAAAAGGCATTTATAGAAGATGCCCCGAATTAGGACTCTGAAAATGGGCTCCCGCACCCGCGATATTCCGAATAGCTCTCTTACACGTTCCTTAGAACCTTCTGCCGAGGCCAACAAGAAACTCCCTATATACAGGTAAATGGGGGAGAGGGAACTCAGCGCAAGGATCCCTGATTCAGATTTCAGAGCCTTAGTTAACAGCGGAGAGAGGTGTGTACACAGATTCACACATACGTAAGCATGTAAATGCCGCGAAGATAACGAAGCAAGGCCCAAGCCTGGTTACAAAAGAAAAAAGACACTTCCAGGTAAGGAACCGTCTAGAAACTGAATCTCAAGAATTCTTTATCATAGGAGTTAGCTTTCCCCAGGGCCTCGACTTTCCGGGTGGAAAAAAGTTATGATTATTGGCCCGGGAACATCGCGGGGCAGGGTGCCCATTTCCAAGGCTCAGACCTGGCTGGAAAGCAAACTTTTCCAGGAGGCCATTCCTTCCGGCTCCCTTCCCGGTCCCGACCAGGTACTCAGCCCCTCACCCGGAGCCCGGCCCACTGGCCCAGCCCCCCATTTCCGGAGCCTGCGCCCCGGGACCTGCCCGGGACTGGTCCCCGGGGAGGCCTAGTTCTCTCTTCTTTCCCGCCCCTGCCTTACCTCCACCCGGCGCCACGACCACCCAGAGTCCCGGGCTGAGAAGAGAGGAGAGCACCCACCTGGTCGGAGTCACATGCTGCCCCGGGCCGGCCCGAGAGTCCCCTCCAGGTCCGGGCGCCCGCCGCGGTCCCCAGCCAGGCCAGGCCGCCCCGGCGCCCCACCCGCGGCCCGCCCCTGCCGCCGGACGGGAGGGAGGGACCGGCTTCTCCTAAGGAAGTTTCAGGTGAGGAAACAGGGACACACCTTCCCGGGGGAGGGGCGGCTCCGGGCAGGGCTGGGAAGAGCGAGCTCCGCGGGATTGAGCTCTACCCACAGCACCCGCAGGCCGTGGCCGTCCAGGGGCAGAACTCAGGCAGGAGTCACCAGGGAGCCGCAGGAGAGAACTGGGCACGGGACTCGCCGGTGTCCGGCGTGGTCCTAGACGCCCCTGCGTGTCTCTTCCTCCGTGGGTCCTCTTTAGGTCTCCAACTGAGGCTCATCCGGACCCGTCTGACTTTCTGCCCCTCGATGTTTCGGAACATCCGAGAGATTTGGGATTGACAGCGTGTTTCTTTACCTTACTCTTTCTTGGTGTTTGCCATAAGATAAAGGGTATCTTTTGCTCTAGTTCTTCTGTCCCTGACTCTATGCTTCTCTATCTCTGTCTCTCCCTCTCTACCCTCCTAAGAGAGTCATGTTCCTCCTCGCTCCCTTCACTGGGTACATGTGAAACATTCTTATGTCCTTTCTGTAGATAGCCTCTGTTTGTCCCCGTGTTCCAGAATTCATTTTAAGATCTTATGTCCCAGTTTGTATGATCCTCTGTTCTCTCCAGTATTCGGAGAGAGAATACACATACACACACACACACACACACACACACACACACACACACACACACTCACACCTAGTGACAGGAACTTTGGATGTTCTATCCACAGGCTCCCTCCCCAAACCCATTCCTGGCTCTGGAAGCTATCATGATGATTTTTGTCAGGAGAATTAACAGGCTCTTTGGCTGTTTTTCTTTTAGGAATGCTGTGGCCCACATCTCCAATCAGCTTTTGTGGGTAGACTGTCCCCTGATCCCTGTGTCCACCGCTGCTGCAGAAGAGGTTAAGCAGTTGTTTGGAAGGCCCTGTAGAATCAAACGTGACCGAGGGAGAACGGCCTCCTCTCTGATAGTCCTCAAGCAATGCAGTGTTCAAAAAATGCCCTAGTTCCGTCATGCTCTTTTGAAGGATTAAACTTTAAAGAGTTTAGCTAGCTTAGACACACTCTTAATTGCAATGAAGTATACAGGAAATAATAAGAAATGCCAAGTCTAGGATTCGGCCATATAAGGGCAGGCCAGCATGCTTCATAAACCCAGCAAGGGCATAAGAACAAGGAGTGAAGCGAATCAGAAAATTAAAGCTGGTCAAAAAGTTCTTTCTAGACTGGGAAAGAAAACGTAAGGACTCAGTCCTGATCTCTCGTGGGTGAGCACATTTTGTCAACCTCTGCTGCAGAAGTTGCTGGTTTCTGACAGCACTCCTGCTTGGGTATAGCCAGTGTGGACAGGGAGCTGGGCATTCTCATTGCTGCCCTTGGCTCTCTCAGTGAAAGCTCACTTTCGGTTTTCTCTTCATCTGGCTCTCACAGCCTGACCTCCCTGTGTGTGCTGATTCTGAGCTGGCAACATTGTTGCTCCTTAAGTCTCTACCCTCTTTGCTCTGATCTCCAGCTCCTTTCACTAAACAGGGAAATGTTGGCCTGGCTTTCCCACTGGTAGTAAGATGTAGAAAAGTTGAACTGATTTCTTAGGCAGTTTGCTTCTTCTTGACCCTGCCCCTATCTTCAGGGTATTCATGAATATTCATGAATATAAGACTAGTCTAGCTCTCCTCACCCTGCAGACTGAGTTTCATTATTTATCATTTTCTTTTACGTTACTTGGTGCCTGGACTTTGGAGTTAGGGTTGTCATCCAGTCCTGAAATAAAGAGACTTTATTTGGAACCATATGTCCTCTAAAACTCTTAGATATGAGAGAGAATGAATGCTGGGAAGAGGATGGAATGTAAATTCAGACACTTGTAGACTTGAATACTTGAATTTTACCTCTGTCACTTATTTAACATGATAACGTGGGGACAGTCACTTTCTGGTGCTTTACTTTGATGTTCCTATACAAAACCACTTCACTGGGTTGCTGAGGTGACTAAAGAAGGGATAGAGAGAAATCACTTATACAAACATGTAGGAAGGTGCTTGCATTAATTAGTCAGGCTCCTCTAGAGTTTCAGAATTTATGGAATATCTCTATATATTGAGGGAATTTATTGTGGTGACTTACAGTCTGTAGTCCAACTCACCCAACAATGGGCAGCTGTGGATCTTAAGTCCAAGAGTCAGTCACATTGAAGCTAGTTGTTTAAGCTGATCTTCTATAGAAGTAGGTTCCAACAGATGTGCTGGCAGGTAAGTGCAAGCAGTCCAAGAAGAGTGAATGTTCCTTCCTCCAATGTCCAATGTAGGCCTCCAGCAGAAGGTGGGGCCCAGATTAAAGGTATGTACCAACAAGCCTGGACCTGGAAATTGCTTTGTCCCAGGCTGACCTTTAACTCAGACATCTTCTTGCCTCAGTCTCCTGGTATTAAAGGAGTGTACTACCTTATCTGGATCTAAACTTTTCATGGCCACTATACCACGAGATCTCCATGTCGATATCCAGGTCAGAAACTTGTATCTCCTAGCCTCAAGATCTGGGTCACAGGTGTGCCCCCAATTCTGGATTGTAGTGCATTCCTCATATAGTCAAGTTGACACCAGGAATAGCCCCCACAGTGCTAGATAGAGGTTATTTTCTTTTCTAAGAGGGCCTGGCTGTTATGCGTGTGGAATTAATTTTTAATAACAAGAAGAAAATAGGTTCAGATTAAACTTATTTTTAAATAAGAACTGTATTTGGTGCAGAAGAATAATCATTTGGAGTTTGAGGTCACTTCAATCAGAGAAAGTGCTTCTAAAATCCAGCTAGAAGTGAGAGAGGACCAAGAAACTTCCCTATGTAGTTCTAGATTGTAAGACTAAAGTGTTTTGCAGGAAGCCTGAACTAGTTTTAACTCTGTAGCTGCCACTGTCTCGAAGACATTTGCCTGGAGGCATATTCCCTGTTCCTTCTTGGGCAACTCTGACTCCTGCCAATCCTATACTGGTTCTTTAAATATTTCCCAGAGCTTCTTGCATCTTTGCTTTGTTCTTGTGTCACACCTTTAAACATTTTGGACTTGACTTTGAGTGCCTTTCTTTTCTTAACTTAGGTGACTGTGGTGTTATCATCCCTGTGTTTTAAATCCACCCTGACTTGGCCACTGTGGTTCTTAACTCTTTTGTTAACACTTTGATTAACACATCCTTTTCTACATTTTGGTTTCCGCTTATTTGTTTTCTTAGCCTTCCCACACTGGCTTATTCAAGATCGTGCTATCCAAGGCTGGTACTAATTAAGGACTTCATTTTCCCACTATCCTCTGCTCCATAGATATTCATAGACATCAGGTTTAGAAAACCAGGCCTATTTCCAAGGAGATTCCCACCACATCAGAGTAACAGACTAAGTGTGGCACATGTTCTGAATGGATTGTAATGAGTGCATAAAGCAGAGCAAACTTCACTGATGGGCAGCAGAGGTATCCTAGTGGGTGAAGATATTTGATCATAGTTGTTATAGAAAGTAATTCTTTTGCTTGTAGAAAGAGATACAGCAAAGGCAAATGGACATTGGAAATAGGACATATAACCAGAGAAGCCTGAGTATCTTCTCTTCAGGGAAGTGCACATTGTGCAAGTTTAGCTAGAGGAGAGGTGAAATAACAGAGACTGTTTGGGAATGGTGGTCAGGCAACCATATCAGGAAGATCTCGTGGCAGTGCATTCTACTGAGTTCAGATTCTATTCTCTGGAGTCGAGCCTCTGGAGGACTGTGAGCAAGACCATGATGTGATCAGCGTAGAAGTCAGGGAAAAACCATTCTCTTTGGAATTCAGAGAGTAGATAGAAGTAGATAGTGAGGGAGGGGTATGGGAAACTTTCGGGATAGCATTTGAAATGTAAATAAAGAAAATAATAATAATAATAAAAAAAAAAGAAGTAGATAGTGAAATGTAGGTATGGGGAAGGCTACTTAGTAGATGAAGTTGATAACCTGGTGCACATTACAGTCTGTGTCTAAGGCAGATGATACCATGAACCAGTGCTGGAGAGGTGGGCAAGCAAGGCAGGCACTGGAGTTAAGACTGCTCCTTGAAGGTAAATAATAAATTCAGAACTGAAAGGTTGACTTTGGAGAAGGTGAAATAACTTTCTCACTTGTAAACTGATGGGATAGGATAGAAGACTCCCAAAGTAAAACCACACAATTGTAGCCAGTTAATGTTTTATAAAAGTCAGAAATAGATTGAAAAACAAAATAAAACAACGGAGCCTCTTTAACATATGATGCTGGACAAACTGGATATCCACATGTAGAAGAACAAAAGTTGGTCTCATTCTCTCCCCCTGTACAAAAAATAATTCAACCCTTGCCAGCAAGTGTCTTTGCCTGACATATAGTTGGTCAAGAATCTTTCCAAGCCTATAGTCTTTTCTTTGATTTGGTGGTTGTTCCCATTGCATCTTTGTTTTCTCCAAGAAGATTCAGTTTCAGGTCTTAAATTAAGGTCCATGTGACTTTAGGGACAGTTGTCTTCAAGACAAGACAGGACAATGATGCTGGCAAGGATGTGGGAAATGTGGAAACCCCTGGTATATTATTAGTACAGCTGCTACAGATATCAGTATGGAGACTCCTTATAAAACTAAAAGTGAAACTACTGTATGACCCATCTGTACTTCCAGGCAATACCTGCAGGACTGAAAGGCAATATACCACAGAGATATTTACATAACCATGCTTTCTGCTGTAGTAGTCACAGTTGCTAAAATGTGGAGCTATCTTAGATGTCCATCAAGAAATCAATGGATGGGGGCCAGAGAGATGGCTCTGTTTAAGAGCACTGGATGCTCTTCCAGAGAGCCTAGGTTAAATTCTAGAAGTTCAGTTCCAGGGCATTTAATGCCTGCTGACCTCCACACACTCCAGGCATACATGTGCCCCTCAGACATACATTCAGGCAAAACACACATATACATGTAACAATGAGTAAAAGTAAATAAAAAAGAATGAATGTATAACAGATTTTTAAAATTGTATATATACACACTAGAATTTTATTCAATCATGAAGAAAAATGAAATGGCATTTGCAGGAAAATAGATGGAACTGGAGATCATGTTAAGCAAGATAAACCAGACTTAGAAAGACAAATACTACATGTTTTCTCTTGCATGAAGAATCTGGATTTTAATATGTGTGTGTGTGTGTGTGTGTGTGTGTGTGTGTGCGCGCGCGTGCGTGTGTGTGTGTGTGTGTGTGTGTGTGTGTGTGTGTGTGTGTGTGTGTTGGGGACTAAAAAGACCATGGCAGGGGAGGAAGAGATCTTAGGGAAGAAGGGGTGAAAAGAGAGGGTAATGGGATACATGTCACATGAAAGCAGAAAGCAGGACAATTTAGGTGGAGAAGGAATCAGCCAGAGAGGGCAAGGGATTGGTAAAGGCACTAGCAAAAGAAGGCAGAAGACAACAGAGTCAGAGCACAATGACGTCTATATGGAAATGACTACAGTGGGAGCTGTCACTGCATATGTTCGCCACCACCACCACCCAAAAATGATTTCTCTCTGGAGCATTCGCTCTGCCTGTAGGAGACAACATCTCCATGATGCTCTATAGATGCGACCAGAATGCTGGAGTCTTGCTTCTGCACTGACTACCTTCATGACTGTATTTCTACTCACAGAAGACCAATATCTGCCATTTACTTTGGATGTTCATTTCGTGGACTGTTTTTTTTTTTTTTCTCCGCGTGGGTACTTTGATCTAGGATTCAGAAGGCACTGACTACAATGATAGACTAGAAGCCTTCCCTGCCGCTCAGATCACTTCTTGTTTGTGTCCCAGAGCCAGAGCTTCAGTTTGCCTGATATCTTCTGGTTTCATTCATTATTGGTAAAATAAGTTACTGAGGAAAAGAGTGTGTTTTCTATGAAAGGCATGTTCATACATGTTCAAATGTTCTAACATTCAGGTGGTCTCAGAGATTCCAAGTGTAGGTAGAAATCAGTAGTTTTGTATATTAAAAAAGCTAAGTAGCGGTTAGGAAAGGGGATAGCATTTAAAATGTAAATAAAGAACACATCTAATAAAAATATTTTTAGTTAATAAAGCATTATTTAATATAAATTTTTTTAAAAAAGCACTGACTGTTCTTCCAGAGGTCTTCAGTTCAATTCCCAGCAACCACATGGTGGTTCACAACTATCTGTAATGGGGATCCAATGTCCTCTTCTGGTGTGTCTGAAGACAGCTACACTGTACTCACATATATGAAATAAATAAATGAATCTTAAAAAAAAAAAAGCTAAGTAGACCACCACAGCCTTACTACACATACACCAGGATCATGTTAATTTGTGAATTACTAATAGTGTCTATGATAACCATCTGTACAGAATGTCTCAAGTGTAGTTTGCAGGATGCCTGTACCCAAGTGCCTTTAATGGGATTTGTGGGTCATTTTTTAAAGCTTTAATGCTTGGGATTCATGTAGTTCAAGTACATAGAGAAAGAGAAAGGAAATAGGGCAGATTGCAACATCTGTTTTAAGAATATTAACATTAGGGAAAAGAGACATGAACATTTTACTTTTTAAAAAATTACATGTATGTGTATGTTTGCATGAGTTTATATGTATCAGTTGCATATAGGTAACTGTGAATGCCAGAAGATGACATAGGATCCCCTGGGGCTGGAGTTAGATGTGGTTGTGAGATGCCTGATATGTGTGCTAGAAACTAAGCCTGGGTCCTCTGCAAAAACAGTATGCATTTTGAAACACGGAGAAGACATCTCTCCAGACTAGTGGGGCTTGCTTATGCTGAGCCACTGGATGCGAGGTTGGAATGATGTAAAGGAATATCATACTAAGGGCTGGGGGGCACTGACAGAGCCCTCTTTAAAAAGTCTGTTTGGACACAAGTGTGATCACTTGCTGCCATGCACACTGACTGCATCTGTGAAGTGAGTTTTGAGGTTATGAAGCCATATGCAATCTTTTGGTTCCAGCTTACCCTGGATGGTATGGCATTGAGTGATAGGCCTGGTATAGAGAATTCACTTGCTGCGTGGAGTTATGTCTCAGGCTGCGGTCTCTTCACACCCTTCAGAGCTGGATTAAATCAGCTCGCATGGAGGTTATCTGGAGTCATTCTTTTTAAGAAAGAGGCTCTTAAAAAATTTATTTATTTTATGTATATAAGTACACTGTAGCTATCCTCAGACACACCAGAAGAGGGCATCTGATCCCATTACAGATGGTAGTGAGCTACCATGTGGTTGCTGGGATTTGAACTCAGGACCTCTGAAAGAGCAGTCAGTGCTTTTAACTGCTGAGCCATCTCTCCAGCCCCAAGAAAGATGCTTTTAACTTGTATAATTTTATACTTTGATGCCTTCCTAGATAAAAAGTCTGATATGGTGTCAGCAAAGGGTTTGCTGAGATTCTTAAATGGACCTCTCATTTTAAAGACCAGTTTAGCCAAAATTAATTCAATTTATTATGTTTACTGTTTGTGTCTATATGAGGTGTTGATGGGTTAGACAGAAGGGAGAAAGAAAAGGTTTTTTTTTTTTTTTACCTCAGTGATAAGCAATGCTTTACTATCTCTACTGGCTCTGGGAGATAATCAGGTCACCGGCCTTAATTTCTAACAGAGGAAACTGGTAAACAATAGTGTAAAGTATGCATTTGGCCTCTTGTTTCCAGGGGCTTCATACTGGAAGATTCAACCAACCAAGGGTGAAACATTTGGCAAAACCTGTTTTTATACTGAACACATACAGATTTTTGTTCTCCTCAATATTTCCTAAATAATGCACTGTGCTGGCCATTGCCTAGTGCTTACATACTACTACATAGTAGAGGTGATCTAGAGATGGTTTCAAGTGTTTTTGGAGCATGCGCATAGGTTCTACCCCCAAACCAACACCATTTTATATAAGATCCTTGAGCATCTGCAGATATTGGTTATCATGAGGGGTCCTGGAACCCATTCCCTCAGACACTGAATGGGACAACAATATATTTTGTGGCAGAGGTGTGGGCAGAGCACCATGAGAGTTTAGAGATCCTATGGAGATAGTTCCCTCTAAATATTAGAGTTTCCAAAGCAAGCTCTGATTGATAGTGTCTTTCTGCGTAATATTGCTAGGATGCGAAGTAAGTTAACTCACATGGTCTCTGGGTCTGGGGAGGCCTGTGACTCTTGAAGTAAGTCCTGCGAAAGATGCACATACACCTTGGTCTGTTTCTCACTGCCGAGTGATTTATAAAGGAAAGAGGTTGAATTCGGCATCCAAACCCAGAGACAGGAGTGTTATCAGGGAGTGGATGTAACAGGGAACTGTACAATCAAAGAACATGAGATTTGGTGGAACTGGTATGAAACCCCATTGGTTTGTGCAAACAGCACACAGTGAAAAAAAAAAAACTTAAAAGAAAATAGTGATTCTGATTAAAGCTTAAAAAATATAAAACAAAACAAAACAAAACAAAAAACCAAACCAAGTCCAGACAAATGAACAAGCAGCAACAGGGAGAGTCTTCTCTCTGGCTCACTCTTGTGTTTCACTTTTAATCTTCATGGCATTTGGGGTGCTACTGATCACAAAGGCCGAGGTTCACTTCTTTTACTGCTCACTGCATACCAAGATGCTTGGTCAGAGTTTGTTTTGTATGAGAAACAATCTAGTCCTTAAGATTATTCAATAAATGACCACAGTGGTTACCCTTGGATCTCCGAGGGAAGCTCCAAGTCCAACTATCTTCAAGGCTGAAGACAAGAGAAACCCCACTCGAAGTGAGTCCTGGAACTTCAGTGGCTTGAGGTTCGAAGTGCTTGGAGGTGGGAAGCATGACTCTCCACTGACTTCTCGCCTTGAGGATGATGCTTCTGGTTTCCTAAAACAAAGGGTTGTAAAGATTGTATCTTCATGACAAATTAGGGGAGGCACTAAAAGCAACAGAAAACCTAGTCTGAGGAAATTCATAGCACTCTCATTTTCAGTCTGAATTGGAAAATAGAATTCAATAATACCGCTGTAATTGTGTTTCAGAGATGTATTGGAAGATCGGCCAGCCCTCTGTATCTTCAGGCTTCTTATTTGTCTCTACTGAAGAAATAGAGATTATTTTGCCTGCCGTTACCAGAAAGACATAACGTAGTAAGTATTTGCAGGCCATGAGTGATGGTACATGCATTTGATCTCAGCACCCCAGAGACAAATTTCTGAGGTCAGCCTGCTCTACACAGTGAGACGCTATCTCAAAAAACAACCAAACAACAAAACCCTCAAGAATTTGCATTTTATATAGTTTAAGGCCTTTACGTTGTATTTAGCATCACAGCTAATCTGAAGATGAAGTAGTAAAAGGATGGCTGTAGGTTATATATAACTAATGTAGTATTGTTTTATATAAAGGGTTTAAATAGAGGTTCCTGGAATTCATCTCCTGAGGGGACTGGACTGTCACATCTATTTCAAACTCTTGATTTCTGTTCTTATTTCTGCCTTTTCCTATTTTTTAAAAACCCGTCTTTAACTTTATGTTACCAAATGTATATGTAACTTTGTATAAATGTCTGTGAGTCATGGTCTTCCTGTAGAAGGGCTTACATATGGATGTGTTTATAGTAACTTACACTGATAGAAGGGGGTAGTCTCCAGAAGTATTGTGGGAATATAAAGTCAAATGCTGTTTTAATATACACACTTCTTTTTCCTTGTAGTTGGGGTAAACTGAAAACCTGCCTTTTGTCCATCCTTTCATATCACTTAAAGAATAAGTTGGGTCCTCTTTCTGTCCCCTCTTCTAGTGGGTGTAATATGAAACAAAGACTATTAATTAGATACTATTTATTTTGTAAATGGGAACAATCTTGTTTTCTGTTTCTACTGTTCTAACCCTACCTCACCCTTTTACCTCTAGAAAATTGCTGGCTTTATTCCTTACCTCCAGGGCCTGATGTCTATACCTGGGGGGCTTCCTTTGCCAAACCCCCAGGGATTTCACCTTAGTACAAAGGACCTCTTTTCCTCCCTATTCCCTGCTCTTCCACACTGTTTTTCTAAAGCATAGTAGGTTCTTCTACTACTCCTGAGACTGGGTCCAAGATAACCTGTAGTCACTGTGCCCTGAGGCCTCATTGCTGCTTGCTTTTTCCTGTCCTGTGAGAGTAGAGGTGATGTGGAAAGAGACTGTCGGCCATAGGCACCTGTGTCCCTGGTGCTGACTGCCGAGGCACAGAGGCAGAAGAGAGAAAAGTAGAGCCAAGAATGAAGAAGACCAGAAAGGATGGTGACGCTTTCTTCACAAGACATTCTCCAGTCTCTTCTGTGATACAGATACTTGTGCCTGCATGGCTCTCTCAAAGACACGATTCTCAAGATACTGATTGAAGCAAGCTATCAAAAAGCAAAAAACAAATTCAGTAACCACAGAGTAAAAACAGTTCAACTTGGCTCGTCTAGAGGTGGTCAAACAGTCCAAAGCAGGTATGATCCAAAAATCACATTCCTAGGCCTAAAAAGTGACCACTGGGACTGGCATTTTCCCTGTCACTCCAGCTACTACAGGTAAAGGAACACATTTCAGACTGTGGGCATTAGCTGGTCTCATTACTATGCATAATTTGCTGCTATGATGCTTTTTGCTCTAGGATATGCAATAGATCATTATCGTGGGTCCTTGACTTAAGTGAACTTGGGACATTTACATGGAAATGTTGAAATCCTCTGAATCAGCCCTTGATAAGCCCAAAGGGGTTGAAAACACTGGAGCCCCAGAACATGTGAGGAAAGTGTGATCCGTGTGGGCTGGGGTGGCACGGAAAGGCTTCATTAGAGGTTCTTCACTATGCTGGGCGGTGCGTGTGAGGGTTGTGTTTCCATTGCTTGCATTTCCAGGAGCACTCCAGCCACTCCTCAATACAGGGTCCCACCCTGTGTCATGTAGCCCTGACCTGTGAGGGCAGCAATTGGAAGAGGAGGGTGCAGCAGAAGCTGGGGCTTATGGCAGACAGGAAGCCTCTAAATTAACTCAGGTATGTATGGGGGCAGTGGAAAGCATTTACCTGGAAGAGTTTTCACTCTTCAGACCTAAGTCATCCTCTATCAGGATAGGTTGGCTTACTGTGTTTCGTTAGTGGACTCACCAAACATACAGGTTGTTCTCAATTAGAGACATATTCTGCATACCACATTCTGAAGGAAACATGGGTTTGTGCTTGCTGGAAGCTATAGCACCACCTTGTGGAAATACATACTTCAGAGCACAAGTTGTCTCCCCCTCCTCCCCCCAGCTCCTTATCAGGGTTACAAGTGTCTTATAGAATGTTTCAGAAAATATTCTGTGCTTTTAGGGCATGTTTGCAACAAAGACCTGAAAAGTATTTTGAGTTTGCAGCCATTCACTTGGTTGATCTGTGTCCCTGCATGAAGAGACCCCCTTGCTTATTTTTCTGGATGAAATACTTCTCCAGTCTCTGGTTGCTGTTGCTTCCAATAGTGTGATATACAAACAGTGCTTTAATAAGTATCCTGTACATGTTAGTCTACCTGTGGGGTATGCTTCTGAAGATGGAATTTCTAGGTCAAATGATGCATACATTTAGAATTGTGGTAGATATGAGTGGACAATTTTCCATGCAGTTTTAGACCAACATTCAGCAATGTGTGATGCCCCATAAATCATCAGCGACTGTATTTTTTTGTGTTGGTATGTGTGTGTGTTCATGAATGTGTGCACATGTACATCAGATGCATGTATGTATGTATTCATATTCGTGTGGCCAGAAGTTGATGCCAGGTGTCTGATATCATTGTCCAATTTATTTTGTGAGACAGGCTCTCAGTGAACATGGAGCTCAATTCAGGTAGACATTAAGCACGAAGAGCCCACCTAACTCTGACTCCTGCTGTGTGCTGCTCGGCTCCACTTCCTTATGGGACTTTTAGGAACTCTAACTGAGGTGTTCCTGTTGCTCATGAGCCATCTCCCCAACCCACTAACTGTATGTTTTTTTTTTAAAAAAAAAAATCTTCATTTCTTTGTTAATGTGATAGAGAAACTATATTCCAATGCATTTTACTGTTATAGGTTTTATAGTATTCTTCTCATAAATGGGTTTGTATAAACTCAAAGATGTTCATGAAACCTAACTACCCAGATTGATTCTTTTCTCTAAAGCTCTTTGGAAGCTTGATGGCTGGTGGTTTACATGGGTAAGAGACACATACACTTCAGAGTCTCTTAGATTTCCTGAACTAATTTTGATTAGTAAGTTCCCATTCTTCTTAATGATGTTGTCACAGAGGCTGAAGACCCAGCTTCTCATCAACTCAGTGGTTCAACACATGCCTAGAGCATACATGAAGTTCTGAGTTCCATCCCCAGCACTGGCATAAAGAGTTGTCACTGGGGCTAAACTGCTGAGAGATGGCTCAGCGGTTAAGAGCATATCCTGAGGTCAAATCCCAGTGACCTTCTGTAATGAGATCAGATGCCCTTTTCTGGTGTGTCTGAAGACAGCTGCAGTGTAATTACATGCAATAAATAAATAAATCTTAAAAAAAAATGAGTTGTCACTGATAGTATAAATGTCAATCCTGTCACTGTCTTTTCAGTTTCGAGCTTCTTACATCTTAGCTAACAAATGTTTTTGTGTCCAGGTCTACACGTCTAGATGTCGAATAACATCCATCTTTCCTCTGTTCTTGGTTCTCTCAGTGCATCATGGTACTTTGCTGTGCACACTGAAAGGTGTAATCTTGTTTTGATTATTACAGACATTTGCATGGGAAGCCATTGTCTGATGATACAATCTATTCTATCATCTCCTTATTGGTAGAACCAAGTGTATTTTTGTTTCACTTCGATGGTCTGTTAAGTCTGGACTCAGTCAGAGAAGATGTACCTGACCTTCGAGAGACTGGAGGACCCAGGGAGTGGGGAGCTCTGGTGGGGTGGGAAGGTGGGTGGGTGGGTCATCCTCATGGAGACAGGGGGGGAGTAGGTATGGTATGTGGAACAGTCAGAGGGGTGGTCCAGGAGGGGAATAAAGTCTGTCCTGTAAAAAAAAGATTAAATATATATTTTTTAAAGTATCTCAGCAGATTTCATAGACCCAATGACTTCTCTGCATCCAGGGAAACCACAGGTTTCAGAAGAGGTGAAGACTAAAATAGGTGAAACTGGCCAGGGGAATCCCACACTTGTTTGCTCCCCACCCTCTTCAGGTATCTAGGACTCTAACTTATCAAAACAGGTCCTGAAGACCTGCTGCTTCTGTTCAGAGCCTGGCATGAATATGTAGATACAGCTGCAAGGTAAGGTTATCTATGATTGTGAAACAAAAGCTGGCCTTGCTGAGGAATTTCTGGCTCTCAAGAAGGAAGGCCGAAGGAGATAATTTGAACTTATAATACAATGCTAAATGGTTACAGAATTCAAAAACAAAGTCAGTGGTACTGGCACAGTTCTCTAAATAATTGCCACTGTGCACATGCTAGCATTTTAGGGTACTGCATCTGATGGGGAAGGATGAACAGCCCAGATACAGAGCTGGATGTGAGGTTGTTGGTATTTTTATGTTTATATTTAGTAAAAACTTAGGATATTTAAAAAAATTAATCAACACATAAAGTTGTACATATTTACTATGTGCAGTTCCATTTATTTATTTATTTATTTAGTTAGTTTGTTTGTTAGCTTTTTTAAGACAGAATTTCTTTGTGTCACTGACCTGTCCTCTCTGGTCTGTGTTTTAGACCTTGAATTTTCAGAAATCCTGCCTCTTCCCCTGCCTCTTGAGTGCTGGGATCAAAGGCATGTGTTATCACCACCTGGACAGTGTGATTTTTCTTAAAAATCTATAAGCATATTGTGGGATGGCTAGTTCAGCTACTTAGCATTTGAATTGTCTCATGTGGGTTTAACTAGTTTGCAGTAAGAACGCTCTTCTTACACTCTTTGGATTTCAAAGAATGCAGTATATTTTTTTAATGTGTCACCATGTTGTACAAGAGATCCCATCATTGCCATTCTTGATTCTTACTATTAACAGAGAAAGAATCCACTACTGTAGACTATCAGGAGGTATTCTGGCCAAGGGTTAGAGAATCAGGCTAATCCATATTTATCTTTGAGCCATCACATGCTTGCCGTGTGACTGCAGAAACGTTTTCTACATTCTCCCTGCTTCTGGCTTCTTTTATGAGTGTGATTAAAAAGTAGTAGACTCACAAAGTTATCAGAAAGTTTAAGTATTCATTATTTTTAAATGTTATGTGTATTTGTGTATAGCTCAGTGTATGTCTGTGTATCAAGCTTGTGCAAGAGCATGTGGTCAGATGAAGGTGTCAGATCCTATGGATCTGGAGTTACAGGCAGTTGTGAGCTACATGTGGGTGCTGGCAACTGAACACAGGTTCTCTGTAAGAATGGCAAGTCTTTTTAATGACTGAGTCATCTCTCCAGTCCCAGGAAGTTTAGAAAGGATAGCAATGTGTGTAATTCAATGCATGATGATATTAGTTCTTAATATCATTCATTAAAGTTATTTTTATGTGATATCCCAATATAATTTTGCCATTATATCATACACTCTCCTCCCAAATTCATTGCATCACAGTAGGAATTCATTGCATCATAGTAGGAAGAATATGGAAAATAATCTGAATATCAGTCAGTGAAAGAATGAATAAAAAGGTGGTGCACATTTACAGTGGAACGTTACTTAGGATTAAAACAGCCAGGGAATCTTATGATTTACCACAATTTGAATAAATTTAAAGGACCTTAAAGCAAATAAACAATAAACTTTCTTAAGTAAAGAAATAAACAAGACATACACCAAAAGTATTGCATGATTTCACAGGTACAATCTGAAAATGGAGACAAATCAAATACACTGAAGCAGGAAATGAAACAGTGACTATCCAGGTCTAGGTAGGAGAGGGAAGAGGGATATGTGAGCCATAGAATGCAATCAGCACGTCTATAGGATGAACTGATGTACTATGTGAGGACCAATGATACCATAGTCAAGACATGTTTATGAATAAACATGTTATAGCCTCTGAGATAAAGGGCAAGTCAGTTGGCTCCACTATTGTAACCATTTTACTATTTATATTTATCTTAAAATTACGTTTTATACCCTAATTATATACAGTATGATTATTTTAAAAGGCAACAGGAATCTAGAATTAACACAACAACAACAAAGGCATAAAACTGAGTCACAGCTCTTCAAAGTGTGTGAAGAGAATGAAGGCTCTAAGTCATTTATGGGTGGGAGACATAGTTCTCCCTTTCTTCTTGTCCTTCTCCTTGTTCTTCTCCTTGTCCTTCTCAGTCTCCATCTCCTTCTCTTTCTTCTCCTTTTCCTTCTTCTTCACCATCTGCTAATATAAAGGACCATGCTTTCCACTCAAAGCATGGACATCTATCATGCAGGTTGTTGGCATGCCACAGATGCTGCAGGTAACCATTTTAGGCTGCAGGTGAACCATCTCCTGCATGCATCCTAACCCCTTTAGTTTCAGTATTTCTTGTTTCCACCTTTATAGCAACTTTTTTAGGAGCAACACCCTAATACCTCTCCTAATGTCACACTGTCCTGGCCTTTACAAACTACAGATTCAGCCACTGGCACATCTTTAGAGAAATCTGTCATCAAATACATAAATATTCCCCAAATCTTTAAATAGTAAGGAATGAATTTCTATCCTAATTTGTTTAGTTTCTACTTTGTGATGTCAGAATTGTGGCATGTTTTCATTCACCAGTATTCTACCGTATAACACTATGCTCAAAGCATATCTACTAAACAGTAACTTATCTAATCTTGCAAGAATGAAAGGAATCCTTGTTAGATTCATCTCTAGGCTAGGGATAGTGAGCGGTAGGCAGGGCACACCATTTACTTGCTTCTTTAGTCAAACTTACATTCTAAAATAATATTTGTATTCTTTGAGAATTTCTCATAATGGAACTTATTCACCTCCCCCTCTCCTAACTCCTCTCAGATCCACCCTGTCCACCTTTGCCTTCCTACCAACAGAATTTTGTATTTTCTTCCATCTCTTCTTCCTCCTCCTCTTCTTCATTTTTGTCCTTTAGTTTGTGGCAACACAAAGAGTTCAGATTTACTGCTCAACTAGTCTTGGGTGTGGCTGGCCTATTGGGCCATACCATTAAAGAAAATAGGTTCTTTCTCTTTCAGCAACTATCAAATGCCAGTATATCTTCAGCTAGTGGTGGGATTTCATGACCATCTGTTCTCCACCATGCTGGACTTTTGTCTGCCGTGAGCTTGCACAGGTCTTGCACAGGCTCTCAAACAATCAGTTCATACATTCCATTGTCCTGTTGTGCCTGAAAACACTGTTCCCCTTGAGGTTGTCTACCAGGTCTGGTTCTTACTGTCTTCCACTAAGATCACCGAGCTCGGGGAGGAAGAGCATGATTGATCCCACTGAGGGTTGAACATTACAGTCTCTCCTTGTCTGTACACTTAAGTCAATTTTTTTTTTAACTCTGATACACATTTTTTTTTTCAGTAATCACCACCCCCACCCCAGCTCCCCTTATATTTCCTTTTATTTATTTTTTATTATTATTTTCTTTATTTACATTTCAAATGCTATCCTGAAAGTTCCCTAT
>NC_034591.1:62352333-62353913 GCF_900095145.1 Mus pahari | reverse complement strand
GGAGTCCAGCTTCTTGAGCTCTTTGTATATATTGGATATTAGTCCTCTATCAGATTTAGGATTGGTAAAAATCCTTTCCCAATCTGTTGGTGGCCTTTTGGTCTTGTTGACAGTGTTTAAGTCAATTTTTTTAAGTGTCTATTAGGAACAGGGTAGCTGCCAGTCATCGAGACTATGGGTATACATAGATCCTCTACAGAAAGTTCATTTAGAGTTCATCTAAGGCTAACATGTCTGGTTTTGAAGTATGTGGCTACCACTGTAGAATCCTGTGACCCTGGATAAACTACTTATTTCCTCAATATTTTTGTAAATATAGTACTTTTATCTAGTCTAGATATTTGATGCAAGCACATTAAACCATTTATTCAGTGCCTACCACACAGAAAATATCAATTATGACCAACTATAATTTATTTTTTGTACTATATTGTACATGTTGAAGAACTTATAGAAAGTAGATGTGAGAAAGCTCAATATTGAAAATTTAGAGATTAAGCGAATGGATAGTTTGAAGGTTCTTTATTTATTCCTGTTTTTGTTTACATGTATATGAGTGTGCTTGCATGTATGTGTGGTATGCACACATGTGTACATGTTATGTATATGTGTGGGTGCACATATATGTATATGTGATGTGGGGGTCAGAGGTGAACATTGCTATCTAACTTAGGTGTTGAGGCAGGGTCTCTCACCTGAATACAGAGCTCACTGATTTAGTTAGTTTGTCCAAACATCATGCAGGAAGAATGCCTTGTTTCTGCCTTCCGAGTGCTGGGATTGTGGGTGTGCTGCCATCCCCACCTGGCTTTAAGTTATAACAAACAAACACTTGTTTTTTTGAGACTTTAGGTGCTGCCTGTGTGAGCCTCCTCTCCAACATGTTTGTGGCAAACCATTTATCAACGGAGACAGCTCCCCAACCTTACTCAAAGGGCTTCTGTGTGCAAGGAATGTCTCAATACTGGAATAAACAAATGAACTAATTTTGTCTTCCTCTTTGGATATTTGACACACAATTAAGGAATGTATTGTGAATCCCAGGTTAAGGATTATGAAGGATTGGAACTCATTAATCTTTTGCCTTGGGAGGAATCCCCTATGTTTTCCTGGTGGTTGGGCTAGGGAAGGTTCTGAGGGAGAGAAATTCCCCAGGGGCCATTCCTTGGTGACTCATTGTGGAGTAAGGAGTCTGGGCACAACTTTGGCTCCTGGCTGGGCTGTTTCCCTGAGGCTCGATGACTTCTGCACCTTTCTTGATGACCTGTCAAAGCTTCATGGACACAGGATAAAGCAATCTTTGGACATTAATGCCGTTTCTGCTAGATGGACAGCTGTGGTCTAAGTACAGAAGGTCTAACCATGTTGACATAATGTAAACTTCTCACATAATAATAGCAATGTTTGCATGGTGTTTTATCTCACCCAATGTTGTTTGCTTCTTTCTCATTTGAGGTTTCTGAGCCCACTGAAGCAGCCTAAGCAGTTCCTCCTCCTCATTCCTTCCTCCTCCTCCTCCTTCTCCTCCTCCTCCTCCTCATTCCTTCCTCCTCCTCCTCCTTCTCCTCCTCCTCCTCCTC
>NC_034591.1:62350059-62352083 GCF_900095145.1 Mus pahari | reverse complement strand
CTTCTTCTTCTTCTTCTTCTTCTTCTTCTTCTTCTTCTTCTTCTTCCCTTCCTCTTCTTGCATAGTGCTTATTCGAGTTCTTTCATTGAAACATTTTTATACAATATACTTTGATCATGTTTTTCCCAATCTGACATTAAAAACAAACAAACACAAGAAACAAAAACAAAATGCCAAGAAACTGTACTTAAAATGCCCACAAAAATGAAAACCAAAAGAATAAGACAAAAAAATGTCCAAACAAAGCAAAATGAAACAAGATATCCACAAAATACCATTGAATTCATTTTGTATTGGCCAACCACTTTTGGGCATGAAACCTGCTTTGGTTGATAAACCAGTGAAATGCATCGGAGACAGCAGGTTTTCTTTTGCTAGCCAGTATGATATTGATTTCAGGTAGCTGTTTGGTTAGGGATGGGACCCTATATGCACTTCCCCCTCTCAGCACTGCAACTCCACGACTTAAACTTGTACAGACTCTGTTCCTGCTGCATTCATGTGTGCATCAGTTCTGTTGTGTCTCAAAGACATTGTTTACTTTTGAGTCATCCATCCCCTCTGGCTCTTACAGTTTTTTTCTCTTCGTCTTCCACATAGATCCCTGAGCCCCCAGAGAGGGGTCTGATGAGGACATCTCATTTAGGATTAACAGACACTGAAGGAAACCCCTTACCCCTCCAACCCAATCCTGGTAAATCAGCACTTCCCTCTAGGACCCTGCATTAGGCACAAGCCACACCCAAAGACCTATTGTCACAGAGATCCTTTATTAATCCAGGAAGAAAAGTTAGAGTGTTTGCTTTCTGACTCAGGCAGAAAAACTGCAGCAAATGACCTTGCAGGTAGAATTTTTAAGAGAAAAGGGGGAGGCCTATATTAGAGTGGGCTAGGGTGCAGTGGTATGTTTTGATTGGTTGTGTTAATCAGGCTAACCAAGGGGGGTTTTCTTTTTTCTTTTTATTGACTAAATTATTTTTTCACTTTTACATCCTGATCCTAGCCTCTTCTCTCTCCTCTCCTCCCAGTCCCTCTCTTCTCTTTTCACCCCTCTTCCCAGAAAAGAGAAAGCCTACCCCAGGGATATCAAGCCTCAGCAAGACTAAGTACATCCTCTTCCACTGAAACTAGACAAGGCAGCCCAGTTAGGGGAGAGTGATCTGAAGGCAGCCAGTGTGATCAGAGACAGCCCTTGCTCCCACTTGAGAGGTCCCACGTGAAGACCCAGCTGTGCAATTGTGTGCAGAGGGCCTATGTCCATCCCATTCATGGTCTCTGATTGGCAGTTCAGCCTCCAAGAGCACCCATGGGCCCAGATTCATTGACTGTAGATTTTATTGTGGTGTCCAATGATTCTACTGAATTTCTTACCTGGTTATAGGAGCTGGCTGGTTCAGGCTCCATATCCTCCACTGCTAAGAGTCTTAGCTAGGATCACCCTCATAGATTTCTAGTAGTTTCCATTGTCCTAGGTTTTTAGCTCAGTCCAGAGATGCCCTCTCACCCCATATCCACCTGTGGCTTCCAGAACTTTCTCCGTCAGTCCTTCCTGGATCTCAGGAAGGCTTCCTGCTCCTGTTCCAATCCCTACCCTCTCTCCTCCCCAGACCCCAATGGAGGAGTTAGAGAAAGGACTGAAGGAACTGAAGGGGTTTGCAACCCCATAGGAAGAACAACAATATTAACCATATCCCCCAGAGCTCCCAGGGTCTAAACTGCCAACCGACTAGTACACACGAGGGATCCATGCTCCAGCCACATGCTCCAGCCACATATGTAGCAGAGAATGGAATTGTTTGGCATCAATAGGAGGAGAGGCTCTTTGTCCTGTGAAAGCTTGATTTCCCAGTGTAGGAGAGTGCCAGGGAAGTGAGGTGGGAGTTTGTGTGTGTGTGTGTGTGTGTGTGTGTGTGTGTGTGTGTGTGTGAGCACCCTCATAGAAGCAGGGGGAGAAGGGGTAGGATAGGGAATTTTTGGAGGGGAAACCAGGAAAGGGGAAACATTCGAAATGTAAATACATAAAA
>NC_034591.1:62334577-62350030 GCF_900095145.1 Mus pahari | reverse complement strand
AACCATCTCATACAAACCAACCACTTATAGTACAGCTAGGTCTATACAGAGAGTTCCAGGATAGAAAACAAAACAAAAAAAAAAAAAAAAAGAAAAAAACCCCAAAAAACAAACAAACAAAAAACCCAACAAAAAACAAAAACAAAACACAGAGGTATAATTGGAACAAGAAGAGACCAATAAAATAGATAGAGGAACTTGGGGGAAAAAAAAGAAGATGTGTGATTTACAAGTTACATTTCCAGTTTCACTGACTTATAGGAAAACTTAATGAATACCTTTCAGCTAGCAAATCAACAGTTTAAACTCCAATACCAGTGTGTCCTATTGCTTCCTGTCATTGAAGAAAGTCTTAGAGACAACTTTTGTTTCTACCTTATCCTTATTTCTGCCTCCTAGTTGAAAATCAGGCTGGGTTCTTTAGCAATTCTGTTTCTTTTTTTTTCTAGAGTCCAGGAGACATCTTGTCCTAGAGGTCAAAAATACCCTTTCATCTCTTCTCCCTTTTCTTCTGACACATCATTCCCTTCCCCACCCTCTCATTTTCATGATCAAAATTAACATGGTATGTAACACTAAGAATATAATCTTGAATTGTAATTCAACATTTTTATTTATCTATAGCTGGGATCTATTAATATATGTGTCATATATTATAAGAAAGGATTTATTAGATTGACTGAGACAGTCAAAGTCTGAATTGTATCTCAGTTACCCTTTGTGAGCTGGAGAGAGAATATGATGAGTTGGTTCCTACTCAGGCTGTGAAGCTAAAAGCCTTGGATCAAGAGATGGATAATGTAGAGCTGGCTAAGCCATTTACAGGCCAAAGACATGGATATACCCTAGAGAGCTACTATTGACCCATTTCTTGTTTTCAAAGGCTGAAAATACCTGGATTCCATGCCTATTGTTTGAGTGAAACATTTACACTCAGGCATAAATGACTATCAGCCACAACAAGGTAGTAGAGGAAAAATAGCCCTTGTATCAGTAACATGAGCCCCAATTATAGTTTGTCAGTTATTCTCTGTACCATTCCTATTTAACTCCCTTCCAGCAAACCATATGGTCTGTTATCTCCCCATCACCCATATGATATTTTCCAAAAGTGATCACTGAAAAGAATTGGCTAAAAAAGATGAATGTGCATATAAACAAATGAGCATCGGTAATTCTGCTAGTGATCAATTGTCAATAGACTTGTAGAAGTTGCCACTGAGTGTGGAGTGTTAATGCAGTTGCTGTTCCAGAGACAGATTTGCATCAGAGGATGGTGATGGGAACTTAGCAGCCTCTGTGAAGTCAGTGGCTGTGGTGAGATGGATGAATGAATCATAAAAAGTGTGATGGTAAAAACAAGTGAACAACCACCCTAAAGGATAGCCATCATAAGTAAAGAATTATTTCACAACTGACACAGTCAAAAGTATGTCATTAAATAGATATCAATTGCATTAGGCCGTGCTCCTATCTTGCCTGCTATAATTGCACCAAATCCAAGTCATTCCTCTCAAACATCAAGGAACAGACTTTCTGAAGTTCTATAGAAGTAATGATAGAGAACCCCAAGAAATCATTTAACCATTGAGCATTTCAAAGACAATTGCTTTTCACCCATTTTTATTTCATTTTACATGAAACCCAAACGATCTTACCTGAAGGCAAATGAATCATGTTTGCCAAGGAATGGACAGAAATGAAATAGAGAAAGAACAATCTAATAAATGCATAAGTAGTTCCAAAATGCATCATGCAGAACTTTTATACTTGAAATTCTACACATTATGTATATATACTCAAGTTTAATGTTTAAGGCCCTGAGCACCCAATGAGTGATAGATGAGGTAGGGCCTCCACAGTTTCCAGTGACTTAGCTGAGACTGGAACACATATTTTTATGCTTGAACAAACTTGTTAGTACGAGGTGGAGCCTGTTTTAAGAAGCAAAACCTGAGTGTGATGGGCTGATGAACTCAGTTTTAACATTTGGGGAGTGAGTCATTCACTGTTACTAGAATAACTTCTATTTTTAAATCTTTTGCTCAGATGAAGTATGGAATGGTTCACTTCCACAAAGTAATACATAATTGTTACAACCAAGATACTAGGTAAGGGCCCCATCTGTCTCTACCAATGTCTGTTTCCTGTCCCTGCTTTACTCCCCCCCCCCCAATATCTTTTTCTTTATCTAGATCACTGGTTCTCAACCTTCTTAATGCTCTTAATGCTGTCACCCTTTAATAGCCATTTCTTGTGTGATGATGCCCCCAACAATAAAATTATTTTGGTTGGTACTTTATAACTGTAATTTTGCTACTGTCGTGAATCATGATATAAGTAGTTTGGGATATAAAGGTTTACCAACTTGGCTTTCTTTGGATCTCTCTCTCTCTCTCTCTCTCTCTCTCTCTCTCTCTCTCTCTGTGTGTGTGTGTGTGTGTGTGTGTGTGTGTATGTGTTTGATCTTCCCACTTCTCATTTTTTTCATGTCTTACAGTCTCTTGTTCTCAGTCTTTCTTCCCTTATCCAGAATGCATCTACATGGTATATCTAAAGACTGTCAATCATGCCAGGCAGTGGTGGTGCACGCCTTTAATCCCAGCACTTGGGAGACAGAGGCAGGCAGATTTCTGAGTTCAAGGTCAGCCTGGTCTACAAAGTGAGTTCCAGGACAGCCAGGTCTACACAAAGAAACCCTGTCTTTAAAAAACAAAAAACAAACAAACAACAAATAAAACAAAACAAGACTGACAATCCTACAATATTTATGTAGTGGTCACAATTACTTAGGAAGCCTACATACAGATTAACTGTCTTAAACAACCTTAAAAACACTATCTTTTAATTCTTAAAAGCAACACTTTGACACTCTACTTGTCTGGAATATTGATATATTTCTCAATTCTTTCTCAATTAATTATAATAATGTAAGGACTGTATGCACCCTCAAAATTAATTTCTTCAGAATTTGCACTTGAAAGGTGTCTTTAAGGGGTCCGGATAGTTTTGATGTTAAGAGTGCTTGCTGCTTTTGCAGAGGAACAGGGTTTGTTCCCTCGCACAGGGGCAGCTCAAAAACAGACCACTCCAGTTTGAAGTGATCCACTTGCCCCCTTCTGGCCTTCTAGGGCACTACATTCATATAACGCCCAGGCAAAACAATCACACATAAAATACAAATAAATGAAATAGTTCAAAAAGATGTCCTTACTTTGAAGAAATATATTTGACCTAATATGATGAAATGTTGAGTATATTTGGTCATACATTGTGCCTAGAAGATGGTAGTTCACTACATATTCTATGATTGATTAAAAAAAGTTTTTTTTTTAAGAAAATAAAACACCTAAGAATCTATCCACATTCTTCCTTGTGTAAAATTCAAAAGCAAAGGACTAAAATACATTATATAATGAAAAAGAAGAAGAAAGGACTTAGCATAAAACATGCAGTTACTGGAAACATTCCTTTGTCTTTCAAACCTTTTCCCCCCTTTTAAGGAAAAAATAGATAGCACTTATTTTATTTGGTCTGATGAGGACCAAATAAGATAACACATAGTCTATACTGAGCACATTCATGGTGAGAACTCAGAAACCTCTACCCACCATCACTCTTAAGCAGCTCCATGCCATCCTGGTCTACAGAGCAGGTTCCAGGACAGCCATGGCTGTACAGAAAATTCCTGTCTCAAACGAAACAAAACAGAACAAAAACAAAGAAATGAAAAATTGAAAATGGAAAAAAATGGAGCAAATACTTCAATTATTGTAAACTGTATGTTTAAACAAGTTAGTATTAACTTTTCCCACATTAATGCATTTGTCAATGCATTAACAAAGACTAAATGCTACAAGTTGTCTGGGGGGAATTCATGGTTAACTACAGCAGACAACCTTGTTGGTTCCCATATTAGCATGGAAGGATCTCAGTGGAAGAACCCTGGACGCTGACACAGGTCCTGCCTCCTTTTAGCTTCTGTGGTTTTGGAGAATCCTGAAATTTGCTCCTGCCTGACGTGAAGCAGTATCCTCAAGAAAGGAGGCTGTATTCTCTAAGAGCTCAGCATAGTTGGCAGCTACTGAGGGCTTAATGGGAGGACTGTACTTCCGTTATTAGTACACGAGATACAATGTATGCCTACTGTACTGGCTAGTTTGTGTCAACTTGACACAGCTGGAGTTATCACAGAGAAAGGAGCTTCAGTTGGGGAAATGCCTCCATGAGATCCATCTGTAAGGCATTTTCTCAATTAGTGATCAAGGGGGGGGAGGTCCCCTTGTAGGTGGTGCCATCTCTGGGCTGGTAGTGGTGGGTTCTATAAGAGAGCAGGCTGAGCAAGCCATGGGAGTCAAGCCAGTAAAGAACATCCCTCCATGGCTTCTGCATCAGCTCCTGCTTCCTGACCTGCTTGAGTTCCAGTCCTGCATCCTTTGGTGATCAACAGCAATGTGGAAAGTGTAAGCTGAATAAACCCTTTCCTCTCCAACTTGCTTCTTGGTCATGATGTTTGTTCAGGAATAGAAACCCTGACTAAGACACCTACTTTTGTAGGGAAGAGAAAAATAATCATTATTTCTATTTCTGTTATCTCCATCAGGACACACAGCTAGCAAACACAGTCAGCATGTTATATTCAAGGTGTAGAGAAACTGTATATGCTGGCTAAGGATGCATAGGAAAGATCTAGGAAGAACAAGAAGGGGCTAGAATGTTCCAGAGGTTTTTGGAGAAATATCTTCCCTAACAGAGTATCTTCTAGAGCCAAAACCACCTGTGTAAGTCAGGCATTAGAAATGCTCTCTAGTTTTTACTCTGGAAGGTAATGGTTTCTGAACTCAGAGACCATTCTTTTCTGGGAGGATGGGAGCCTCTGCAAGGTGGCTCCCCTTACAGTTACCTTTCCCCACAACAAAGATGGAGATACCTGCTGCTAAAGATATTCTCATGTTTCAGTTGTATTTGTTTTTTTATATTGGGCATGAGAGAGTTAGAAAATCTACATCTAGACAGAGTAAGATTCATAAACTATTGTCTTTATCACACAGTGATTCTAGTCTTCTGGGATCACCAGGTAAACCTAAGGAAACTCTGAAATTCACATCAGGTTTGAAGAATATATTCATCTCTGTATTCATAACAAGAAACACATTATTTTAAAGTAGTCAAAATAGTCTTAATCATATCAAAAGCAAGAAAGTAGTTAATGAACAATTCATCTCTTTACAGGATCAGGTGCTTTGCTACCAATGTAAGTAAAAAATCTTGTGAAATTACATGAAAGTTGTAATATAGGAGCAGCAAAAGCTTTTCACCATATATATATATATATATATATATATATATATATTGCTATTAAAGTTTTTTAGGGTAAACAAAAACATTTGTATCAAATCAAGATATAAAATGTCACAATAATTAAATTAAAATGTAGGAAATTATGAGTTTTCTACTTCATGAGCAAGAGGAGGCAATGCCAATTTATAAAAGTTATCAGAGGGAATCATAAAATTATACAAAACATAAAATATAAAAAGTAATAAAACAGAAAAAAAACCCACATCTTAACTGAAACTAGCATGTTTCCAGAGATTACAAGTCAGCACGAGGAAATCCAGATACTGCCTTGAAAGATTCAGTTACCCTTAATCGTGTGGTTGTCTGTGTTTGGGAATGTGCACCTGAGTTGCAGATACCCACTGAGGCCAACATAGAGCTAGTTTCAGTCCTCAGTTATTTAACAGAAGTCACATTTTCACCATAGAGGTATGAAGTGAAGAACTATGGGCAACATACAAGGCTGAGGCATGGATATTAGATTAAAATTTGAATTTTAGGTGGTCAGTCAGAAGCCCAGATCACAGCTCAGGCTTGTCATCACACACTGGAGTTGGGCAGTCTTGTGAACTGATCCTTGAACTCATGAGGTCAGATGCTATCTCTGGGTGGAAGGTGTTGGAATCTATCAAATGACACCAAATGACATCCAGCTGGTGTCCACTCAAGATCAGATTGCTTGGTTTAAGTGAGAAACCACCACATATTCTGCATCTATGGTGATGAGTATAAGATTATAAGAGTATAAAATCCATCTTGGTTATCTCCAGTCCACAATAAATTTCAACATGTAGCTGTCAGTTCTATAAAGAACAAGGCAGATTATGCACACTAGCATAATCTGCAATAGTGAACAGAGCACACATATTGAGATAACACGAAGAACCAAATAAATGAATGGCTGAATGAGGGAATGGATGAAGTGGCCACCAACAAACTACAGTGAGTCATATATCAAATTGAGTCATTGCTACCAAAATTTATTAAGAACTTAAAGCAAATGAGCCTTTTCCGTGGTCTGATATGACACCATATCTGTCAGGTCTTGAGGTAACCCATGCTCACTCTCATTTTTCTTCTATTTTCCCTATGAACTACAGTGTTTCCTATACTAAATTTAACAATGTTTCCTATAGCATGGTCCATGGGCTAGCTAGTCAACAAGAGATGAGAGAAAATTAAAAATTTGAATGCTTGTCCATTCCTTTCAAAACATATACTTTTGCAAGTTCCCCAGGTGATCTAAAGGTACAAAATTGTCATTCAGTGAGAAACACTGGACTCTACAGTCCCTAGGAAAGAGTAAACAAGACTCCTACACACCAGTGATGAAGTCTCCATTCCACATGCCAGAGATACTGTGGGGCCACTGTCTTATGGCTCAAGAGCTAGCTTCACCCACAGAGTGCCATGCCAATCATCTTCAGTAATTATAGCTTCTGATACTGCAACCTCTTGCAGGAGATGGGAGAATCCACACCACCACACGGTCACCTCGTGAGCAGAAACAACATTACAGCATCTTGCAGGTGTATTTCTATCAAGGACTAAATATTTTTTCCCAATAGTTGTGAAGTTGCTCTGCATCACTCTAAATGAGATATAATTAACCACAATATTCACTTCAGAAGAAACTTGCAAGAACTAAGTAAATTTAGAAGTAGAAAAGAGTAATATACAATATAGTATTTAGGTGCTGCTGTGTTTAAATTGAATGGAAGCCACAAATCTTTCATGTGGTATTTGTTCTGCAATTATCACCTAGCTGATTATAACAATTTTGAATATGCAATAAAAATATGAATGCCCTTGGCTTGGTAGTGGACTGCATTTCCAAAGATTATATGAGATATCCATTCTCACTCAGAGGTGACTCATACTTTGTCCTCATACTCTGTTTCTGCTGTCTGCTCATTGCTCCTGTGCTCTGCCAGTGCTTGCTCTATTACTGGAGTTCTTAGTATTAGCACATCATTATTTTCACATTTTTGGTGGAGACAAAATATTATTACTACCTAATAAAGATCTTTTTCATTTTGAACAAAGAGATAGGATTGGTCAGGGATATATTAATTCTTAGATGTTGGTTGAATGTAATTCTCCGTGTCTAATGAGAATCATCTTCATTTTTCACTTTATGATGTCCACATTTAAAGTCCAGAGCTTAAAACAAAACAAAACAAAAACAAAAACAACCAAAAAAAAAACTTTGTGCATAGAAGTCATCATTCAGGAAAAACATTCCGAGAAGTGAGAACTCTTTTTCTATCAGGCCTTGTAGAACCAGTTGAGCTCATCACACACACTAAACTACACAGATACTTTGATACAAAGATACTTCACTTAGCATGGCCTTCCTTAGGACATCTAGTCAGTTTATTTGATATCAATGATACTGATATAGCACTACAAGATTATGGTAATATGGTTATACTATCATGGTTAAAATCAGAGGGCTTTAGAGACAAGTTGTCTGAGGTAGTCAAGAGTGTACTGCTTTTAGATCATACATTTACAACAAAGACCAATAATAGGAGGGTCTCTACCTATTTTTTTAATGATGGCTAAGCAAAATGATCCATATGCAGTTCTATCAATATGTAGTAAAGGGCACTTTCTAAGTAATTAAATAAAATGGTCGCCTATTATGTGTCCATGTCTCCATTTATACACAGTAATTACTATCGGTTAATGTCAAAATGAAGAACACACATTCTTTTGAACAAGGCTGATATTCACCATCATGGTGGCATTGAGCAATGCTCTAAACATGAGAATCTGTTCTGTCTGTACTCAGGATAAAAAATATATGGTAGCTCAACATTACAGATCTTTCTATAGGATCTTTAAACACCCTAAGTTATTTTATCTAATGTTCACTTTCAGCTCATTTAAGGGATCAATGCTCTATTGTACTCTAGCTACAAAAATAATCAGGTGAAACCCTTCTAAATGGCACTGTAGTGTTTTTCGTGATTGTGTCCGTTTGCTTGCTAGCTTGCTTGTTTGGCTGATTGATTTCTTTTGAGACAGGATCTCTTAATGAAACTCTGGCTGTCCTGGAACTCTTTATATCGAACTCTTCAAGATTCTCCTGCCTCTGTCTTCCAAGTTCTGGGATGAAAAGCATGTCCCAGATGTCTATCAGGCTTAAAAATTCTCCCTTCTTATTCCTAAACCTCGTGTTTTAAATCTGTTCCTTCACTCAGTTCAACAAATTAACTCCATAACAAGTCAGTAATTTTTATTTGAAAGTAATACATGGCATAGACAATGGATAGAAACCTCCAAAGAATTCCTGGCTTGGTCAAGTGTGATGTGGGAACTATCACTTGTATGATGGGTTTCAGCGCAGGTCACTATGTTTGGATATGGCTTGTTTTTCTTTTGAATCTTTTGTTGTCAGCTTATTTGATTAGATTTAAAAAATTTAACAGATTCAACTAAAAGATTCAGGGAATAATTTAAGTATTGTTTAATTTCACAGCTAATTAATTCAACTAAAAAGAAAAATTACATCTGACAAAACTTCATCTAGTAGGGAGCTAAGGACTACGAAGTTATTAATCCTGCAGGTTAGGAGGATATTGAGATCTCATGTCATTAAACCTGATAACAAAAGGCAATGAATATTCCTGGATTTAAGAAATAATTGGAGATCAAAATTAGAGGAAACTACCAAGGCTTGTGGTGGGAACACCACACCAAACAAGAATGACTTTCTTTGCACAGTGACCTCCTGAGGGCACCCTTGACCTCAGCATTCCTCAGGCTGTAGATCAGAGGATTTAGCATGGGGTTGAAAAAACTGTAAAACAGGAAAAGAACCTTCTGCTGCTCCTCTGGGTGCTGGGACTTGGGGGCCATGTACATGACAATGGCACTGCCAAAGAAGAGCCCTACCACACAGAGGTGGGAGGAACAGGTGGAGAAGGCCTTTCTGCGACCCTCCCCTGACTGGATCCTCAGGATAGCCACCAGGATGCATGTGTAGGAGACTAGAACAAAGCACAGGGGCCCCACTAAGGTGAACACACAGGCTGCAAAGATGACAACTTGATTGAGTGTTGTGTCAGCACAGGCCAGCTTGAGGACAGACAGGATTTCACAGAAGAAGTGATTGATTTTATTAGGTCCACAGAAGGGCAGCCTCAGGATGAGAAGTAAGTGGACCAGAGAAAGGAAAAAGCTGACTATCCAGGAAACAGCAGCCAGGATGGTACACACTCTCCAGTTCATGATGACCGTGTAGTATAGCGGGTGGCAGATGGCAACATATCGATCATAGGACATCACCACAAGGAGAAGACATTCGGTGATAGCAAATGTCAAAAATAGATAAGTCTGTGTCATGCATCCAGTAAAGGTGATAGGCCTGGTCTCATCCAAGAGGTTTATGAGTGTCTGAGGCACTGTGTTGCAGGCATAGGCCATATCGACAACAGCCAGGTGGGACAGGAAGAAGTACATGGGAGTGTGGAGTCTGGAGTCCAGGCAGATCATTGCAAGGATAGTCCCATTCCCCAGTATGGTGAAAGTATAGAAGAGAGAGAAAAGCAGAAAAAGAACTAGGTGAATCCTCGGGCCGAGACAGAATCCCAGCAGGACGAACTCTGTGACCATGGTCTGATTTTCCTCCATTTCACTCTGAAAGAGGATGCAGAGAACTGAGACTCAATTCTTGTAAAATATGGTTTTATCACTTATCTCAGATTTTAGCAGCATGAGAAAACTATTAGTAAGCATCAATAAATATATTTAATCATTAATAAGTTAATGGTGTATTATTAAAAAGTTGTGCACAAACTATAGCTTTACCTGACACCCAACTTTTGTAAGAGTACTACATTGCCAGTGCATAATTAGAATAATTGGAACTGGAGCAATTATGAAGTAGCAAACCCTACACACAAGACAATTGTGAAACATACTTTGTCTCGGAGTTTTTTACATGCAAAAATATAAAGGAGTTGCTGAGGTCTCAGAATCAAACATCACACAACTTGGAATGAACACAAATCAAGTAGTGAAAAATCTTTTAAAATGAAAATAATATCAGAAAAGAAAAAATAATTTCTTTGATAGAATTTACATTTGTTAAATATCCAACTCATAGCTAAAATCTAGAGGTTGCTTACATAACTTAAAGAAAGTCTTGAATGAACTGTTTTTAATGATTGGATTACATGCTCATCAAGTGGAATTTGATGGGTAAGAAAATTCAGGGCCTTTGACGAACACAAGGTGATGTATAGATGCACACATAGACTTTGAAATATTAGTGATGAGGAAGGAGGGGTGGAAATTATGTCTATTGACAATAATACATGATGTTGTGTGCTTACATATTTGTTTTTGTGTATCTATCCAAAACACATTTCATTGCCTTGAAATTTAGACAATAACCAATGTTTGGCTATTTTGTGGCTAATCAAGTGGGATATTCACAGGATTATCAATATATTCCAGGAAAATGGGATGATTTTTAGTTTCATCAAATGTATTGCCACCCAGACTCAGTGTATGGGAGTTCTTGTGAACATTTAAGGATTTGGAAGGATGCTTGGTAAGAGCCTATATAAATACTCTTGCAGGCAAATTTCCCATATACTATTATTCAGACCTTTCTATGTTTTCTCTGAAGAATATTAGCACAGAATAAAAATATGGAAGACATGCACTAGTTTTGCTATTAATCTATTTCCCCATATTAGTAATACACACTATATTTGAAATCCAAAGCACAAGGATTTGCAATTGAAGGTGGAAAAAAGTTGGCTGATCTTGGCATGAATAACTATATATGCTTCGCCTTTTCCAAAAATAGCAAGAGCCAATCTCTAGTTTAATTAACATCAGTAATAAAGGAGATTTTAAAAAATGTTTCCCAAAGAAATTGGCATGGCAGACAGAATTTTATTCTGAGAAAGACTCTCATAAAAGAGACATGCAACTGATGAGAATAACAAGGTAGAAGTAGAAATAAGACTACATCAGCAAGCTCAGGACTGNACAGTTCAGATAGGACCATCTGAAGCTTGATGTTATGTATATTCTCTTAGATGTGGACTTAAACAACTCAAGAATTCATATGTAGACAATTTCAGGAGATATTATGACATATATGAGATACCATTTTATACACAGTATAACATGAAGGCAGGAGATGTGTTTGGAATGTAGAATCTGGGCAAGTGACATCTGGGGACGGAACAAGAAACCAGTTGGAAGAAAGATTCTAGCCACCTGATAGATGTCTGTAGTCCACATGGACGGCTTTCAGTGATTTCTTATCAATAATTTTACTGAAAATGATCTCTGACTAGATCTTCTTGCTCTCATTTCAAGTTCCTCAGCACTGTCAGGTTATAATTTCTTTTCTGAGCAGATATCTCTGTAGAGATGGAATATATAATTAGCAAAATTATATGCAAACATTTCAGTTACATTTTAAACTTTAAATAAATAAGATTTCAACATTATGGCTTATGCCTTATCCTCCTGTGACTTGGCATAGCATGATGCTGTTGTTGAAGAAAATTTGCACAATTTGGTATAATACCTGGGTACCACACACTAGACCATTAAAAACCCTTTAAGCAGTACTTTGGAAAAGACAAGCTGTTGGTGATGTTAACAGATAAAACATCTATTATTTTTATAGCCAAATGGCTAAATCAATTTGACAGAAAAGTTATCTAAAGAGCATATATTTAAAACTGCATAAAATGATTTAATATTAGGATAATAAATTTATTATTATTATCTGTGGTTGACAAACTCTGTAAATTAAATTTTAACACATGGGACATAAAGTTAAATTTAACACATGATGTATAAAAAAACACACTAGGATGTAGATTTTTGCAAAGCAAAAATATTACAGATACCATGTTTGATACATTAGGACCCATTTGGTACAGTTGCCTACTGTTTATTGAAAAGCTGGGGAGCAGGTTTACTCCTATTCCATATTTGGCAATTGATACATATTTGATAATAGCAAATAAATGTAAACAATCAATAAACTACTAACTAATGTTGTCTTAAGAGGTCTTGCTTCTTTTATAGTAAAATCTCTGCTAATTATTCTAAGTTAAATCCTTCTCCCACAGGAAATGGTCCTTTAATGTAGAAAAAAGCCATTGCTGTAATTCATATTAAAGTAAGATCTTTAAAATAGGATAAGACCACTTGAAGGGTCCACAAAATGTTAATCACTTGTATTTAGTATAGGTTAATCTTTATAATTCTTTTCATTTGAATTCAATGCAATGTATCTAAAGGTAATTAAAACAACCAATTAGAAACCAAACATAAAATTTCCAGGGTCCGCACAGATTTCACTTTGAAGTATGTTCCAGTTACAAGTGTAAATTTAAAAAGAATTAATGTGATGATATACATTAATCTATGTATGTATGTATGTCTTCAGAAATTAAAAGTTGTCTAACTGGTATAGTGAATAAATGTTTTAGTTACTCTAAAGTACTAAAAGAAGGAAAGCACTTCTTTATAGATAAACAAATTATCATCACTTGTAATTGACCATATTTTAAAAAGTGAATCTCAAGTTTGATGAAGTATCCATTTCTTTTCTATGGTAGCAGGCATGACCAAAGCAACATTCAAACAGCCACCCCATTGTTCCTCAGTTGCTTATCTCAACTGATTACTTGTAACTACCAAGGAAGAAGCCATTACTTTTCTTTCTTCCATATTGATGAGATAGAGACTTTGCCAAGTTATCATATGGAATGAGGATTGATGAGGTAAATGAATATATACCAGAAACAATTGAAGGTCAGTCTTACTGAATCATCTCTTCACTAATCTTTGAATTCTAGTTAATCATCTGGTTCATGCACTGTGTGTACCCAGCACTGTAGTAGGGTACAACAGACTAAGGATTGTAATATTATAAGGACGTTGTTGTAAACATGTGTTTCAGAGCCAAGAGAAGACATAAAAGAGTCAATATTAAACATAAAAATTTACTAAACAGAAGATTTAAATAATTATTGAGAATCTCATTCTTTTTCCATTTTTCCTACACCCACTCACACCTCAGTTCCCTCCCTTCACCAAAATGCATCCTCTAGATTCCAGAAAATATTACATATATTCCTACTAATTTACTATATTCTAGGTACCTGGATATGTCTTGAAAGTTATATGACATATAAAGATCAGACATAAACATAAAATGCATTTGGCTTTTACAGTCCAATGCAATAAAAAAATGTATTTTTACAGGACTGACAGGAATTAAATGGAACCTTTAGAAGACAATCAGTATGTGTTAATTTCATTGAAAGGAAACATCATCCTGCAACAAATTCTACTATAATTTTTGTGAAGTAGGAAAGTTATTCTACGTATTTCATCTAAAGTCATGATATGGAAATTATTATTTGCACAGAATATGAATAAGCATGTATAATTAGCATTCATAGAGACAATCTATTTCTCATTATAATATAGAAATAAAGAGTAGCAATAACAGAAGAAGACTTAAGCAAAGACAAGATGCTTCAACTGTCTGGGAAGAATTTGTGGTGTACTAAATTTAACATTGTTACCCTTGTTAACTCACACATTAACATCCAAGAATATCAGAAGAGGAAACAGCTGGAAGCTGGCACAAATCCTATTCCTGCAGAATTTCTGGGGAACTGTAGAATACTCAGGTCTGCTCCTGCTTGAAATGCAGCAAAAACCTCAGGAAAGGAGATTTTATTCTCTGAGGACTCAGCCTAGTTGGCAGCTCTTGAGTGTCCTTGGAGGAGCAGGGCCAGGAGACACCATGCATGACTTCCTCTGTGGGAAGCAAAGACTCTTTCTATTTCTCTTTCTATTGCTGCTGCCACCCTCAACCAGACAAACAGTTAAGAATCCCAGATAAAGAGACAACTCTGAAACAATGCCCATCAGAATCCATGGATAGTGATTGATATTTTTTTAATGTCATAATTCCTGTTTCATTGTCTTCATTCTAAGATGAACTTAGAAGCTAGAAGATTCTGGGGAACTTGTCAAGAAGTAGAAGCAATGAGTGAACTTTTGGAATCTGCTCGGAAGCTCAGCCTCTCCTGGATGGAATCTAGAGAAGTGAGTAGAAATGAGAAGTTAAGACGCAAAAAACTTATGAAGGAAACTCACATTCCAAATTGCAGAGAGTGTGGGAGCTGCATAAGAAGAAATAAAGAGGATTGGGGAGTTCAAGGAGAGGTCATGGTATCCCAGAATGGCCCTTTGAGACTTATCTGAAGCAGTGCATTTTAGTGTAGGAACCACCAATGTAGGTCATTGATTAGAAATAATTCTCTTACAAACAGGTGGTGTTGGTGCATTCCTTTAACTCCAGGATGTGGGTGCAGAGGCAGGAGGATCTCTGAGTTTGAGAGCAGTTTGGTCTAGTGAGTGAGTTCCAGGAGAGCCAGGGCTATACAGTGATTCATAAATTCCTGGGAAGACTAGAGTCTCTACAATATGGCTACCTTCATGAGTTGTTATCTGAAACCATCCTCACTTCTATTTCTATATCTTTTGATATTAGACATTGGGGAGAGAGGGAGAACAGTTCAATTGAAACCACTCCAAAATTTATAAAATCAATGAATTCATTACGTTGTAAAGGATATCTGGATTTAGAGCATAAACAAAAGAAAGAAGGGTTGTGTTTCTACATTTACAGGACATGTTCACATCTACTATAAATATGTATTTGTGTTAAAAATAAACATTTTGGTTTATTTTTCAAGACAGGATTCCCTGTGTAGCCCTGGCTATCTTGGAACTCATTCTGTAGACCAGGCTGGCCTTGAACTCAGAGCTCTGCCTGTGTCTGCCTCCTGAGTGCTGGAATTAAAGGCATGCACCACCACTGCCTGGATGAAAAGAAACACAGTTTTAAAAGGAAGCCAAAAATCCTAATTCTTTTATAAAAAACATTGTGTGTCAGATACACGCTATACAACTTTCATCTCCTTTTGTGCCCATATGAACTACAATTAATGTAAGTAAAACTTTGAAAAATTATAAATTTTAGAGCACTAAAATTTGGAAATCAGTATGGCAGTTTGTACTGGATAGCTTTGTGTCAACTTGACA
>NC_034591.1:62314173-62332919 GCF_900095145.1 Mus pahari | reverse complement strand
CCTATAAATAACTCCAATAAAGCTGAAAGATTCAAAAAATAAATAAATAAATAAATAAATACATCTCAGGATCTGAGGGTCCCTTCCACGGTGCCACAGTCTGACCATTCTCTCAGTTCATTTTTCTACTTCCTCCTCTTCCAATCTTTCTTCATCTTCATCTGCCTCCTCCCTACTTTTGTCTTGTCTTCTGAATCTTTTTTGTCTTTGTCCCTCTCTTTCTTCTTTTGCTCCTAAGCTTCCTTCTTGCCTTTCTGCTCCCACCTGTATGCTTCTGGAGCTACTTTCAATGATGTTATGAGCCTCTGGAACTCCAACTCTTCCATGGCTGACAGCACAGCGTTGACATTCAGAGTCATGTGCTTTCCTTTCATTGAGAAGTTATTGGCACAGGATGTGGCATACAGAACGAAGACACTGGTGGCATGGGAGATGGCGCTTAGGTCCTCCTTGGAGATTTTGACACTGTCTCGAGTGCCTCCTTGATGATCTTGGTAATGATGGCCTTGGGAAGATTTTGGTCCTTGGGCCTATCCACCATTGTCACTGTTGGGTACGGATCCTTCTTCTCAGGTCTCCTCTTCAGACAGTTCTGGTGTCTCTACACAACAGAATATTACTCAGCTGTTTATAAAAAAACAAAATAAGGAAATTTACAGGTAAAGAAATGGAACTAGAAAGAAATCTTTTTAAGTGAGTTAACCACTTAGAAGACTCAGAAAGACAAATATTACCAAAATTATATTTATATTCTCTAAGAGCTTAGCACAGTTGGCAGCTACTGAGGGCTTAATGGAAGGGCTGTAGTTTCATCATTAGTACATGAGTTACAATGTATGCCTACTTTTGTAGGGAAGAGAAAAACAATGCTTATTTATTTCTATTTCTGTTCTCATCCCCACCAGGACACACAGCTAGTAAACACAGTCAGCATGTTATATTCAAGGTGTAGAGAAACTGTATATGCTGGCTAAGGATGCATAGGAAAGATCTGAGAAGAACAAGGAGGGACTGATGTTCCAGAGGTTTTTGAAGAAATATCTCCCCTAATAGAGTATCTTCTAGAGCCAAATCCACCCATGTAGGTCAGCTGTTGGAAATGCTCTCTAGTTTTCACTCTGGAAGGTGATGGTTGCTGAACCCAGAGTCCATTCTTTTCTGGGAGGATGGGAGCCTCTGCAAGGTGGCTCTCCTTACAGTTACCTTCCCCTCACCCCAACAAAGATGGAGATATCTGCTGCTAAAGATATTCTCATGTTTCAGTTGTATTTATTTTTTTATATCAGGCATGAGAGAGTTAGAAAAATCTATATCTAGACACAGTAAGATTCACAAACTACTGTGTTTATCACACAGTGATTCTAGTCTTCTGGGGCACCAGGTAAACCTGAGGGAACTCTGAAATTCACATCAGGTTTGAAGAATATATTCATCTCTGTATTCATAACAAGAAACAAGAAGACAAAATAGTCTTAAACATATCAAAAGCATAGTGTATAGAAAGTAGTTAATAGGGTTTTTTTCTGCTGGAGCAGACTCCTAATTGGTGTGCTCTCGAGAAGACACCACATACCTACCCATCCAAGAGGACCTGCTGCACTTAGAGCAGTTGGTAAAAAAAAAAAAACAAAAACCCTCCCCCTCCCTCTCCCTCTCCTGAATCCCAGAGCTGCTTCTGGGAGCCTGGTGGACTCGGGATCAACCATCACCCACCAAAGCCCCTGCCCTCCTGAATACCTCTCCCCTTCTGTCCCTTCCCACCCTTTTGGCTGGTCTTCTCTCCTGAGGCAGACTCCTAGTTGGTCTGCTTCAGTGAAGACACTATATCCAGACCCACCCTAGAGGACCTGTTGCACTCAGAGCAGTTGAGGACCCGCTGTACTCACAGCAGTTGAGAACCTGATGCACTCAGAGCCGTTGGACAACAGTTTGACTGCTCCACTGAAGACTGAATAGTCTGAAGACCTCCCAGGAGATCTACTGCAGCCAGGGCAACAGATCAGCAGCTTCTCTGCCCCCCCCCCCCCCCCGTGAAGAGCCCCAGGTTGTAAGGCTCCACAGGTGATTTGATACAGCCAGGGCCTCAGGGACCTGAAGCAATCCAGGGACAAAAGAGACTGATTCCAGACAGTCACTCAGACCAACAAACACCAGGAATATCCAGATGGTGAAGGGCAAGCACAAGACCTAAAGCAACAGAAGCCAAAATATGTGGGCATCATCAGAAACCAGTTCTCCCACCACAGCAAACCTTGAACACACCAACACACCTGAAAATCAGGAATCTGTCCTAAAATCCTATCTAGTGACTATAATAGAGTCCTTTAAGGAGAATATCAATAACTCACTGAAAGAAATACAGGAAAACACAGGTAAGCAGGTGAAGGAATTGAATAAAGTGATCCAAGACCTGAAAGTGGAAGTAGAAACAATAAAGAAAACACAAATGGACGCGAACCTGGAAATGGAAAACCTAGAAAAGAGGTCAGGAATTGCAGATGTAAGTCCAACAGAATACAAGAGATAGAAGAGGGAAATCTCAGTGTAGAAGATACCATAGAAGATATTGACACAACTGTCAAAGAAAATTCAAAGCATAAAAAACTCCTAACCCAAAGCACCCAGGAAATTCAAGACACAATGAAAAGACCAAATCTAAGAATAGTCAAAATGACTAATGAAGATTCCCAGATCAAAGGACCTGAAAATGTCTTCAACAAAATCATAGAAGAAAACTTCCCCAACCCAAAGAAAGAGATGGCCAAAAAGGTACAAGAAGCCTATAGAACACCATAAAAGGGACCAGAAAAGAAAACCCTCTCGTCACATAATTATCAAAACACTAAATGCACAGAACAAAGAAAGAATATTAAAAGCTGCAAGGGAAAAGGGCCAAGAATCATACAAAGGTAGACCTATCAGAATTACACCAGACTTCTCAACAGAGACTATGAATGCCAGAAGAGCCTGGTTAGAGGTCATACAGACTCTAAGAGAACACAAATGCCAACCCAGGATACTATACCCAGCAAAACTCTCAATCAACATAGATGGAGAAACCAAAATATTCCAGGACAAAACCATGTTCAAACAGTATCTATCTACCAACCCAGCCCTGCAGAGGATCCTAGAAGGAAAACTCCAACACAAGGAAGATGCCTGCATCAAAGAAAGGACAAGATATGAAACATCTCACAACAAAGCGGAAAGCAGAGCCACAAGCACATAAAGCCACCTACAGAAACAAACATATTAGGAACAGTCATCTGTCTTAAATACCTCACAATATTAATGGACTCAACTCACCTATAAAAAGACATAAGCTAACAGGCTGGATACACAAACCAGATCTAGCATTTTGTTGCATACAAGAAACACACCTGAATAAACAGACAGACACTACCTCAGAGTAAAAGGATGGAAAAAGGTCTTCCAAGCAAATGGTCCCAGGAAACAAGCAGGAGTTGCTATCCTAATATCCAATAAAATAGACTTTCAACCAAAAGTCATCAAGTATGATGAAAAAGAACACTTCATATTCATCAAGGTAGTATTTACCAAGATGAACTCTTAATTCTGAACATCTATGCCCCAAATGCAAGAGCACCCATATTCATTAACAAAAATATACTAAAGCTTAAAACTCACATTGAAACCTATGCAATAACAGTGGCAGCTTTCAACACCCCACTCTCATCAATGAAAAGATCATTGGAAGAGATACTAAAAAGAGACACAGTGAAACTAACAGAAGTTATGAACCAAATGTATTTAATAGGCATCTACAGAACATTTCACCCTAAAACAAAAGAATACAACTTCTTCTCAGCACCTCATGGTACCTTCTCCAAAATCAACCATAAAACAACCCTCAATAGACAGACATTGAATACCATGCATCCTATCATATCACCATGGCCTAACGCTGGTCTTCAATAACATTAAAAACTACAGAAAGCCTACATACACATGGAAACTGAACAACCCTTTACTCAATAATAACTTAATCAGGGAAGAAATAAAGAAATTAAAGACTTCCTGGAATATAATGAAATGTTGACACATCATACCCAAGCTTATGGGCACAATGAAAGCAGTGCTAAGAGGAAAGTTCATAGCTCTAAGTGTTCCAGTAAAGAGACTGGAGAGATCTTACACTAACAACTTAACAGCTCACCTGAGAGCTCTAGAACAAAAAGAAGCAAACTCACCCAAGAGGAGTAGAAGGAAGGAAATAGTTAAAACTCTGGGCCCAAATCAACCCAATAGAAACAAAGAAAACAATACAAAGAATAAGCAAAACGAAGAGCTGGTTCTTTTAGAGAATCAACAAGATAGATAAAACCCTAGCCAAGGGCTGGTGAGATGGCTCAGTGCGTAAGAGCACCTAACTGCTCTTCCGAAGGTCCGGAGTTCAAATCCCAGCAACCACATGGTGGCTCACAACTACCCGTAACGAGATCTGACACCCTCTTCTAGAGTGTCTGAAGACAGCTACAGTGTACTTACATATAATAAATAAATAAATCTTAAAAAAAAAAAACCCTAGCCAAACTAACTAAAGGACTGAGAGGCAGTATCCAAATTAACAAAAACAGAAATGAAAAGGGAGACATAACAGAAATGGAGGAAATTCAAAATATCATTAGATCTTACTATAAAAGCCTATACTCAACAAAACTGGAAAATCTAGAAATGGATTGTTTTTTTTTGACAGATGCCACATACCAAAGTTAAATCAAGAGCAGGTAAACTATCTTTTTATTATTATTTTATTTTATTAGATAGTTTATTTCCATTTCAAATGTTATCCTCTTTCCTGGTCTCCCTCTGAAACGTCACTCCCTTTATCCCCTCCCCCCCCTCCCCCTACTCACCAACACACCCACTCCCACTTCCTGGCCCTGGCATTCCCCTACACTGGGGCATAGAGCCTTCACAGGACCTCCCAATGATGACCGGCTAGGCCATCCTCTGCTTCATATGTAGCTGGAGCCATGAGTCCCACCATATGTACTCTTTGGATGGTGGTTTAGTCCCTGGGAGCTCTGGGAGTACTGCTTAGTTCATATTGTTGTTCCTGTTATGGAGCTGTAAACCCCTTCAACTCCTTGGGTCCTTTCTCTAGCTCCTTCATTGGGGACCCTGTGCTTAGCCCAATGGATGGCTGTGAGCACCTCCTTCCATATTTGTCAGGCACTGGCAGAGACTCTCAGGGGACAGCTATATCAGGCTCCTGCCATCAAGCACTTGTTGGCATCCACAATAGTGCCTGGGTTTGGTGATAGTATATGGGATGGATACCCAGGTGGGGGAGTCTCTGCTCCATACTTTGTCTCTGTAACTCCTTCCATGGGTATTTTGTTCCCCCCTTCTAGGAAGGACTGAAGTATCCACACTTCAGTCTTCCTTCTAGTTGAGTTTCATGTGGTTTGTGAATTGTATCCGAGCTTCTGGGCTAATATCCACTTATCAGTGAGTGCATATCATCTGTGTTCTTTTTGATTGGGTTACCTTACTCAGGATGATATTCTCCTGATCCATTTATTTGCCTAAGAATCTCATAAATTCATTGTTTTTTTTAATAGCTGAGTAGTACTCAATTGGGTAATGTACCACATTTTCTGTATATGTTCCTGTGTTGAGGGACATCTGGGTTCTTTCCAGCATCTTGCTATTATAAATAAGGCTACAATGTACATAGTAGAGCATGTGTCCTTATTACATGTTGGAGCATCTTCTGGATATATGACAAGGAATGGTATTCCTGTGTCCTCGGGTAGTACTATGTCCAGTTTTCTTAGGTACTGCCAGACTGATTTCTAAAGTGGTTGTACCAGCTTGAGATCCCACCAGCAATGGAGGAGTGTTCTTTTTTCTCCACATCCTTCCAGCATCTACTGTCACCCGAGTTTTTGATCTTAGCCATTCTGACTAGTGTGAGGTAGAATCTTAGGGTTGTTTTGATTTGCCTTTCCCTGATGACTAAGGATGTTGAACATTTTTTTCAGGTGTTTCTCAGCCATTCAGGATTCCTCAATTGAGAGTTCTTTATTTAGTTCTGTACTACATTTTTAAATAGGGTTGTTTGTTTCTCTGTAGTCTAACTTTTTGAGTTATTTGTATATATTGAATATAAGCCCTCTATCAGATTTATAAAGATCTTTTCCCAATCTGTTGGTTGCTGTTTTGTCTTATTGACAGTGTTGTTTGCCTTACAGAAGCTTTGCAATTTTATGAGGTCCCATTTGTCAGTTCTTGATCTTAAAGCATAAGCTATTGGTGTTCTGTTCAGGAAATTTTCTCCTCTGCCTATGTGCCCAATGCTCTTCCCCACTTTTTTGTTTTAGTTTCAGTGTATCTGGTTTTATGTGGAGTTCCTTGATCTACTTGGACTTGAGCTTTGTACAAGGAGATAAGAATGGATCAATTGGCATTCTTCTACATGCAAACCCCAGTTGAGCCAGTACCATTTGTTGAAAATGCTGTCTTCTTTCCACTGGATGGTTTTAGATCCTTTGTCAAAGATCAAGTAACTATAGGTGTGTGGGTTCATATCTGGGTCTTCAATTCTATTCCACTGATCTAGCCTGTCACTGTTCCAATATCAAGAAGTTTTTATCACAATTGCTCTGTAGTACAGCTTGAGGTCAGGGATAGTGAGTCCACCAGAAGTTCTTTTATTGTTGAGAATAGTTTATGCTTTCCTAGTTTTTTTTTTTTGTTATCCCAGATGAATTTGCAAAATTCTCTTTCTAACTCTGTGAAGAACTGAGTTGGAATTTTGATGGGGATTGCACTGAATCTGTAGATTGCTTTTGGAGAGATGGTCACTTTTACTATATTAATCCTGTCAAGCCATGAGCATGGGAGATCTTTCCATATTCTGAGATTTCGATTATTTTCTTCAGAGACTTGAAGTTCTTATCAAACAATACTTTCACTTGCTTAGTTAAAGTCACACCACGTTTTTTATATTATTTATGACTATTTTGAAGAATGTTATTTCCCTAATTTCTTTCTCAGCCTGTTTATCCTTTGTGTAGAAAAAGGCCACTGATTTGTTTGAGTTAATTTTATATCCAGCTACTTCACTGAAGCTGTTTATCAGGTTTAGGAGATCTCTGGTTGAATTTTTTGGGGACACTTATGTATACTATCATATCATCTGCAAATAGTGATATTTTGACTTCTTCCTTTCCAATTTGTATCCCCTAGACCTCCTTTTGTTGTCTAATTGCTTTAACTAAGACTTCGAGTACTATATTGAATAGATAGGGAGAGAGTGGGAAGCCTTGTCTAGTCCCTGATTTTAGTGGGATTGCTTCAAGTTTCTCTCCATTTAGTTTGATGTTGGCTACTTGTTTGCTGTATGTTGCTTTTATTATGTTTATGTATGGGCCTTGAATTCCTGATCTTTCCAAGACTTTTATCATAAAGAGGTGTTGGCTTTTGTCAAATGCTTTCTCAGCATCTAATGAAATGATTATGTGGTTTATGTATTTGAGTTTGTTTACATGGTGAAATGAGTTGATGGGTTTCTGTGTATTGAACCATCCCTACATCCCTGGGATGAAGCCTACTTGGTCATGATGGATAATCGTTTTGATGTGTTCTTGGATTTGGTTTGCGAGAATTTTATTGAGTATTTTTGCATCGATATTCATAAGGGAAATTGGTCTGAAGTTTTCTTTTTTTGTTGGGTCTTTATGTGGTTTAGGTATCAGAGTAACTGTGAATTCATAGAATGAATTGGGTAGAGTACCTTCTGCTTCTATATTGTGGAATAGTTCGAACAATGTTGGAATTAGGTCCTCTTTGAGGACTGATAGAGCTGTACAGTAAACCAATCAGGTCCTGGGCTTTTTTTTTTTTTTTTTTTTTTTTGTTTTTTTACTTTTTTTTCTTTAAGGTTTATGGAACTGTTTAGATCATTAATATGATCCTGATTTAACTTTGGTACCTGGTATCTGTCTAGAAAATTGTCCATTTCATCCAGATTTTCCAGTTGTGTTGAGTATAGGCTTTTGTAGTAAGATCTGATGATTTTTTGGATTTGTTCAGATTCTGTTGTTATGTCTCTCTTTTCATGTCTGATTTTGTTAATTAGGATACTCTTCCTGTGCCCTCTAGTTAGTCTGGTTAAGGGTTAGTCTATCTTATTGATTTTCTCAAAGAACAAGCTCCTGGTTTGGATGATTTTTGTATAGTTCTTTTTATTTCCATTTCATTCATTTCAGCCCTGAGTTTGATTATTTCCTTCTACCTACCCCTCTTGGGTGAATTTGTATCTGTTTGTTCTAGAACTGTCAGGTGTGCTGTCAAGCTGCTCATTTATGGTCTCTCCAGATTCGTTTTGGAGGCACTCAGAGCTGTGAGTTTTCTTCTTATGACTGCTTTCATTGTGTCCCATAAGTTTGGGTATGTTGTGGCTTAATTTTAATTAAACTCTAAAAAGTCTTTTCTTTCTTTCTTTATTTCTTCCTTGACCAAGTTATCATTGAGTAGAGTGTTGTTCAGCTTCCACGTTATTTATTATTTATGTTGTTATGGAAGATCAGCCTTAGTCCCTGTTGATCTGATAGGATGCATGGGATGATTTCAATATTTTTGTTCCTGTTGGGGCCTGTTTTGTGGCCAATTATATGGTCAGTTTTGGAAAAGGTACCATGAAGTGCTGAGAAATAGGTATATCCTTTTGTTTTAGGATAAAATGTTCCATAGATATCAATTAAATCCATTTGTTTCACAACTTCTGTTAGTTTCACTTTGTCCCTGTTTAGTTTCTGTTTCCAGGATCTGTCCATTGATGAGAATGGGGTGTTGAAGTCTCCCACTATCGTTGTGTGCAGTACAATGTGCGCTTTGAACTTTAGTATGGTTTCTTTAATCAATGTGGATGCCCTTGCATTTGGAGCATAGATATTCAGAACTGAGAGTTCATCTTGGTGGATTTTTACCTTTGATGAGTATGAAGTGTCCTTCCTTATTTTTGTGATAACTTTAGGTTGAAAGTAAATTTTTTTTTCAATATTAGAATGGCTACTATAGCTTGTTTCTTTGGATCATTCGCTTGGAAAAGTGTTTTCCAGCTTTTTACTGTGAGGTAATGTCTGCCTTTGTCACTGAGGTGGATTTCCTGCATGCAGCAAAATGTTGGGTCCTGGATGAAATAGACAGAGAAACACTGGACTCTACCGTCCTTAGGAAAGAGTAAACAAGAGTCCTACATATCAGTAGATGAAGTCTCCACTCCACATGCTAGAGATACTGTGGGGCCACTGTCTTATGGCTCAGGAACTGACTTCATCCACAAAGTGCAATGCCTATCATTTTCAGTAATTATAGCCTCTGATATTGCATTCTCTTGCACAAGATTGGAGAATCCACACCCCCACACAGCCACCTTGTGAGCAGAAACAACATTACAGCATCTTGCAGCTGTATTTCTATCAAGGACTAAATATTTTTTCCAATAGCTGTGAAGTTGTTCTGCATCACTCTAAGTAAGATGCAATTAACCACAATATTCACTTCAGAAGAAACTTTTGCAAGAACTATGTAAATTTAAATGTGGAAATGAGTAGCATTCAAGACAGTGTTTTGGTGCTGCTGTGTTTAAATTAAATGGAAGCCATCAATCTTTCATGTGGTATTTGTTCTGCAATTATCACCTGGCTGATTATAAAAGTTTTCAATATGCAATAAAAATATGAATACCCTTGGCTTATTTGTGGACTGCGTTTCCCAAAGATTCTATGAGATAACCATCCTCACTCTGAGGTAACTCACCACTCAACTTTCTCCTCATATTCTCTTTCTTCTGTCTGCTCATTGCTCCTGAGCGCTGCCAGTGCTTGCTGTACTACTGGAGTTCTTATTATTAGCACATCATTATTTTCACATTTTTGGTGGAGACAAAATACTGTTACTAGTTAATGAAGATCTTTTTAGTTCAGAACAAAGAAATAGGATTGGTCAGGGTTATCTTAATTCTTAGATATTGGATGAACATAAGTCTCCGTGTTCAACGAGAATCATATTCATTTTTCACTTTATGATGTCAATGTTCCTCTGAAAGTCCACGGCTTAAAAAAAGACAACAACAACAACAACAACAAAACAACTTTGTGCATAGGAGTCATTATCCAGGGAAAACATCCCCTGAAGTGAGAGCTCCTTTTCTATCAGGCCTCATAGAACCAGTTCAGCTTATCATCATACACATTAAACTACGCAGATACTGTCCTTCATTTCTCATGTCCTTCATTAGGATATCTATTCAGTTTATTTAAATCAATGATATTAATGTAGCACTATGAGATCATGTTACTATATTATGGTTATGATAAGGGGACTTTGGAGACAAATTGTCGGAGGTAGTCAAAAATTTACTGCTTTCTAGAGTATTCATTTCCAAGAAAGACCAATAATAGGATCATATTCATTTTTTATGATGATTAAGCAAAATGATCCATACGTAGTTCTATCAATATGTAGTAAATGTCACTTCCTAAGTTATTAAATAAGATGGCTGCTTTTTATGTGTCCATGTCTCCATTTATACACAGTAATTATTATCTGTTAATGTCAAAATGAAGAACACACATTCTTTTGAACAAAAGTGATATTCACCATCATGGTGGCATTGAGCAATGCTCTAAACATGAGAATCTATTCTATCTGTATACAGGTTAAAAAATATATGATAGCTCATCATTCCAGATCTTTCTGAAGGATAGTCAAACAGCCCAAATATCTAATGCTCATTTTCAGTTCATTTAAGGGAACAATGCTCTATTATTCTCTTTCACTAGCTACAAAATAATCAGGCAACACCCTTACATTGTAAAAGATACTACAGCATCTTCCATGTCTATATTTGTTTGCTTGTTTCACTGGTTGATTTCTTTTGAGACATGGTCTTTCTAGGAAACTCTGGCTGTCCTGGAACTCTTTTTGAAAACCATGTTGGCCTTGAAATCATACAGATTCTCCAGCCTCTGCCTTCCAGGTTAAAGATTAAAGGTTTTCTGTGGAGTTTTAATATTGTCCTTCCTTCTTATTCTTAAACCTCTTGTTTTAAATCTGTTCCTTAACTCAGACCAACAAATTAACTCCACAACATGTCAGTAATTTTCATTTGAAGTAATGCATGCCATACATAATGGCTAGAAACCTCCAAATAATTCCTGGATTGGTCAAGTGTTGTTGCTGGGCCAGCTATTGGATGGAACACAGGGTCCCCAATGGAGGAGCTAGAGAAAGTACCCAAGGAACTGAAGGGGGCTGCAACCCTGTAGGTGGAACAACAATATGAACTAACCAGTACCCCCTGAGCTTGTGTTTCTAGCTGCATATGTAGCAGAAGATGGCCTAATTGACCATCACTGGGAAGAGAGGCCCCTTGGTCTTGCAAACTTTATATGACCCAGCACAAGGGAAGGCCTGGGCCAAGTAGTGGGAGTGGGTGGGTAGGGGAGCAGGGGCGGAGGGGGGTATAGGGAACTTTCGGGATAGCATTTGAAATGTAAATAAAGAAAGTAATAATAAAAATATATGTGGATAGGATAAAAAAAGTGTTGTTGTCGGAATTGTCAGGAGTATGATGGGATGCAGGGCATATGTTTTTGGATATGACTTGTTCCATCTTATGCTTTTTGTCAGGTCATTTAATTAAAGAAACTAATGAACAGACTCAACTAATCTAATAAGACCCAGAGAATAATTAAAATATTATTTAATTTTACATCCAATCAGTTGAGCTAGAAAGAAAAAATACACCAGACAAAATTTTATCTCCTAAGTAGCTAAGCAATATAACATAAATCCTGCAGGTTATAAATAAATAAATCCTGAAAATTTGATCCTATGTAGTTAGACATTATAAAAAAGAGACAGTGAATACTCCTGGATTTAAAGTAATTGAAGACTAGAATTAGAAGAAACTACCAAGACTTGTGGTCCGAACACCACACCAACCAGGAGCGTCTTTCTTTGCACAGTGACCTCCTGAGGGCGCCCTTCACCTCAGCATTCCTCAGACTGTAGATCAGAGGGTTCAGCATGGGGTTGAAAAAACTATAAAACAGGAAGAGAACCTTCTGCTGCTCCTCTGGGTGCTGGGACTTGGGGGCCATGTACATGACAATGGCACTGCCAAAGAAGAGCCCTACCACACAGAGGTGGGAGGAACAGGTAGAAAAGGCCTTTCTGCGACCCTCCCCTGACTGGATCCTCAGGATGGCCATGAGTATGCGTGTGTAGGAGACTAGTACAAAGCATAGGGGCCCCACTAATATGAACACACAAGCTGCAAAGATAACGACTTGATTAAGAGTTGTGTCAGCACAGGCCAGCTTGAGGACAGACAGGATTTCACAGAAGAAGTGATTGATTTCATGAGGTCCACAGAAGGGCAGCCTCAGGATGAGGACCAAATGGACCAGAGCAAGGAGAAAGCTGACTATCCAGGAAACAGCAGCCAGAATGGTACACACTCTCCAGTTCATGATAACAGTATAGTGTAACAGGTGGCAGATAGCTACATACCGGTCATAGGACATCACAACAAGGAGTACACATTCAGTGTGGGCAAAAGCCAAGAAGACAAAGGTCTGTGTCATGCATCCAGCAAAGGTGATAGGCCTGGTCTCATCCAAGAGGTTTATGAGTGTCTGAGGCACTGTGTTGCAGGCATAGGCCATATCGACAACAGCCAGGTGGGACAGGAAGAAGTACATGGGAGTGTGGAGTCTGGAGTCCAGGCAGATCATTGCAAGGATAGTCCCATTCCCCAGTATGGTGAAAGTATAGAAGAGAGAGAAAAGCAGAAAAAGAACTAGGTGAATCCTCGGGCCGAGACAGAATCCCAGCAGGACGAACTCTGTGACCATGGTCTGATTTTCCTCCATTTCACTCTGAAAGAGGATGCAAAGAATTGAGACTCAATTCTTGTAAAATATGGTTTTATCACTTATCTCAGATTTTAGCAGCATGAGAAAAGTATTAGTAAACATCAGTAGGATGTATTCAATCATTAATAAGTTAATAATGTATTATTAAAAAGTTGTGCAAAAACTATAGCTTTAACTGGCACACAACTTTTGGAAGAGTATTATATTGCCAGTGCTTAAATACTTAGAATAACTGGCACAGGAGCTATTATGAGCTCTAGTAAACCCTACACACAAAACAATTGTGAAACATTGTTTGTCTCAGAGTTTTATGCATGCAAGGATATAAAGAGTAACTAAGGTCTCTGATTCAAACACCACAGCAACATGGAAGGAACACAGCTGGGATAATACCAGTGTAGAAAAGATTGATAGAATTTACATTTGTTACTTTAAGTGTCTAATTCATAACCAAAATCTAGAGGATACTTATAAAACTTTACTCAAAAAATTGTCAAACACTTTTTTTATGATTGGGTTGTATGCTCAGCAAGTGGACATTTGATGGGTAAGAAAATTCAGGGCCTTTGAGGAACACAAGGTGATGTATAGATACACATATGCATAGAATTTGAAACATTGTTGGTGATGAGGAAGGAGGTGGGAAATTATATCTACAGACAATATGGTGTTATGTGCCTTCATATTTGTTTGTGTATATCCATCTAGAATATGTATTATTATCTTGAAATTCAGACAATAACCACTGTATAGTTATTTTTCTGGATAGTCAAGTGGGATATTCACAGAATTATTAATACACTCTAGGAAAATGGGATGATTTTTTTGTTTCACCAAGTGTATTACCACCCAGACTCAGTGCATGGGAGTTTCTATGACCGTTCAAAGATTTCTAAGGGTGCATAATGAGTGCCTTTATGAATACTCTTGCAGGCAAATTACCCGTATACTGTTTATTTAAACATCTTTCTATGTTTTCTCTGAATAATATTTGCATGGAATAAAAGTAAGGAAGAAGTGGGCTGGTTTTGTTGCTAGTCCATTTCCTCATATTTGTAATATACACTATATTTGAAATCCAAAGCATAAGGATTTGCAATTTAAAGTAGAAAAATTTTGGCTGATCTTGGCATCAATAATTATTCATGTTTTGACTTTTCCCTAAATAGCAAGAGGAATGGCATTGCTTTGGAACAATCTTTAGTTTAATTAACATCAGTACCAAGGGAGATGTTAAAGAGTATTTTCCAAGGAAATTGGCATGACAGACAGAATTTTATTCTGAGAAAGACTCATAAAAGAGACATGCAACTGATGAGAATTTGAAAATAACAAGGTAGATGTGGAAATAAGACTGCATCAGCAAACACAGGACTGGAGAGTTCAGAGAGAAACATTTGAAAGCTTGATGTTTTGTGTATTCTCCTAGATGTATGGAAGGTGGATTTAAACGACTCAAGAATTCATGTGTTTCAGGAGATATTGTGTGGAGACACAGTATAAAATGAAGACAGGAGATTTTTTCAAATGTAGAATTTGGATAAGGAAGGCAGTATTTAGCAGTGCATAAGAAATGACATCTGGGGAAGGGACAAGGGAACCAGTTGGAAGAAAGCTCCTAGCCACCTGATGGATGTCTGTAGTCCACATGGATGTCTTTGCATGTTTATTATTAACATTAATGAGAATGATCTCTGACTAGATCTTCTTACTCTCATTTCAGGTTCCTCAGCAACTGTCAGGGTGTAATTTCTTTTCTTGAGCAGATATCTCTGTAGAGATGGAATATACAATTATCAACATTTTTCGCAAACATTTCAGTTTCATTTTAAACTACAGATAAATAAGATTTCAATAGTATGGCTTGTGCCTTGTTCTCTTGTGACTTGGCATAGCATGATACTCTTGTTGAAGGAAATTTCCAGTTTGTTCTATCATCTGGGACTATGTGAATGGGCATAAAGTTAAAGTTTACACATGATGCATAGAAAAAACACTAGATTGTAAATTTATTTCATAGCAAAAGAAATGCAGCTAACACATTGGATACCTTAGAAAGCACTTGGTACGGTTGCCTGTTGTTTATTATAAAGCTGGGGATCAGGTTTTCTTGTTTTCTAAATCTGGCAACTGATATATATCTATTAAACGACACATAAATAAATGAATACAAACAAATGAATAAACTACTAGCTATGGTTGTTTTAAGACTCCTTATTTATTTTACCATAAAATTTCCTCTAATTATCCTAATTTCAGTTCTTCTCCCACAGGAAAAGAGTCCTTCAATACAGAAAAAAAAGTTATTTCTGTGATTCATATTTAACTAACATCTTTAAGATGGGATAAGATCACTTAAAGGGTTCATAAAATGTTAAGCACTTGAATTTAGTATATATTAATCTTTATAATCCTTTTCATTTGATTTCAATGCAATGTATCTAAAGTTAATTAAAGTAATAAATTAGAAACAAAACATTACATTTCCAGGGGTCTCATGGACTTCACTTTGAAGCATGTTCCAGTTACAAGTGTAAATTATAGAATTATTATGATGATATGTATTTTTCTATGTATATATGACTTCAGAAATTAAAAGTTGTCCAACTGGAATGGTTAATAAATGATCTAGTTACTCTAAATCATTAAGGTCAGGAAGGCATTTCTTTATAGATAAACAAATTATCATCACTTGCAATGAATCATATTTTAAAAAGTAAATCTCAAGTTTGATGAAGTATCCATTTCTTTTCTATGGTAGTAGGCATGGGCAAAGCAACATTCATATAGCCACCCCATTGTCCCTCAGTTGCTTATCTCAACTGATTACTTGTAACTACCAAGGAAGAAGCCATTACTTTTCTTTCTTCCATATTGATGAGATAGAGACTTTGCCAAGTTATCATATGGAATGAGGATTGATGAGGCAAATGAATATATACCAGAAACAATTGAAGGTCAGTCTTACTGGATCATCTCTTCACCAATCTTTGAATTCTAGTTAATCATCTGGTTCATGCACTGTGTGCCCAGCACTGTAGTAGGGTACAACAGACTGAGGATTGTAATATTATAAGGACGTTGTTGTAAACATGTGTTTCAGGGCCAAGAGAAGACATAAAAGAGTCAATATTAAACATAAAAATTTATTAAATAGAAGATTTAAATGATGATTGAGAATCTAATTCTTTTTCCATTCTCCTATACCCACTCACACCTCAGTTCCCTCCCGTCACCAAAATTCATCCTCTAGATTCCAGAAAATATAACATATATTCCTACTTATTTACTGTATTCTAGGTACCTGGATATGTCTTGAAAGTTATATGACATATAAAGATCAGACATAAACATAAAATGCATGTGGATTTTACAGCCCAATGCAATAAACAAATATATTTTTACAGGACTGACAGTAATTAAATGGAACCTTCAGAAGATAATCAGTATGTGTTAATTTCAATAAAACGAAACATCACCCTGCAACATATTCTACTATGATTTTTTGTTAAATAGGAAAGTTATTCTACATATTTCATGTAAAGTCATGATATGGAAATAATTATTTGCACAGAATATGAATAAGCATATATATTTAGCGTTCATAGAGATAATCTATTTCTCATCACTATATAGCAATAAAGAGTGGCAATGACAGAAGAAGGGTTAAACAAAGACAAGATGTTTCAACTATCTGGGAGGAATTTGTGGTATACTAAATTTATACAACCTTGTTGACTCACACATTAACACCCAAGAACATCAGAAGAGGAAACAGCTGGAGGCTGGCACAAATCCTATTCCTGCAGAATTTCTGGGGAACTGTAGAATACTCAGGTCTGCTTCTGCTTGAAATGCAGCAAAATCCTCAGGGAAGGAGATTTTATTCTCTGAGGACTCAGCCTAGTTGGCAGCTCTTGAGTGTCCTTGGAGGAGCAGGGCCAGGAGACACCATGCATGACTTCCTCTGTGGGAAGCAAAGACAGAGAAATTATCTCTTTCTATTGCTGCTGCCATCCCCAACAGGACTAACAGTTAAGAATCCCAGATAAAGAGACAACTCTGAAACAATGCCCATCAGAATCCATGAATAGTGACTGACATTTTTCTAATGTCATAATTCCTGTTTCATTATCTTCATTCTAAGATGCTTCTGGGGAACTTGTCAAGAAGTAGAACCAATGAATGAACTTTTGGAATCTGCTCAGAAGCTCAGCCTCTCCTGTATGGAATCTGGAGAAATGAGTAGAAATGAGAAGTTAGGACCTTAAAAACTTATGATTGAAAGTCACACTCCAAATTGCAGATAGTGTGGGAGCAGCATATTAAGGCACAAAGAGGACTGGGGAGTCCAAAGAGAAGCCACGGTGTTCCAGACTGTTCCTTTGGGACCTATTGTAAACAGTGCCTTTTAGAGTAGGAACCACCAATGTAGGTCACCTATTAGAAAAAGTTCTCTCACAGAGAGGCGGTGGTGGTTCATTCCTTTAACTCCAGGATGTGGGAAGCAGAGGCAGGAGGGTTTCTGAGTTTTAGGGCCGTTTGGTCTAGAGAGTGAGTTTCTGGAGAGCCAGGGCTACACTGTGATTCAGAAAGTTCCTGGGAAGACTGGAGCCTCTACAGTGTCGCTTCCCTCATGAGTTGTTGTCTAAAACCATTCTCACTTTTACTTCTATATCCTTTCATATTAGACATCGGGGAGAGAGAAAAGTTCCATTGAAGCCACTCCAAAATTTATAAAATCAATGAATTCATTACATTGTAATCCTGGATGTCCAGAGTTAGAGCATAAACAAAAGGGAGGTTTGTGGTTCCCATATTTGCAGGACAAGTTTACATCTACTATGAATATATATTTGAGATAAAAATAATCATTTTGGTTTGTTTTCCAAGACAGGATTTCTGTGTTGCCCTGGCTCTCTTGGAACCCATTCTGTAGACCAGGCTGGCCTTGAACTCAGAACTCTGCCTTCCTCTGCCTCCTGAGTGCTGGAATTAAAGGCATGCATTTCCACTGCCTGTATGTAAAGAAACACAGTTTTAAAAGGAAGCCCCAAATCCTGTTCCTTTTATGAAAAACATTGTGTGTCGGATGAACTCTATGCAACTTTCATCTCCTTTTGTGCCCATATGAACTACAATTAATGTTATAAATTTTAGAGCACTAAAATTTGGAAATCAGTATGGCAGTTCCTTAGAAAGCTGGAAATAGATCTACTTCAATATTCAGCTATTGCATTCCTGGAGATACAGCCAAAAGATGCTTCATTATAAGTCTCAACCATATGGACTGCTACTTTATTTGTACAACCCAGGAATTTGAAGGAACCTAGATACCCCTCAACAGGATAGTGCATTAGGAAAATATGGTACTTTTTTATATTAGATATTTTCTTTATTTACATTTCAAATGCTGTCCCAAAAGTCTCCTATACCCTCCCCCTGCCCTGCTTCCCTACACACCCACACCCACTTCTTGGCCCTGGCAATCCCCTGTACTGGAGCAAGACTAAGGGGGCCTCTCTTCACAATGATGACCGACTAAGCCATCTTGTGCTACATATGCAGCTAGAGACATGAGCTCTGAGGGTACGGGTTAGTTCATATTGTTGTTCCACCTATAGGGTTGCAAACCCCTTCAGCTCCTTGGGTACTTTCTCTAGCTTCTCCAGTGGGGGCCCTGGTACTTTTATACAATGAATGTTTTTTATCTTTCTCATCAGTTTTTTAAAATTATTTTATTAGATATTTTCCTCATTTACATTTCAAATGTTATCCCAAATGTCCCCTATACCCTCCCCTCACCCTACTCCCCTACCCACCCACTCC
>NC_034591.1:62312636-62313583 GCF_900095145.1 Mus pahari | reverse complement strand
AGGATGATATCCTCCAGATACATCCATTTGCCTAAGAATTTCATAAATTCATTGTTTTTAATAGCTGAGTAGTATTCCATTGTGTAAATGTACCACAGTTTCTGTATCCATTCCTCTGTTGAGGGACATCTGGGATCTTTCCAGCTTCTGGCTATTATGAATAGGGCAGCTATGAGCATAGTGGAGCATGTGTCCTTATTAACAGTTGGAACATCTTCTGGGTATATACCTAGAAGAGGTATTGCTGGATCTGCTGGTAGTCCTATGTCCAGTTTTCTGAGGAACTTCCAGACTGATTTCCAGAGTGGTTGTATAAGCTTGCAATCCCACCAGCAATGGAGGAGTGTTCCTCTTTCTCCACATCCTCGCCAGCATCTGCTATCCCCTGAATTTTTGATCTTAGCCATTCTGACTGGTGTGAGATGAAATCTCAGGGTTGTTTTGATTTGCATTTCCCTGATGATTGAGGATTTTGAACATTTTTCAAGTGTTTCTCAGCTCTTCAGTACTCCTCATTTGAGAATTCTTTGTTTAGTTCTGTACCCCATTTTTAATGGGATTATTTGAATTTTTGGAGTTCACCTTATTTAGCTCTTTGTATATATTGGATATTAGTCCCCTATCAGATTTAGGATTGGTAAAAATCCTTTCTGAATCTGTTGGTTGCCTTTTGTCTTATTGACAATATCTTGAGCCCTACAGAAGCTTTTCAATTTTATGAGGTCCCATTTGTCGATTCTTGATCTTCCAGCACAGGCCATTGCTGTTCTGTTAAGGAATTTTTCCCCTGTGCCCATATCATCGAGGCTTTTCCCCCACTTTCTCCTCTATATATTTCACTGTCTCTCATTTTATTTGGAGTTCTTTGATCCACTTAGACTTGAGCTTTGTCCTGATAAACAGCTTCAGTGCAGTAGCTGGATATAAAATTAACTCAAACAAATCAG
>NC_034591.1:62300212-62312625 GCF_900095145.1 Mus pahari | reverse complement strand
TTAGTGTTGGTGTTTTCCCTTTATTATCCTTTGAAGGGCTGGATTTGTGGAAAGATATTGTGTGAATTTGGTTTTGTCATGGAATACCTTTGTCTCTCCATCTATATTAATTGAGAGTTTTGCTTGGTATAGTAACCTGGGCTGTCATTTGTTTTCTCTTAGTGTCTGTGTAACATCTGTCCAGGATCATCTGGCTTTCATTGTCTCTGGTGAGAAGTCTGGAATAATTCTAATAGGCCTGCCTTTTTATGTTACTTGACCTTTTTCTCTTACTGCTTTTAATATTCTTTATTTAGTGCATTTGTTGTTCTGATTATTATGTGTTGGGAGGAATTTCTTTTCTAGTCAAGTCTATTTGGATTTCTGTAGGCTTCTTGTATGTTCATGGGCATCTCTTTCTTTAGGTTTGGGAAGTTTTCTTCTGTAATTTTGTTGAAGATATTTGCTTGCCCTTCAAATTGAAAATTGTCATTCTCATCTACTCCTATTACCTGTAGGTTTGGTCTTCTCATTGTGTCCTGGATTTCCTGGATGTTTTGAGTTAAGAACTTTTTGCATTTTGCTTTTTCTTTGATTGTTGTGTCCATGTTCTGTATAGAATTTTCTGCACCTGAGATTCTCTCTTCCATCTCTTGTAATCTGTTGCTGATGCTCTCATTTTTGGTTCCTTATTTCTTTCCTAGGGTTTCTATATCTAGAGTTGTCTCACTTTGGGATTTCTTTATTGTTTCTACTTCCATTTTCAGATTCTTAATGGTTTTGTTCAATTCCATCCCCTGTTTGGTTGTGTTTTCCTGTAATTCTTTAAGGGATTTTTGTGTTTCTTCTAGCTGTTTAGCAGTGTTATCCTGTAATTCTTTAAGGGATTTTTGTGTTTCTTCTAGCTATTTAGCAGTGTTTTCCTGTAATTCTTTAAAGGATTTTTGTGTTTCTTCTTGCTGTTTAGCAGTATTTTCCTGTAATTCTTTAAGGGATTTTTGAGTTTCTTCTACCTGTTTAGTAGTGTTTGCTTGTAGTTCTTTAAGGACTTCTACCTGTTTTACAGTGGTCTCCTGTAATTCCTTGAGGGATTTTTGTGCTNCCTCTTTAAGGGCTTCTACTTGTTTAGCATTGTTCTCCTGTATTTCTTTGAGTGAGTTGTTAATGTCCTTCTTCAAATCTTCTACCACCATCATGAGATATGATTTTAAACTCACATCTTGCTTTTTAGGTGTGTAGGGGTATCCAGGACTTGCTGTGGTGTGTATACTGGGTTCTGATGTTGCCCAGTGTTCTTGGTTTCTGTTAGTAATATTCTTATGTTTGCCTTTCGCCATCTGGAAATCTCTGGTGTTAATGTTCAAGCTGTCTCTGGCTGGAGTTTGTTCTTCCTGTGATTCTATTAGTCTCTGTCATCACTCCTGGGAATCCAACTCTCCCCTAGGTCCCCGTGGTCAGAGCACTCTCTGCAGGCAAACTGTCTTCTTGCAAGGCAGGTGTCCAGAAGTCTGGAGCTTTGATCCTCCTTCTGAGTCCTGGTGTCAGAGCTCTCCCTGTAGGCCGACTCTCCTCCTGTGATCCTGAGGACCTGTGATGGGGAGGGTCCTCCAGAGTGCTCTGCTGCCTCCTCTGGGTTTACAAAGAAATATGGCAGCTGTGGCCCAGATGGGACCAGGACCCCGCCTCTGGGCGGGCGGTGTTCCTTTGTCCCTGTTCCTGCTGGCACAAGCCCCTCCTGGATTCTCTGGAGTTGATGTTGCCTTCCACTCACCAGTGATCCCAAGGACCTATGGTGTGGAGAGTCCTCCGGAGCGCTCAGCTGCCTCTGCTGGGGTTCAGAAAAGAGATCTCTTGTCAGCTTTTATTTTGATATCAGGCAGTGGTGCTTAAGATGTCTCTGCTTTGCAGGGAGAGGCTTCACATAGACATATCTCAGGATCTCAGGGTCCCTTCCACCATGCCATAGTCTGACCATTCTCTCCATTCAGTTGTCTACTTCCTCCTCTTCCAATCTTCTTCATCTTCATCCTCTTACTCCCTGCTTTTGTCTTGCTCTTCTGAATCATTTTTGGCTTTGTACTTTTTCTTCTCCTTTTGCTCTGAAGCTTCCTTCTCGCCTTTCTACTCACACCTGTATGCTTCTAGAGCTTCTTTCAATGGTGTTATGAGCCGCTGGAACTCCATCTCTTCCATGGCTGACAGCACAGCATTGACATTCAGAGTCTTGTGCTTTCCTTTCATTGCAAAGTTACTGACACAGGATGTGGCATACAGAACAAAGACACTGATGGCATGGGAGATGGTGCTTAGGGCCTCCTGGGAGATATTGACACTGTCAGGGTTTGGGGGGTTGGAGTTAGGTCCTCCTTGATGATCCCGGTAATGATGGCCTTGGTCAGATTTATGTCCTTGGGCCTCTCCGCTATTGCTGCCCGCTGGATCCTGACCCTACTTCTCAGGTCCCCTCTTCAGACAGTTCTGGTGTCTCTACACAATGGACTATTACTCAGCTGTTTAAAAAAAATGAAATCAGGAAATTTACAGGTAAAGAAATAGAACTAGAAAGAAATCTTCATAAGTGTGGTAACTACTTAGAAGAATCAGAAAGACAAATGTTGCCAGAATATATTTACTTGTATCTGGATATTAGCTGTTCTACGTATAAATGTGGCAATACAATGATTCCTAATGACATTCTGCTGTACTCATAGATCAGTGTCTTGCTCAACAATCATCAGAGAAGTTTCCTCCCACAATTGATGTGAACCAATGCAGAGACCCACAGGCAGATGTTATGCAGAAAGCCCTAAAAGAAATCCACCAAACCTCTCCCCTCAGGGCTCAGGGAACCCTGTGAAAGTTTAGATTGAAAGAGTATAAGAGCTAGAAGGGATGGAGGGCACCAAGAAACCAAGGCCTTTTAAACACACAGGAGAGAAACACATGTGGACATCAGAGGCTGTCGCATGCACAGGTTCTGTAACAGATGGGCTCCTAGAGTTAAAAGGAGAAGCGTCAGTCTAACCCAGAAGCTGTCTCCAACTTACAAAGACTTGCAAATTAAAATTTAGGTTTCTCCAAGGGTGTCTCACTGGGGAAATAAACTATTTCTATGGGCAAACCATGTGCCCAGCTGTAGATGCCAACACATGATGAATTCAATATTTGGAGGTTATTTGTCTTATAGTATCATGCTTGGGCTTTTTCATTTTTCATTTTGTCTTTTTATTATTTATTTATTTGTTTGTATTTGGTTTTGTTTCTGTTTTTTTCTCCTGCCTTTTAATCATTCAGATTCTTATAGCTTCTAGTTTTTTATTCTAATGGGATTCCTGATGGTGTAAATGAGTGGTTCTTGCTGACTATATCAGTTTCTTGTGCCTTTTCTTAGCCTCTTCTGTTTGCTTGCTTGTTTTGTTCTATTCTGATATGTCAGTTTTTATCTTATTTTATTATTATCTCTTAGAAGCCTGTATGATTTCTAATGAAAGACAGAAAGGGGTGGATCCAGATGAGAGTGGAGATGGGGAGAAAGTAGAAGAGATAGAGGGAGAGAAAACTGTAATCATAATATAGTATATAAAAATCTATTTTCAATAAAATAAAAGTAAAAATCAATATATCTATATCTATATATATCTATAGATCTATATCTATATATATCTATAGATCTACATATAGATCTATAGATATCTATAGATCTGTCTGTCTGTCTCTCTGTCAGAAGAGAGTTATTTTACCCAAAAAGACAAAAAGGTTTGAGGCAAAGCAAGATAAACTAAAAATTTCATAATTCTAACAGTTTCAAGAAATGAAAAACTTCAACTACTTCTTTTCCAGTATATAAGCAAGTAGTTACAAATCTCATACTCACTGTAGCAACCATGCAACCCTTCTTGGTCAACTCTCTTTGAGCTGTTGGCCCCCTAGCCAGGTGCCATTGTGCTCTGTGACTTTTCCTGAGGAAAAATGAGCAATTTTGCTCTACCCCACACAAGGTATCTAAGTCTACCTTAGAGAACCAATGAATTTTTGGGGTTGCTTACATGAATCAAGATAAGGGTTACTCACAGGCATGTAGGCTATTCAAATGCAACTACATTGCTAAAAGCCAACATCAGCATGGGTGAAAACTCATGTTGTTTCCCTCAGTTCTCTTTACAATTTACTGGAATCTTGGGTCTTTGAAATCTATCTACAGCAATTGTTACTACCTAGAAAATCTTAGGAGAGGCCCTGTGAATCTCCTAAGTCTCTGGAATTTCCTGAGACTTGTGAGTTTTTTGTACTTCCCGAGTATTTTTAGTTTCATTTACTTTCTGAGCCTCCCTCTAGAAGGAAACATTTCAATTCTGAGAATGTAGCTACCTACACACATCTTGATGATGTTGACTATCTGGAGAGAGAAAAGAGGCACATAAATATTTGAAAATACAAAGCCAACAACAGTGTAGTCAGCATTAGTTTAAATAAAAATATTTATATTATTTGACAACACTAATTATTTGATTTCCAAGGACATTTAAAATTTTCATGCATAAAGTAGATCTAGAAGTTAACCTACTGTTTAATTGACAGGAACAATACTCATAAAACTATAATATAAAATATTAACTTATAATATAAAACATATTGAGAGGGTGTAACAACTGCTCAAAACAAATTATTGTTGAGAATAAATAAAATGAATTATTGTTTTTTGAAATATTTTTGATAATTTCATTCAATATGTTTTGATAATATTCTTCCCTTTCTCAACTGCTCCCTTCGGGAAAAGAGACCTTCCCTAATCTCCATCTACACAACTCCAGGTTCTTTCTCTCAACTAGGACGATTTGTAGAGAAACCTCTACCCACTGTGGGAGGAACACCTAAGTTATTGAGGGTGTTTCTTCAGGGTAGCATGAGAGAAGTGTTTTGGGTGGAGAATGGTGGTACAGTTCTTCACTGTGTATCTGAGTGATTTTGATTTCAAAGGGAAGATATTTATTAGAAATGTATATAATCAGGGAACGAAGAAGGCAGTGTTTGTGATACAGTTTATTTGTTTTAGATGCTAGTGTTGCTTTGCCTATCCTAGCCTACTTATCTTTACCAAGGGTCATGTTTTCACTTAGGTGTACAAACAGAAGAAATATGGGCAACATATTAAGGCTGTGGATTATAGTTATTCGGTATGAGGTATAGGTCTCACAATGGGGACTTAGGATTGTCCCATGAAATGGAGGCATCTTGTGGGACTGAGCATTCAACTCATGCAATCAGACACTCCTAGTATATATATAGTGTCAGAATTAAGTCAGACAATCCTTTTGGTGTTCACCAGATTGCCTAATTTCTGGGGAATCCTCTTAACGACTGTCCATGGCTCAGTGTGAAGTAGTGAGGTTATTAACATAAAAGTAGAAAAATTACCTTTATTTTTCTCCATTGTTTGATAGAATGTCAGTATCTAGCTCTCAGACTGTTCTGAGATCCAAATAGATTGCACTCATCAGTGTTCTTCTGGGGTGAGTGATGCCAGTACACAGCGACAACAGACAAAAGAAATAATCCCCCATGAAAATGAAACAACCATATAAAACAAAGAAAATGGCAAATTGAGCAGAGCTGTTGTTATCAAAGCTCATAGAGAAGCACGTAAACAAAACCTCCCTGTGGTCTGGTGACACAGCTCAGCTGTCAGGCCCCGGGAGAACACAGGCAAACTCATTTTCCTTCTAGTTTTTCTAAGAATAATAGTAAGTCATGTGTAAATAGTCTACAGTAGAAACAGTTAAAATATGGTCCATGGATCAGCCCATCAGCACTACAGGAGAGATGATTAAAAATTGAGTACCTGCACATTCTATTCAGAGGCACCAAATCCAAATCTATATTTTTGTCATTTCTCCAAGTGATCTGAAGGCATAAAACATCATGCAATCTCAACATTATTCATGCTATTCTATACTATAGGGCCTTGTAATTGGGTACATTCCATTTGAACAACTCATAATTACTGTCTTCCATATGAATAATAGAAATATACACCATAATAATTAAGAACCTAAAAATAACTACTTTCCCAATAGTCTTTCAATTTCTCTGTAACAACACTGGTAGATGTGATTAATACACGATATTCACTCCATAACAAATGTCTCAAGGACTGAGTAAACCTTAGAGTGGCATGTGACTAATGAATAGGAAGATGTCTAAGTCCTGCTGTGCTTAGGCTAGATGGAGGCCACCAAGCTTTCAGGTGGTATTGATTCTGCCAAAGCCACTTGGATGATTATAGTTTTAAATACAAAAATTAATTATGAATTTGTTTGTCTTGATGGAAGGCTACTTTAAGAAAAACTCTATGAAATGTTCATCTTATTCTGTGAGGTATAGTAGCAAATGACGTCATCTCTCCTCTCTTCCACAGTATAGCTCACTGCTTCTGTCCTCTGGTAGTGCTTCCTTGATCTTAGAGTGCCAAGTCCTGCTTGGCCATGCAAGAGATGGGGTTCTCACCCCTGAAACAGAGCTAGCAGGGCACAGGCCTCCAGGAATGTTTATGGTTGCTCTGTGCATAAGGCTTGTTTATATAATAATGTACACATGTATCATATATCATATATCATGTTCCTCCATTGAGGAATGTCCTCTGTGTCACAGTTGATGACTATATGATAATCAGAACCAGCATAGAGGGTGAAGGTATGGGTAATGTCTCAGTAAAATGGTAAACACTGAGACCTTCAGGACAGCCCTTAAAGCTGTGGGGAAGATCTATGAAAACATGAGTTCAATAAAATATAATTTTGCTACTATGCAAAATATAAGAATGCACTGGGAGCTTTGCAAATCTCAAAGAACAAAGGCAGTTCTAGGAGCTGTGAGTTGTGAGCTGTGAGCACTGGGCCAGCTTGTCAGAAAGATGCAAAGGCAGTAATATTCCTGAGTTCAAGTTCAGCCTGGGACAGAGTTTGGTAGTCCCAGCCATGGTAGGAATGGCAATCTCAGATTGAGATTCAATCCAGCTAGTTTATTGTCTGTGCTTACAAAGGCAGGCAGATCTCTGATTTCATTTACAACAGTTAAAAAAAAGTGCTGGCTGGTGACGAATGCTAATTTATGGGAATGCTAATCAAAGGGAAACCTACAGTAAATGACTGAATTGATATGTAAATAAAAGACTGGACCTTGGTCTGTGAGAGCTGAGCTATTCTGGAGATCTCCAGAGAAAGCTGTCTTGAGCAAAGCACAAGTTGAGAGCTCTGACCCATGATTTGACTTCAAATTGTTCTTTTGCTGCTCCCAAACACCCTTTCTACAGGTATCCCTGACCAAGCCAAGGCTGGTCCTTGGCATCAGAGTAATTCTTAACATGACCACTTCTTTCCACATTTCAGTGTAGAGTCAAAATGCTTTCATGAACAAATTTAAGAGAGAGAGAGAGAGAAGAAGAAGAAGAAGAAGAAGAAGAAGAAGAAGAAGAAGAAGAAGAAGAAGAAGAAGAAGAAGAGGAAGAGGAGGAGGATGGAAAACCATCTCTATTCTCAACTTCTTTGTGTTTCATGATTCTCTAGAAATGTAGTAATTCTATTACTACCAGGATCATTATGCATGACAACTAGCCCCTTATGCATGACTCATAGTCTAACAGACTTGGGAGCTCAGATAAGCTCACTATGGAACATATTCAGCTCTGAAAAATCTGCCTTTACTCACAATGTCCTATCTTTGGCTGTCTAGCCTTATATATTTGAAAGCACTGATACTTATATACTGATAGACATATGTGGTTAAGTAGAGAGGTCCTGGAAGTCAGACAGTTTAAGAAAGAGCCAGATCTGTGCTACTGTGTGGAATCCAAGAACAATGATGCTATTATCTTTCTCATTTTTTTTTTAATATGATGAATAAATGAAATGAATCATGTAAAGTCCTATCAATGTGTAGTATCTGACACTTAGTAAGTGATAAACTCTATGTGCCTTCACTTACATATTTTATTAAAGGTGGATGAAATATTAATTAACCATTAAATAAAGAACACATAGTCTTTTCAATACATTGGACATTTGCAATCCTGATGACATTGGGCAAGACTGAACATGAAAGTCCATTCCATTTCAAGATGGGAGAGAAACAAATCACATGAAGCTCCTTGAGAATATACTTGAAATGTCTGGAGACTGATTTCTAGTCTTCAGGCATTGCTTAAGTAGTTCAAATCAGCAAAGCTCAACCTACTTCCAGGCTGGAGAGCCAGTTAGATACTGGCCTCTTCCTGTAAAGCTTACTGTCAGAGATGAGAGATGCTTTAGGTGGGCAGTGACCCTCATAGGTAGGTCCATAGTATCTGGACCAACAGAGGTAGAGATCCTGATGGAGAGATGCTAGGTAGCCATGCACAGAGAAAGTCTATACACATGTATAAATCATAGCTCATCATCTGCAGAATCTTTAAACTACCCAAACTGTTTCATCTGATTTTCACTATCAGTGTATTCAGAGACAGTGAATACTTATCCCTTTATTAGCTACTAATGAACTATGGACTACCAAATGTATAAGTAATATTAAAGCTCTTTCAGTATCTGTGGGTTTTGCAAAAGCCTCTGCGTAATTCACAGAATGGATAAGTGTGAGTGTAAGGGACTAGGAGAGTTCTATGTGGGGCTTTGGGAGTCAGTGGATGCAGCTTGTTTTCTTCTTAATCTTATGATTCATGTAATTTGTGAGGTTATGTAATTAGAATTTTGATAAAATGTATTTAAATTTGGGACCCAGAAAATGAATTAAAATATTATTTAATTTCATAGCTAAATAAGTTCAACAAAATAAAGTCAATCATGCTTAATAAAATGTCATTTCATGGAAAGCCAATGGATATACCATCTGTAGTATTTTTCCTCTAAATTAAGAGAAAGGGTGTGGTGTTATGCTATTAAATGAAGATAAGAAAAAAAATAGTGGCTTTTTCTGTGTTTAGGAATTGGGGATCAAAATTAGAGGAAACTACCAAGACTTGTGATCCAAATATCACACCAGTTGGGAATGGTTTTCATTGCACAGTGACCTTCTGAGGGCACCCTTGACCTCAGCATTCCTCAGACTGTAGATCAGGGGGTTCAACATGGGGTTGAAAAAACTGTAAAACAGGAAAAGGATCTTCTGCAGCTCTTCAGGGTGCTGGGACTTGGGGGCCATGTACATGACAATGGCACTGCCAAAGAAGAGCCCAACCACACAGAGGTGGGAGGAACAGGTGGAGAAGGCCTTTCTGCGACCCTCCCCTGACTGGATCCTCAGGATAGCCACCAGGATGCATGTATAGGAGACTAGAACAAAGCACAGGGGCCCCACTAAGGCAAACACACAGGCTGAAAAGATGACAACTTGATTGAGTGTTGTGTCAGCACAGGCCAGCTTGAGGACAGACAGGATTTCACAGAAGAAGTGATTGATTTCATGAGGTCCACAGAAGGGCAGCTTCAGGATGAGGACCAAATGGACCAGAGCCAGAAGAAAGCTGACTATCCAGGAAACAGCAGCCAAGATTGTGCATACTCTCCAGTTCATGATGACAGTGTAGTGTAGGGGGTGACAGATGGCAACGTATCGATCATAGGACATCGCCACAAGGAGGACACATTCTGTGTTCGCAAATGTCAAAAATAGGTAAGTCTGCATCATGCATCCAGCAAAGGAGATGGGCTTGGTCTCATCTAAGAGGTTTACCAGTGTTTGTGGCACTGTGTTGCAGGCATAGGCGATGTCAACAGTGGCCAGATTGGAGAGGAAGAAATACATAGGCGAGTGCAACCTGGGCTCTAGGCAGATTAATCCAAGGGTAAACCCATTCCCTAACAACGTAAAGATGTAGCAGAGAGAGAACAAGGCAAAAAGAATTAGATGAATCCTTGGGCCAAGACAGAATCCCAGCAGGATGAACTCTGTGACCATGGTCTGATTTTCTTCCATTTTTTTTGACTATGAAGGAGAGATAGAAAGTATTAGGAAATGCAATTATGTTAAAACATCTTTTTTTTTTCAAGTCACATTTTTTTGATGTGAAATACTTTTAAAACATACTCTTAGAAACTTATTCAAGTAAATTAATGAATTAAATATTAGTTAGCAAATAGTAAAATTGCCTGTCAATCTACTCACATTCAGTGTCAGCGTCCAATTTTCAAAGGGGAAATATGTCCGTAGTTACTGACTTGGAACCACTGGCACTGGCACTGGGGTAATTAAGGGCTACCAAACCTATATGAACAAAAATATCATGACATAGTGCTTACTTTCATGTGTGCCACTCTTTTAGAGAGTTTCTAGGTCATAGAAATAATACTGGAGGTTTTATTATTGCTTTGGTAGAAATCAGGTTGTTGTTACAATTTTTTAAATAGTTATTTACAAAAATTTAAATTGTAACTGGAGTATAAAAGCAGTTCTTGATGGACAAAAATAACTGGTGTCTTATGGAATACAAGAAGTTTAACACATGCACAGGCCTTGTGATGCTATGAGGAAAAAGTAGTTACTAGAAATAATGTTTAATTATAGTTCTATATGGAATTATATTTTCATTTTAAAATAGATTATACCTACTTCTAAATGAATCAAAATATGTATTCTTGCTTTCATAAATAAACACACATCAATGTTTAATAATTTGGCAACTGGGTCACTGAAAGTTATTGATTCACTATACTCATATTTCTATGCACAGAAAGTAGGGCAGTTTGTGTTGGGTCTAACAGTGTTACAAGGCTAGCACTGTGTAGAGGAAGCAAGTTCTGTATTCCTATAAACTATCATGGATAGTTGAAAACAAGGCAGAAGGATATGAATCTTATTTTGGTTTTCAAACCTTACAAAATGGCTGCATTTTATTACTTTATCCTGAATCATGTCTGTGTGCAGCTTTCAGAAGACAGCTTTCAGAAGCTGGCTCTGCCCTTTCACCTTGTGGGTTCCAGGGAATGAACCTGAGTTGACAAGCTTGGTAGCAAGCACCTTTACCTGCAGAGTCATCTTGCTCTCCTTCTCGTTTTACTTTAATTCAATACTTTCTATTGTGAAATTCCAAATGAGATAAGTTGCTGTTTAGTCAAACAACAACAACAAAAGAACAAGATGACCTCAGCATCAAGAATTGTTATAGTCTCTGTAAGTAGGCAATTGCAAAAGTATTGGCAAGTTGATAAATCAGTTGGTTACTTTACAGAAATCTGAATGGATAAATTAGGGTTAAAATAGTCTATAAAACTGGCCCTGTGATTTTGATTTGGACCACAATTTCTTCACTAAGTCTTGTTGAAATACAAAATGGATTTTAATGAGAAATTTGCCAGAGCTATTTCCTGGGCAAAATAATGTGAAGTTCAGCTACTTTCTCCAAGAATCAATGCTAGGAATGACACTGAGTTAGGCTAGTCCCTAGTTTAACTGTCATCTGTAGCAAGGGGTGTTAAATGTTTGTTGAAGAATTGTTAACAGAGACAGAATTGATTTCTTAAAGAAACAATTGTAAAATTACATAACTGTAAATAACTGATGACAATAATGACCTAGAAATAGAAAACTCATCCAGTTGAATGTAATCTCTCAGAGGCAGGGCTGGCAGATTTGACCATTCAGTAGCTCAAATGAGCTACTTTCATGGAATACCTGCTGGAGAAAGAGTAAAATGATGGACAGAGATGGATGTGGAGTATAGACTCCATGCCTATGCAGTAGCATTTGACAGTTTATGCAAAATGACCTATGGGAGAGGGGACAAGGGAACGGATATAGGATGTCTGTACTGTACATGGGCAGGTTGGTGACTGGCCATCTATCACCATATTTGGATGGGTTTCTAACTAGTTCGTCTAGCTGTCATTTCACATTATTTTCAGCCCTTGGTAATGATCCCTTTTCTTGGGCAGGTGACTCTACATGATTAACAAAGAAGAACATGATTAACAAAATTCTTTGCTTGTGTTTCAGTTACACCTTGGCTTTGAAATAAAGAGTATTTAGATATTACAGATTATGCTTTATGCACTTGTGCTTTGATGGAGCATGAATTTTTTCTTCTTAAAGAAATTTCCAAAACTAGAACTAGAAAGCAGGGAACAGACTCTAGATCAATACAACCCCTTTAGTACCATACTTTGTAAAGGAATAGTTCCCTTAATGGCAACCAATGCTCTGCCTACCTTTATAGAAGCATTATTGATACATGACCAACTTACATTCACTGAAAATAATATAAATAATATATATTTAAAATTTCAAGCATAACCTACTCATTCAATACAAGGTTAATGTTAAAGGTTTTAGAATGAAAGACTCAAACTTTAAGTACTAAGTACATACATAAGGCATGGGAAAATACTGGATTGTAGTCTCTCTCTCTCTCTCTCTCTCTCTCTCTCTCTCTCTCTCTCTCTCTCTCTCTC
>NC_034591.1:62296369-62300202 GCF_900095145.1 Mus pahari | reverse complement strand
TCTCTCTCTCTCTCTCTCTCCCTCCCTCCCTCCCTCCCTCCCTTCTTCCCTCCCTTCACCTCCCTCTCTCTGTGTGCTTTACCAACCACAGACACAGAAAGATGGAGAAGTCAGATGTATTAGCATCTTGTTAGCGGTATTGTTTCAGTCGTGAAACACACATGTTCCACACCAGTAGAAAACAATTGGTTATTTTGTATTCCAGATATTTGTTATGTGACAGACACAAAAATAAAGGAAAAAATAACTAACTATTGTTTTCTTATGAAATCTAATTTACTTATAGATATAGTCTCTAACAGTTATGCTAAATCAGTTCTTTCTTTTTATTGGAAAAAAAAGCCCTAAATTCATAAAATGTCTTTCTTATGATCTGTGTTAAAGTAAGATCCTTAGTATTTGATAAGATCAACTAAAGAGTTTACAATATGTTAAGCACTTGAGTTTAATATTTATTTCTCTTATATTTTTTATTAGATAACTTTTTGACATATCTAATTAAAAACAATTAATGGAAACTAATTACTAAGATGTCTACAAGGACTTCCCACTGATATATGTATTACAGTTTCAGTTATAAATTTCAGGTATGATGTATACATTAATGTACATCACATATATGTATGTTTGTATGAAATGAATGATTTTAAAAATCCACTTAAAATAACATCTCATGGCTTAAACATTCTACAGTAAATATTTAAGTAAGTGACATGATTTTTTTTCTGTAGAACAAAGCTTCAATACTTCAACACTCCATATTTAGAAAAGCAAATCTCAAAGTTTGATCAATATCTGCCTCTTCTCTGTAGTTGCAGACATGGGCCAGACTGAATTTGTCATATGACTTCCTGTTGTTTACCAATTGTGCAGCTCAAATAGAATAGAAGCCTGGTTTCTTGTATGCAATGAGAAAGAACAGAAAATGAATTAGTTTTCTTGCTTGCATTATTATAAATAGAGGCTTTGCCAGGTCATCTTATGGATGACTCTATTGAGTAGTATCCTGTGCACCAAACACTATGGGAAAAGTAGGGCAGGTTGATGAAACCAGTATTGTGAAGACTTTATTGTAAAATTATCTTCAGGACAAAGATATTAATAAAAAGGTGAACTTTAAGTATCAAAACCTTCTAAGCAGGACACTTAGTTTCTTGACATTTTGTTCTTTCCTCACTGACCCATGATTGGATTGATACATCTGTCCATTTCCATACACATGCCACAAATGCATCCTCCAGACCTCAGATGATTTAACATGTATTTTTTTTTCAGCATAGATCTACTTTTCTAAATACATTCTTAAAGGTGTGCTCAAAGAAAGATATGTTTGAGACATAGACTTGACATTCATTTGGCTTCATATTCTATTGGGATAAAATTACTTTCATAAGTTTATCATGTATTTTGACAGTGGTGACAAGAATTAAATGTAACCTTTATAAAATCACCAACATATATTAATTGTTCTGAAATGGAACATTACTCTGTAACATATCCTATTCTTCTCCTATATTGTTGTTGAGCAGGACTATTACTTCACATATTTCATCCAAGATCACAATGTAGAAATTACTTACTATACATGTAGATTAATGACCATGTAAATTCAACATCCATAGAGACAATTGATTTCTCTTCCCGATTAATAAAGAGTAGTAATGACAGTGGGAGAGCAGGCCAAAACCCAGAAGCTTTAACAAATCTGGGGGTACTTAGGTAGTAAAGTGAAGCCAGGCACCCTTCTTATCTGAACATTAAACCCAAGAGTTTCAGAAGAGGAAGCAGCTGGAAGTTGGTACAGATCCTGTATCCTCAGATCTTCATGGAACTGCAGAAACCTCCCTGCCTGAAGTGCAGGTGCATACTCAGGAAAGGTGGTAGTATTCTCTTAGGATCCAACCTGGATGGCAGTCTTGAGGGAATCACAGGAAGGGCTATGCCGTGAAATACCCTGCATGTCCACCTCTGCTAAAAGCAGTGGGGAAGCAATTATGTTTTTCTATTTCTATTCTTATCCCCAGCACACAATTTGAAACATAACCATTGAACATACCTCTGAGACAACAACTCTCATTAGAGTTCCTAAGTACTTCTCATTATATGAGCTCATAACTTTCAGAATAGCATTGTTTCCAGTCTCCAGAGGATTCTTGTAAGCCTGCCAAGAAGCAGGACTACTGGATGAGCTTTCTGGCACCCAGTCTGCAAGTCAGCTTGTTTTTGATGGAATTTAGTTGCCCTGAGCTGAAGAATAGATGGAGAAAAAAGATTTCTCTCCTATCTGTACCCACACCCCATTCCTATCCCCCCATTCCCCTCCCCATCCTCTCTCCCTCCCATTTATCTCCCTCCATCTGCCTCCTATGACTATTTTATTCCCCCTTCTAAGTAAGATTCAGCCTTCCTTCTCGTTTAACATCTTTTGGTCTCTGGGGTGTATCTTGGGTATCCTGTACTTTATGGCTAATGTCCACTTCTCAGTGAGTACATAGCCTGCATGTCCTGTTTAAAAATGGGGTATAGAGGTGAACCGAGAACTCTCAATAGAGGAATTTTGAATGACTGAGAAACACTTAAATAAATGTCCAACATCCTTAGTCATCAACGAAAGGCAAGTCAAAATGACCCTGAGATTTCACCTTAAACCAATCAGAATGGCTAAGATCAAAAACTCAAGTGACAGCACATGCTAATGAGGATGTGGAGAAAGAAGAACACTCCTGCATTGCTGGTGGGATTGCAAACTTGTACAGTCTCTCTGAAAAATAATCTGGCCGTTTCTCAGAAAATAGGAAATAGTCCTACCTGAAGAACCAGCTATACCTCCTGGGTATGTAAAAATTAATCTGATTGCAAGTTGCACTCCAAGGTGGGGAGATGCTGCTTAGAGAGTCATGCATTGCCTGAAAAATTCATGATGTCCTTGTTTTTACTAACTGAATAGTATCCCATTGAGTAAATGAATCACATTTTCTGTATCCATTCTTTGGTTGAGGGACATCTGGATTGTTTGCAGTTTCTGCTTATTATGCATAAAACTTGCTATAAACATAATGGAGAATGTGTCCTTGTGCTATTGTGAAGCATCTTTTGGGCATTTTTGTATCTGTTGAGACCTGTTTTGTGACTGATTATATGGTCAATTTTGGAGAAGGTACCATGAGGTGCTGTGCAGAAGGTGTATCCTTTTGTTTTTAGATAAAATGTTCTGTAAATATCTGTTAAATCCATTTGTTTCATAACTTTTGTTAGTTTCAAAGTGTCTCTGCTTTGTTTCTGTTTCCAGGTTCTGTCCATTGATGAAAGTAGGGTGTTGAAGTCTCCCACTATTGTTGTGTGAGGTGCAATGTGTGCTGTGGCTTTAGTATGGTTTCTTTTAAGAATGCGGATGTCCTTGCATTTGGAGCATAGATATTCAGGATTGAGAGTTCATCTTGGTGGATTTTACCTTTTAAGTCCCCCTCCTTGTCTTTTTTTTTTTTTTTATAACTTTGTGTTATAAGTCGATTTTATTTGATATTAGAATGGCTACTTCAGCTTGTGTCTTGGGACCATTTGCTTAGAAAATTGTTTTCCAGCCTTTCACTCTGAGGCAGTGTCTGTCTTTTTCCTTGAGGTGGGTTTCCTGTAAGCAGCAAAATGTTGGGTCCTGTTTGTTAGTCTGTTAGTCTATGTCTTTTTTTCTGGGAATTGAGTCCATTGATACTAAGAGATATTAAGGAAAAGTACCTGTTGCTTCCTGTTATTAGTGTTGTTAGAGTTGGCATCCTGTTCTTGTGGCTGTCTTCTTTTAGGTTTGTTGAAGGATTACTTTATTCCTTTTTCTAGGG
>NC_034591.1:62288532-62295964 GCF_900095145.1 Mus pahari | reverse complement strand
TTCTTCTATAATTTTGCTGAAGATACTCACTGGCTCTTTAAGTTGAAAATCTTCATTCTCATCTACTCCTATTATCTGTAAGTTTGGTCTTCTCATTGTGTCCTGGATTTCCTGGATGTTTTGAGTTAGGATCTTTTTGAATTTTGCATTTTCTTTGATTGTTGTGTTCATGTTCCCTATGGGATCTTCTGCATCTGAGATTCCCTCTTCCATCTTCTGTTGCTGATGCTTGCATCTATGGTTCCTGGTTTCTTTTCTAGGGTTTCCCTCTGTTCTCTTTCCTCCCTTTGGGTTTTCTTTATTGTTTCTACTTCCATTTTTAGATCCTGGATGGTTTTGTTCAATTCTATCACCTCTTTGCTTGTGTTTTCCTGTAATTTTTAAAGGGAGTTTTGTGTTTCTTCTTAAAGGACTTCTACCTATTTAGCAGTGTTTTCCTGTAGTTCTTTAAGGGAATTTTGTGCTTCCTCTTTAAGGCCTTCTACCTGTTTAGCAGTGTTCTCCTGTATTTCTTTAAGTGAGTTATTAATGTCCTTCTTAAAATCCTCTACCAGCATCATGAGATATGATTTTAAATCTGAATCTTGCTTTTCAGGTGTGTTGGAGTATCTAGGACTTGGAGTGCTGGGTTCTGATGATGCTGACTGGTCTTGTTTTCCGTTTGTAAGGTTGTTATGTTTGCCTTTCACCATCTGTTAATCTCTGGTGTTAGTTGTTTTTGCTGTCTCTGGCTGGAGCTTATTCCTCCTGTGATTCTGTTAGCCTCTGTCAGCACCCCTGGGAGTCCAACTCTCTCCTGAGTCTCAGTTGTCAGAGTTCTCTCTGCAGGGAAGTGCGCAGAGTTTTGGTCCTGAGGACAGAGTTCTCCCTGAAGGCCACCTCTCCTCTGGAGGGGAAAGAGTGCAGAGGTCTGGGTCTCAGCTCTGCCCTCTGGCTGAAGATGAAGGTCCAAAATGGACCCTGTTCCAGAAGCTATGTTGCTTTTCGAGATGGAAAGTTTAAGTCAGGTCAAGTTAAATGTAAAATTTCATGAGAGCAAAGAAATTGAAATTCAGAAAAGACATTACCAAAATCGCTTTTACTACATAAGCAAGATGGGACAGCCTCCCTTCCAAAAAGCTGTCACTATGAAACATAAACACATGGAAAATGTCAACACAGGAAACAAAGTTTAACTGAAACAAATATGTTTATAAATGTTTGCATTATTTTTAACCACAGAAACAAGAAAATTGCCTCTAGGGAGTATTAACCGGAAAATCTGTATGAACAGTCTAATAGAAAACATTTCTTTATGGTCAACACACATTTGAGAGTAGAAACCTGAAAAATTAGAGAATGTAATTAAGTTTTACATTTGAAAATACAACAAAAGAAACCCAAAGCTTTAAAATTCTTGAAAAAACTTAATACCAATAACTATTACTCAAATGTCCTGTTCAAAGTAAATTGAGATTTCTTTTATCTTGTATTGGCTTTCCCAGGAAAATGTAAACAAATATTCATTGTTCTATATAGGGCCCAGATGATAGACCAACAAAATAGACCTAGCTTAATGAACCAATGAATTTTGGAGGGGTTCTTACAGGAGTATAGATGATTAAAAGTCAACTTCATGTCTGAGAAGCCTACTTCAGTATTGGTGAAGACTCAATGAAAACTCCATTTCTGAAGCTGTCCACAATTGTGAGTTTTGTTTTCTTCTTGAGCTTCATAAATTTAATTCACTTTCTATATTGTAAGGTCACTTGTTCCAGGAGAAAACATTTCAGCTCGAAGGAAGTAGCTACTCAACTTCTGGTTAGTACTTAAACTGTTTTAAAGAATAAAAATGTGTACTGGAGAGGTGACTCAGTGGCTAAGAGCACTGACTGCTCTTGCAGAGGTTCCTGAGTTCAATTCCTAGCAATCACATGGTGGCTCACAACCATCCATTAATGGGATCTGGTACCTTCTTCTGGTGTGTCTGAAGACAGAAACAGTGTACTCAAATTCATAAAATAAATAAATATATCTGAAAAAAGAATAAATATACTACATGAGTATAGGAATGGGCAAAACCAATAGTGAAGTCAGTATTAATTGAAATAAAAACATTTATATTATGGGCTAACACTATTTACTTTTTTTACGCATTAAAAGCTCTCTTGCTTAAAGAAATTCTAGAATTTTAGAGCAATAGACATAAAACCTAACTAAAATAAGAAGTATGATCAGGTCTCCACATAAAACATCATCAGAGAGATTTGTAAAGGTACCTTTCCTTATTACGAGAGGCACAACTAAGATGTGGGAGGGTGTATCTTCAGGGTAACACTTGAGGGTAGTGTTCTGGGTAGAGAGTACAGATGCAGTTCTGAATTGTGTGTCCCGAGTGATTTAGCTTTCAAATGGCAGGTGTTTATTTGCAATGCATAAATCCTGAGAATATAGAATATAGGAGACGGTGATTGAGATAGGGGTTATTTTTCTCAGCTGCTAGTGTTACTTAAACTGGGACATTAGGCAAAGATAAGTGCTCCTCTTCACATCATGTAGCTGTGGCTGGTCACAACTACCAATTTGAGGGTATATCATCCTGCCCTTTTACATTTAGTGTGGGCTATGTTTTCCCAGCAGGGATACTATAAGAATAACTTTGAGCAACTCCTGAAGCTGTGGTGAACATGAGATAAGAATCCTGAGTTATACCAAATCAATCAGAAGCATATGTCAGACCTGGAGCATGTTATCGCCACCTGAAGTGGGGTAGACTTGTGAAAAAGAACCATTGCCTAATGAGGTATGATGTTATCTAGTATCAGATAGCTGTTAGAGTTCAGTTAGAAGACATGCAGCTGATGATCACTGGAGAGCAGATTATTTGGTTTGTGGGGAAAGTCTTCGCACACCCAGTATCAATGTTGAAAATTGTGAGCACAAAAATGGGAAAATAATCCAATCTTTGATAGAAATTAAATATCCAAATGAAAAACACACATTTAAAAAATACTTCTAATATTTGCCTTCATGGTGACATTGAGAAAGACTAGAGATAGGAGAGTATATTATGGCAGACTGAAAAATCATCTGAGGGACTGGAGGTATGGATCTGCATGTTAGGTGTTTGTTACTTCAGATCCTCAGTATCCACATTAAAACCAGGCATGGAAGGACACAGCTAACATCAGTGCTAGAGAAGCAGAGAAAAGTGGATCCTAGGGGCTTGCTGCCTAGCTGGCCTAGCCAACACAGCAAGCATCAAGTTCAGTAAAGAGGAGATCAGTAAAGGACGATACTCAAAGTTGACCTCTGACCTACACACAGACACACACACACACAGACACACAGACAGACACACACACACACACACACACACAGAGACTCACACATGCACATGAGTGCACACACATGCACGAACACACACATAAATTAATGCACACAAACATGCACACACATGTATAGCTGACACATGCATATATATATATATATATATATATATATATATATATATGCAGGTGCATGCACTAACAGAAAAAGAATAAATGTGCATATACATGAAATGATTTCATTGAGAAATCACCTATAATATGTTGGAACTGAATACGAGTCTCTAGTTTTTAACTAAGTTGCAGAGCCAGCTAGGTACCAACTCTATCATGCAAAGCTTCTCATGGAGGGCAAGATGACCTTGGAGGGCAGTGACATGCATCTGGATGTAGAGGGCTGATGGAAAGATGCTGGGAAACAATGAATAGAAATGTCTGCACACAGATATAAATCACAGTTCATCATTTTATGGTTGTAGAGAAATACTACACTACCCCAATAGTTTAACCTGATTTTCACTTTCAGTTTATTCAAGGAGACATTGCTCACATTTATCCTTTTACTAGCTAGTAATGAGTCATCTGAATCCCCAGTCTATAAATGAAGCATCATTGTCTATAGTCTTTAAAGAGATACTCCCCTCTTCTTCCTCCTGTAGTTTTGTTTTAATTCTGTTCCTTCACTCAACAAACAAGTTAACATCCTAATATTTGTCTATAACTTGAATTTAAAAGTTTCTGGTCTCACAAAGCACAACTAGATGTCCTGTGTTTCCTGGACTAGACAAGTGCAATTACAGAAGAATCAACCAGTGTGCGATCTGATTTCAGGATCACTATATCTGGGTATAGCTTGTTTCACTTCTAAATCTGGTGCAGTTTATGAAGTTACCTAAAATTACCCTAAAGGTATGATGGCATGTAATTTTGGGAGGCATAGAAAATGAGTTAAAACACCCTATAATTCCATAATCAATCCAATTGGAAATTAGTTACATCTGATAAAGCTTTGTGTCTATGATGAAACTTATCTATACTTTTTCCTATACCTGGAGAAGATATGTTCTTATCACCAGGCACAGAAAAAGACAATGTGAATGTGTCCATATTTGGGTAATAACTGGAGACTAACATTAGCGGAAACTTCTGAGGCTGGTAGCTCAAAAATCGTACCAACTGGGAATGAATTTCTTTGCACAGTGCCCTCCTGGGAGCACCATTGACCCCAGTGTTCTTCAACCTGTAGATTAGGGGGTTCAACATGGGTTTTAAAAGCTGTAAAACAAGAAAAGGCTTGGGGTTGGAGAGATGGCTCAGTGATTAAGAGAACTGAATGCTCTCCCAGAGGTCCTGAGTTCAATTTCCAGAAACCACATGGTGGCTCACAACCATCTGTAATGGAATCCCATGTTCTCTTCTGGTGTGTCTGAAGACAGTGACAGTGTATGCATATATATAAAATAAATAAATAAACAATCTTTTTTTAAAAAAAGAAAAGACACTTCTGTTGCTCTTCAGGTTCCTGGGCCTTGCGGCCATGGACATAATAATTGCGCTGACAAAGAAGAGGCCAACCACATAGTGGTGGAAAGAGCAGGCAGAGAAGGCTTTTCTGAGACCCTCCTATGACTTCATTCTGAGAACAGACACAAGGGTGTATCTGTTGGAGACTAGCACCAAGTGCAGAGGCCCCACTAAGATCAGCACAGAAGCAGTGTAGATGATGACTTTGTTGTGCCCAGCTTGAGGACAGACAGGGTTTCACAGAATTGATTGGTTCCATTTGTTATCCAGAAGAGCAGACTCAGAATGGGCATGTGAATATTGATATCCCAACTAACTAGAGATTGAGCTCATAATGTACTCAAAGGAAATTATAAAATAGCAATTTTTGTTATTAATATTGTTTTTGATAGACAATGATAATTATGGGCATTTACTGGTGGAATGAAATTTAATGTTTAAATAATACTTGAGTATAAGGGGTATTATGAGGTAGTGAAAAGGAAGGGTTTTGTAAAAGCAATAGCTAATGATAATGACATGCTATTGGGGGGGGTCCACTTAAACCCTACATAAATTCAACATAACTCAAACATCAGACCAATGTAGATGACAAAAAATTTATTGTAATCAAGCCACTACTGATTGATCAGGGATACACTATTAAGGGACAATGCAGCTTTTTAAAAGGATGAAACCATAAAGAGAGGGGAGTGGCGGAGCTGAAGTTTTCTGTTCATATATATATATATTTTTTTTTTTACCATTTTATTCATTTACATTTCAAATGATATTCCCCTTCCCGAATGAATACCCCTTCACAAGCCCCCATCCAACCCCTTCTCCCCTCCCCTTTGCCTCTATGAAGGTGCTCCCCACCAATTCACCCACTCCAGACTCACCCCGCCAGCATCCCCCTACGCTGGGGCATTCCCTCCCCTCCTATTGATGTCAGATAAGGCCATCCTCTGCTACTTGTGTATCTGGAGCAATGGATCCCTTTATATATACTCTTTGGTTGGTGGTTTAGTCCCTGGAAGCTCTGGATGGTCCAGTTAGTTGATATTATTCTTTCTATGGGGTTGCAATTCCCTTCAACTCCTTTAGTCCTTTCCCCAGTTCTTCCACTTGGGGTCCCCTTGCTCAGTCCAATGGTTAGCTGTGAGTATCTGCATCTGTATTGGTCAGCTGCTGATAGAATGTCTCAGGGGACAGCAATACCAGGGTCCTGTCAGCAAGCACTTCTTGGCATCAGCAATAGTGTCTGGGTTTGGTGTCTGCATATGGGATGGATGTCTAGGTGGGGCAGCCTCTGGATGGTCTTTCCTTCAGGTTCTGCTCCACTTTTTCTTTTGTCTCCGCATTTCCTTTGGATAGAAACAATTCTGGCTTAAAATTTTTGAGATGGGTGGGTGGTCACATCCCTCAACTGGGAGCTGTGCCTATCTACTGGAGATGGTCTCTACAGGTTCTATCTCCCCTTTGTTGGATATTTCGGCTAATGTCATCCCCATTGGGTCCTGGGAACCTCTTGTTTCCCTTGCATCTGGGACTTTCTTTTGGCTACGCCCAGTTTCTCATGCTCCACTGTACATATTTCTGTTCAATTTCTTGACCCTCTGTATTTCCTCTTGTCCCTTCGGATACCTGTTTCTGCTCCCCCTTTTCTCCTCCCCATTCTATATAGGATTGAAGCATCTACACTTTGGTTTTCCATCTTCTTAAGTTGCATATGGTTTGTAGGTTGTATTGTGAGTATTCTGAGCTTTTGGGCTAAAATCCACTTATCAGTGAGTACATACTATGTGTGCTTTTTGTGTCTGGGTTACCTCACTCAGGATGATATTTTCCAGTTCCATCCATTTGCCTGTGAAGTCTGTTTTTAATAGCTGAGTAGTACTTCATTGTGTAAATATACGACATTGGCTGTATTCATTCCTTTGTTGAGGGACATCTGGGTTGTTTCTAGCTTCTGGCTATTATAAATAAGTCTGATATAAACATAGTGGAGCATGGGTCCTTGTTATATGTTGGAGCATCTTTTGGTATATGCCCAGTAGGGGTAATAGCTACTACTACCAAAAGAATTATTTTCAGTTTTCTGAGGAACAGCCAGATTGATTTCCAAAGTGGCTTTACCAGCTTGCAGTCCCACCAGCAATGGAGGAGTGTTTTTTCCTCGAATCCTTGCCAGCATCTGCTGTCACCTCATTTTTTTATTTTAGTCATCCTGATTGGTTTGAGGTAGAATCTCAGGGTCATTTTGATTTTCATTTCCCTGATGTCAAAGGATGTTGAACATTTCTTTTCTTTTCTTTTTTCAATTTTTATTAGGTATTTACTTCAATTACATTTTAAATGCCATCCCCAAAGTCCCCTATACCTTCCCCCCTGTACCCCTACCCACCCACTCCCCCTTTTTGGCCCTGGTGTTCCCCTGTACTGGGGCATAAAATGAGAGAGAGACCAAGGGGCCTCTCTTCCCAATAATGGCCAACTAGGCCATCCTCTGCTACATATGCAGCTAGAGACCCGAGCTCTGGTGGTGCTGGGTAGTTCATATTGTTGCTCCACCTATAGGGTTGCAGACCCCTTCAGCTCCTTGGATACTTTCTCTAGCT
>NC_034591.1:62273817-62288521 GCF_900095145.1 Mus pahari | reverse complement strand
GTGGTGTCTCCTTTGAGGACAGTGGAGTTGTCTGGTCTGTTCGAAACCAAGGTAAACCTGACCTGATTAAAAGGATCCTGAGCTTCTGGTCAGGAAATGCTCTGGTGTCCTTGTTCCTGCTGTCACAGGCCCATCACTATTGGATTGGAGCAGCTGTTTTGATCCACTCACTAGTGATCTAAGATCGCTTGGGGAGTCCTCTAGGGACCGTGGGGTTGTCTGCAGAATCTACGCCCTTGGTGACCAGGTGCTGGTGCAGACAGGAAGGGATTTGTGCCCCTGTTTAGGCCGGTTCTCTACTGCCCTAGTGCTGTCTCAGGTCCTGTGCACAATTGGATTGGAGCAGATGCTGTGTTCCACTCTCCAGTGATCCTAAGATTGCTTGGGCAGTCCTCTAGGGACCGTGGGGATGTCTGCCCACTCCGTACTCTAGGTGACCAGGTGCTGGCACAGACCGGAAGGGATTTGTACCTGAACATTTCTTTAAGTGCTTCTTAGCCATTTGAGATTTCTCAGTAGAGAATTCTTTATTTCTGTACCCCATTTTTAAATAGGATTATTTGGTTCTCTGTAGACTAACTTCTTTAGTGATTTATATATTTTGGATATTAGCTCTCTATTGGATGTAGGGTTGGTAAATATCTTTTCCTAATCTGTGGGTTGCCATTTTGTCCTATTTACATGTTCTTTCTTTTACAGAAGTTTTTCAATTTTTATGCACAACCAATTGTTTGTCAATTGTTGATCTTAGAGCATGAGCTACTGGTGTTCTGTTCAAAAAATTTTCTCCTGTGCCTATGTGTTCAAGGTCCTTTCCCATTTTCTCTTCTATTAGGCTCAACATATCTGGTTTTATGTGGAGACCCTTGATTGACTTGGACTTGAGCTTTTTACAAGGAGATAAGAATGGAACAATTTTTATCCTTCTACTTGCTGATCACCACTTGACACAGCACAATTTGTTGAATATGCTATCTTTCCCCCCACTGGATGGTTTGGCTTCTATGGAAAAGATCAAGTGATCATAGTGTGTGGGTTGATTTCCAGGTCTTCAATTCTCTTTCATTGATCCACCTGCCTGTCTCTGTACTAGTACCATGCAGTTTTTATCACTATTGCTCTGTAGAGCTTGAGGTCAGGGATGGTGAGTCACCCAGAAATTCTTTTATAGTTGATAATGGTTTTCACTCTTCTGGCATTTTTTTTTTGATTTTTGTTTTTGTTTTTGTTATTTCAAGTGAATTTGAGAATTGCTGGATTAGTGGAGAGATACTGTTTAAATTTGGTTTTGTCATGGAATATCTTGGTTTCTCCATCTATGGCAATTGAGTGTTTTGCTGGGTATAGTAGTCTGGGCTGGCATTTGTGTTCTCTTAAGGTCTGTATGACATCTGCTCAAGATCTTCTGGCTTTTAGAGTCTCTGTTGAGAAGTCTGGTGTAATTCTGATAGTTCTGCCTTCATATGTTACTTGTCATTTCCCCCTTACAGCTTTTAGTATCCTTTCTTTGTTCTGTGCATTTGGTGTTTTGATTATTATGTGACAGGAGGAATTTCTTTTCTTGTCCAATATGTTTTTTAATTATTTTATTAGATATTTTCTTCATTTACATTTCAAATGCTATCCTGAATGACCCCTCTGCTTGTGGACGTTGTACATCGTGGTGCGCACTAGGCTCCGCACCACGATGTACAACGTCCACAAGCAGTGAAGCTAGAGACACGAGCTCTGGGGGTACTGATTAGTTCATATTGTTGTTCCACCTATAGGGTTGCAGACCCCTTCAGTTCCTTGGGTAATTTCTCTAGCTCCTCCATTGGGGTCTCTGTGTTCTACCCTATAGATGAGTGTGGGCATCCACTTCTATATTTGCCAGGCACTGTCATAGCCTCACAAGAGATAGCTATATCAGTGTCCTTTCAGCAAGTTCTTGCTGGCATATGCAATAGTGTCTGCGTTTGGTGGCTGATTATGGGATGGCTCCCCAGGTAGGGCAGTCTCTGGATTGTCCATCCTTTCATCTTAGCTCCAAACTTTGTCTCTGCAACTTCTTTCATGGGTATTTTATTCCCTATTTTGGGGAGGAATGAAGTATCCACGTGTTGGTCTTCCTTCTTCTTGATTTTCTTGTGTTTTGGAGATTGAATTTATGAAATTCTTAGGCAAATGGGTGTATCTGCAGGATATCATCCCGAGTGAGGTAACCCAATCACAAAAGAACTCACTTGATATGTACTCAATGATAAGTGGATATTAGCCCGGAAACCTAGAATATCCAAGATACAAATTTGTCCAATATGTTTGGTGTTCTATAGGCTTCTTGTATGTCTATGTACATCTCTTCCTTTAGGTTAGGGAAGTTTTCTTCCCTAATTTTGTTGAAGATGTATACTGCCTCTTTGAGTTGAGAATCTTCCCTCTCTTCTATACCTATTATCCTTAGTTTTGGTATTTTCATTATTTCCAGGATTTCTTGACTCTTTTGAGTTAGGAATGTTTGCTTTTTGTATTTTCTTCGACTGTTGTGTCAATGTCTTCTATGGTATCTTCTACACATGAGATTCTCTCTTCTATCTTTTGTATTCTGTTGGTGATCTCTGACTCCTGATCTCATCTGTAGGCTTTACATCTCCAGGGTTGTCTCCCTTTGCATTTTCTTTAATGTTTCTTTTTCCATTTTTAGATCCTGAATGCTTTTTAAAAATTCCTTTACATGTTCTGTTGTTTTCCTGTAATTCTTTAAGGGATTTTTGTGTGTCCTTTATTAAGGCTTCTATTTTTTTTACCCATGTTCTCCTCCATTTTTTTAAGGGAGTCATTTATATCCTTCTTAAAGTCCTCTATCACCTTCATGAGATGGTATTTTAGATCTGAATCTTGCTTTTGTGGTGTGTTGGGGCATCCAGGGCTTGCTGTTTTGGCAGAACTGGGTTATGACCAAGTAGCATTGGTCATATTTAGCATATGTTTCTTTTCCTTGTTTCTAACAATATTATATATCTTTATTTGGTTGTGTGTGTGTGTGTGTGTATATGTGTGTGTGCGCGTGTGTGTGTGTGTTTGTGTACAAAATGTGTGTTGTCAAAATACAAAAAACTAACATTTGTTAATTTGGCAACTAGTTCACCAAGTGATTGACAGAATCATAATTTCCTACATCTTTCTATTGGAACCCAAAGAAAATAGGACATTTTGTGTTTCACCAGCTGTATTTACAAGCTCAACATAGTGTAAGTACTCCAGGATTTGAAAGCTGGGAATGGCAGGTTTTTGTGTGTAAATATTCACAAAAAAATTCCTGTGCACCATCTGATCAGATCATCCCATCTATATTTCGTTTTTAATAAAAAGATCCTAAAATGAAAATAAGGTAGAGCCTCTTTTTCTTGTTAATCAATCCTTTATATTTGCAACACATGTCATATCTGAAATTCATAATACAATAATTAGCTACTCAAACAGCAGCTGGCCTCATCATCAAGAATTTTCATAATCTTTATGAGTGGTGCAGTATGGTGGTACATAATTTTAGTCCCAGCATTAGGGAGTCAGAGGCAGGCAGTCTCTGGGCCAGTCTGTTTTACAGAGTGAGTTCCAAAAACAGGCAGGGAATGCTCATATTCTTTACAAGTAGGCAATGGAAAATATTCATAAATTGACAATTCACTTTATCTGTCATTTGACAAACACCTTCACTGTAAATATGAGTGGTAAAATAGTCTCTTCATTGTTGTATGCAACTTGGGGGAACTTAGCTTTTTGATAATAATTTCCCCAAGAAGTTTTGTTGACATTCAATATGGTTTTGAGTGCAAACATTTATTAGAACTGTTATAAGCTCCCACAAACAGTGTGAGGTATAATCCTGAGTTCATTTCATTTCCTAGTTTAACTGTAATCATTAAACAGTGTAATGTTAAAAAAAAATGTTCCCTGAAGAAGTTAGCATGAGAGATAGAATTGCATTCTGGGAGAAAGACACTTGCAAAATCCACACACAGTGGATGAGAATAACAATCCAGAGGCAGAAACAAGACAACATATGGAAAGATGGGACTGGAAAGTTTAGGGCTTCTCAATGACCACTGTTGTTGGATACAGACTCCCAGTGGCAGGACAGAAATATTTTGTCAAATGATCAAATCAGTAAGCCCAAATATGGTCAGTTTTATGAGATATGTACAAGGAGAAAAAGTGTAAAAAATGAAGAGAAGGAAGAGGAGGAGGAGGAGGAAGAGGAGGAGGAGGAGGANGAGGAGGAGGAGGAGGAGGAGGAGGAGGAGGAAGAGGAGATGGATATGGAGAGTGAATATCAAGCCTGAAGGTCGCACTTATCATTGTAAGCATTAGGGATGGGAGCAAAGGAAACAGGAAACACAAGGATCCTATCTACTTGGTGAAAGGATGTCTTTGTAAAGATGGACATGGTGGCTAGTTACCAATAATCTCATTAATAATGAGCTTTGATTCTCTGATTAGGTCTTCTAGCTGCAATTTCATGTTTTTCAACTATCAGGTAATAACTCCTTTTCTTGAACAAATATCTCTACAGGAAAGAAAAATAATTATTAGAAGAATTATGTTGTTACAATTATGTTTTGAATTTTAAATAAGCTGTATTTATATATTATAGCTTGTGTGCTTTGGGTCTAAAGTGTATTGACTAGATCCTGACCATTGAAATTCCCCTTAAGCAAGTTTTTGGGCAAAATATGCTTTTGCTTCAAACAACAGATATCTCTATTTTAATTTGAGGCCAGATGTGGAAATAATCTAAATAATCTCTCTCTCTCTCTCTCTCTCTCTCTCTCTCTCTCTCTGATAGTTTGGTTTTGTGTAAGGGTATAATAATTTTTTGGATTGTTGCTAAAGTGAATTTTTTTTTTAAATTATTACTTGAGGTCCCAGGGAGTGGGGAGGCTGGGCAGGGGAGGGGCGGCACATCCTCTTGGAGATGGGGAGGAGGAGGAATGGGACCAGGAACTGTTGGAGGGTGGACCGGGAGAGAAGGTAATGACTGGACTGTAAAAATAAGTAATAAAAAATTAAATTTATTTATTTTTATTTTATGTGCATTGATGTTTTGTCAGCATGTGAGGATCTTACACCCAGGAGTTACAGACCATGTGGGTGCTGGGACTTGAACCCAGATCCTCTGGAAGAATAGTCAGTGCTTTTAACCACTGAGCCATCTCTCTAGTCCCAAGTGCCTCACTTTTTTATTTAATAAATTTATTAAATTTATTTAGTTAATTAACTAGTGTGCATATGGGAGAGTGTGTGTGTGTGTGTGTGTGTGTGTGTGTGTGTGTGTGTCACTGCATACATGTAGACATCAAAGAACAGTTTGTAGATGTTTGTCTCTCATTCCATATTGTTGGTCTCAGGGATCAAACTCAGATGTCCAGGATGGTGGCAGGCACCTTTACCAGCGGAGCTATATGAATGCTAAATGTTTTTCTTAAATACACAAAATTCTGAACTGCCAACTTTGGGATTGAAAATGTCCTATGCCTGAGCCTCTTTTCAGCCCTGCCACTCTGTTTTCAGCTTTGATAAAGCAGCCGTGTGGTGCTGTTTGTTTCAAATCCCTGACAAGTTATACATACTTGTTAGATGAGAAGTCAGTGAAGGAATACAAATGACTACTGTGTTTTGAGATTGGTTTCATTTAAAATGAAGTCTACTATACTTGTGTTGAACTTACTTCCAGCAGGAAGTAAGTCCTAGAATTTTGAAATACTTCACTCCTGTGACCTGTATTAAAGTGAGACCACTAATATCTGATAAGAACAGTGCAAGGCTTCACAGAGTATATGGAACATCACAGAGTGTATGGCACTTCAATGTTTGGCACTTGCATCGAGTATACACTTCTTTTGTTATCTTTTTCTTTTCATAGCTGTGTGAACCAAACATTCATTTTCTTCTAATCTGTAGGAATTGATAGCAACCAGGCATGGATTGGGGAGCTCAGAGGTCCCTGCTATTCAAAGCTGTTGATAGATTCAGAGAGATGGAGAGGCATTGCCTTCAGCTGTGCATCTGCTGGCAAGCTCACCAGGTTTCCTTGGTTAGTTAAAATCCAGTACTCACAAAATGGCCCTCCTTAAATTAAATTTGCCACAGAACAAACTCAAAGACAATAAGTAACATGGGATAAGGAGGAGGAAGAATTCAACAGAAGCAAGAGGGGTATATTATCACCCATGGCTGCTTCTCCCTTGGGGTAGTCAGGTTAGTTGCAGCACTGAGCTGGAGTTGAGGGAGGGAAGCTTAGCCAGGTGTAGATGCAGACAGGGCTTAATGGTGAATGTGAGGTGAAAACACACACTCAGGGCTTCAGAGAACTGGGTCAGTTTATAGGGGCTAACAAAGGCAACCTTTGGGGGTGAGTATACATCATTGGCAGAAGCCAGGGTGCAGTGGATGCCTCATTTCTACGAGAAGGATTTGCAGGTGCTGCTGGACATGACCTTACGAAGGGAAAGGATATTTAACCTGGCTACCAGCTCCTTTGGTGAGGCAAAGGTGGGAGGCACAGGGCTATGTGCGCAGGGGCATGGAGGCACAGGGCTATGTGCGCAGGGGCATGCAGGCACAGGGCAGAGGGGAGAACCATCCTACTCCTGCCCATCTCAGGATGAGATTTATGGTTCATAGACATGCCTGGACCTCACTCTTGCTCCAGGCATGCTCCTCTTGGTACCTTGGCTCCCCGGGCCTACAGATAGGAGCGAATGGGAGGAGATAATAATCAGAATGCATTAGATACACATATAATGTTGTCAAAAGGAATCTTAATTAATAAAACAATTAAACCTCTAAGTTTAATCAGTCTCTTCCCTGCAGTGTTAGGTATGGGTAAAGGAGAATTCATAAAACAGTTCAACATTGTTTCCCAGTTGTTCAGCTCCAAAGAAGCCTTTTCATTTGTAAGTAATAAGGAAGAATCAAAATTAGTTAGATTTCTTGCTTGCATAGTTGTAAACATAGACTTTGACAAATTATCCTAAGGAGCAACAATTGATGCAGCAAGTGGTTTTTCCAGGGGCTGAGATTACCCTGGATGAGTAAGAACTAGAAAACCTCTCTCACTAATTACCATCCATTCCATAATTCCTTAGAGGCTGGTAATAATTGATTATCTGTTGAGTGCCTCTTATGTACCAAGTACTGTAAGAATACAAGAGGAGAGGGAAAGAGAAAAGGTACTTACGATACGAACATTAGCTATAAAATTCTGAAAAGAAAACTTAGGTGTAGTTGGGTATCTCAATCTCACCCTTCTCCCTCTTTGTTGTGATACCTTAGACACACAGTGTCTTCCCATTTTTCTTCCATCCATACTCCCAAAGATTCATCTTCAGTGCCTCAGAAGATCTCTTTATTTACTGAGTACATCCTAGGTGTCTGAGTATGTCTATAAAGCTATGATCAATGGAAGGATAGTATAACACACACACACACACACACACACACACACACACACACACACACACTTAGTAATCATTTGGATTTATATTCCATTGCAGCAAATGTATAAACACAGCATGTGTTTTGACAGTGTTGACAAGAATTAGATGAACATTTAAAAATAACTGAAATGTATTCATCACATGAGAGCAGAGCATCATTCCATAAGGTATCCTACTAGAATTTTTATTAAGTAAGAAAATTATTCTACATATTTCATATACACCTATAAAGTAGCAGTGAAGTGACAGTTGAGTAAAGGCTAGATGCAACAGCTTGTCTGGGAGGAATCAAAGGGATGGTAAGTTCAGGGAAGGACTCATGGATCTCAGAAAGGGACTCAGAGGGGAGCTTGCACAAGGCCTATCTCCTCGGAGCTTCTATATGACCACAGAACCCTCACTGCTGTGCCTTTCTGAAATATAGCAGAATCCTCAGAAAAGGAGGTTTTATTCTCTGGGGGCTCAGTCTATTTAGCAGCTCTTGAGGGATCACAGGAGGCACAGGGTCATGAGACTCATGCATACCCACTTTTGCTGAGAAGCAGAGACAAACAGTTGTGTTTTTCTATCTGTATTCTCACCCTCAGCAGGACACACATTAGGAAACATACACAGCCATCCAGCACACGCCTGAGATGACAGCTCTCATTACTGTTCTCGTATACTTGGCATTATCTGACCTCAAGGTTCCCAGAATTGCACTGTTCCCAGTCTCCAGATGGTTCTGGTAAAGCTGTCAGGAGACAGGAGCAGTCTCTGAGTTCGTAGAATCCACTGTGCAGTTTAGCTTCTCCTTGGTGGAGCCTGGATTCCTTGGGGTGTAGCAGAAGTGGGAAAATAAGTCCTAAGTTACATATCAAAGTGGGGAGGTACTGTGGGAGCATGAAGGAAGGCATGGGTAGGACTGAGGAGTCCAAGAAGGGATAAATGTTTCCCATGGGACCTTTGGGGACATGACTTTGGGGACTTTCTTCTAGGGCACAAACCTCCCATAGAGGTGATTTGCTGTGAATTGAAGAGAGTCTGAGTTCAGGCCCTCAAAGGAGGAAGGAAAAGGCCCTCTCCCTTTTGCCCTGAAAAAGTATGGTTCATCTATGGAAGACTTGTACTTAAGATACGATTATATTACTCATAGTCTACCTTGCTATTTTCACTGGACCCAGAGATGTCAGAGTGTTGTTATGTCAGCCAATCATGGAATGCACAAACTGCTTCTCATAGCATAACCTCATGGGGAAGTTTGTCATAATTGTCCAGTGTTTAGTGTATTACAGTCCATGTTCCAATTCCACTCACTTCTGTGAGTGCAAGCATACACAACAATGACAAATAACAGCAGTGGTTAAAGGAAAATCTTGGTGCTTTACTGGTCATTCATAAACAATGCAACTCCTTTTGTTATGTTGTGTTTCAGGACATCTGCGAACTGTGGGAATCAAGCAATTCACATTTAAGAGGGAGCATTTAACAAAATAGCACATTTGTGGAGGCAGTTATTTTAGGACATTGTTCCATAGCCAACACTGTTTGGTCACTGTAATGTTATCTGAAGGTATAAGAGCAAAGCATTCGATGATGTTAAGAAACATAAGTATTGATGTATATGTCATGAAACACACACACACACACACACACACACACACACACACAGAGTTTGTCACACGCACGTTTGGAAGATTATAAAACTGAATAAGCACATTCCACAATATTTATTCTGAACCAAGAAACAAGAGATGCTTGGAGTCATTTTCACCAAAGGTTCATGTTAAACAATTGAAACAGCCAGTGACCCTACTTGCCCAAACCAAACAGATTCTGATATGTACTGATGTGAGCTACTGTGCTCACACTTACATCCTCTACAGGGAGGGAGGGAGGAACAGAAGGAGGGGGGGACGGGGAGAGGGAGAGAGAGACAGAGAGAGACAGGAAGAGAGAGAGAGAGAGAGAGAGAGAGAGAGAGAGAGAGNAGAGAGAGAGAGAGAGAGAGAGAGAGAGAGAGAGAGAGAGAGAGAGAGAGAGAGAACAGATTTATTTGTCCTAGAATGGATTTTCAGAAATAGCCACAAGCAGTCATTCAAGCTTTCCTGCTCCATAAATCATAAGTGTTTGAAAAACATGGCACAACAATCAGTTTTGGCTAAAGCCAAGGCCTGAAAAAGTGCAATAGAATTCTACCTTTCAACCACAAGAATTTTATAGCTTTCACTAAACTAATAGAGATGTGAACCTTAAAGAGAAACATAACATGAAGCCATTCACCATTTTCCATCACAAAAGGCATTTTAAAGTCTTCCGGAAGGCTTATTGTTGGAACAGTTAGCATCATGACTTGTGTCTCTGAAAGGAAGTCCTCTGAAACTGTGCCCATGAAATTTTGGTTTGAACTAATATACCACAATCTATTATTTTCAGCACTTGAAATGACAGATTTCTAGAATTCCTCCCACAGCTACTGAGTCAGTCATCTAATGTACATATTCAATGCTAAGTAAAGGTAATGCATATGCTCTGGATGGTTAGAATCCTCTTGAGAGGGTAGCGTTCTCTGTCACAGTTAAAACATGATGCTATAAACTTGTCACAAAGCTCTCTGTGTCCCCAGCACTCTTTTCAAAGTATTTTTCACATCAGAATTCCTGAGACTATAGATCAAGGGGTTGAGCATGGGGTTAAAAAGACTGTGAAACAGCAAAAGATATTTCTTCTGCTCCTTTGGGCTCCCATGTCTGGGTCCAACATACATGACAATGGCAGTACCATAAAACAATCCGACCACACAGAGGTGGGAGGAGCAGGTGGAAAAGGCTTTCCTTTGACCCTCTTCTGACTGGATCTTCAGGATAGCACCAAGGATACATGCATAAGAGACCACAATTGAGGAGAATGGTCCCACAAGGACAGACACTGCCCCAGCCAGGACCATGGTCTCATTGAGGTGTGTGTCTGCACAGGCAAGTTTGAGGACAGCTGTAATTTCACAGAAAAAGTGGTTCACTTTCTGAGACANNCAGAAGGGTAATGGTAACAGCAACACCAAGTGGATCAAGGACAGCAGAACACCAATAATCCAGGAAGTCACTGCCATAGTGCTGCAAACCCTCCAGCTCATGATGGCAGAGTATCGGAGTGGATGACAGATTGCGACATACCGGTCATAGGACATCACCACTAAGAGAAGGCATTCTGTGATCGCAAACGTCAAAAAGAGAAAGGTCTGTGTCATGCAACNGGCATAGGAAATGGGCTTCACTGGATCTAAAAGGTTCACTAGCATTTGGGGCACTGTGTTGCAGGCATAGGCAATGTCAACAATGGCCAGGTGGGACAGAAAGAAGTACATAGGAGTGTGGAGTCTGGAATCCAGGCAGATGAGCCCCACGATGGTCCCATTCCCCAGCAGGGTGAAGGCATAGAGCAGGGAGAAGAGAGCAAAGAGGAGCATCTGCATCCTTGGGCTGAGTGGAAATCCCAGGAGGATGAACTCTGTGATTAATGTCATATTGTTTTCCATATCCCTATGACAGAGGAAACTGAATTAATGACTGACTTAAGAGTAGACTTAAGCATGAATTTGAATTAACTTACTTCATATCCTTTGTATGTTAGCAAAATAAAGACACAGAATGGAATTTTTGGTTTAAATGGAGTTTTTATTTTTTTAATGTTTTTTTTTTTTTTTTTTTTTTCCGAGACAGGGTTTCTCTGGCTGTCCTGGACCTCCCTTTGTAGACCAGGCTGGCCTCAAACTCAGAAATCTGCCTGCCTCTGACCTCTGACACTCTGCCTCCCAAGTGCTGGGATTAAAGGCGCTCCCCACCACGCCTGGCCCTTATTTTTTATTAGACATTTTCTTCATTTACATTTCAAATTTAAATGGAGTTTTAAAGATTTATTTTGATACATGTGCATATATTTTCAATTATTATTATTGTCTATGTGTACATGGTGTTTTTGTGTAGGTGCATTACACATACATGAAGAACTTTTTTCCTCATAGCCTTCTGTGGTGCTAACTCATGTCCCTGAGCCATCTTGCTGCTTGACAATTTTAACATTTTTTTTTATGGGTCTAAAATTTCATAACAAGTATACCCATTTTAATGTTAGTCAACATTTTGTTTGATTCTACAGGTTACACTATAATTTTCAAATAAATCTACATATTTTGGATTACATTATTCAGCTATTTATTCCCTAATTTTTTTTACTTAGAAAAAATGATGGGCCTGCATTTCAAAACTGTATTGGTTTCATTATTGAATGGAAAGGGTTCAGTCAGGTGGAGTATTCCAAGGTTAATTATGCAAAACAGCATCATTCCCCATCATTCATTCCCACAGATGTTTCCCACTCTACAATAAAAACCTCACCAAGTGGTTTCTATTTAAGTGTAAAGGGCTTAGACTCAGAGAAAACCCTTTTTGTCATTTAGTTCTTCACAATTAACATTTCTATGAGCATTTTGGTTTGTACTGTGCTGATTTTCAGGCATGACAACAGAATTAGTATCCTTGTCTTTTGGTTCTCAATACTGACAGAAACTCTAAACACAGTTTTAGGTGCCATCTCTGCAGGTGGCTTGCAATAGCTCATTTTCTGTGGGAAATGCTGCAGAAAAGGTTGCCATTGCCTAATGGGACCACATCATCTCTTTAACTTTTTAACTCCATAGTAAAACTGTGAATACAAACAAACCTCCCCCTGCTCTTCTGCATGCATTTCATTCTACTATTTTATGTGAATTTCACTTACCTGAATTTATAGGAATGAGTGATAATCCTCCAGCTAATTAGGCACAATATTATATGATTGAAAGATCTCATTAATCAACATATCTAATTTATCTTTGACCTCTTTTAATATTATCAGAGGTAAGTAGCTCAGACAGGTGAAAATAAAAACATATGCAGGGTTTATTGATTTCCCACTATTTGTATAACTGTATTCTTAGTGTAGAGGTACAAATAATTAAACTATTACCTCCTCATTGCTCAGACTCTATTAGGTATCATAGTAAGTTTATACAAAATAAACACACATTTGTATACTTACATGATAAGTCCTTATAAATGTCACTCTGAGCCCATTTAAAAACTTAAAATTTGTTCATAATGCTTTTCAGGAATTCATTTATACATACAAGCCTATTTTTCATTAAAAAAACACTCTAAGAGCCTAAAATAAACACCAATACATTGATTGCAGTTCTGTACTAACATATTACTGTGTAATATGCCAATAGACATTTGCATGTCTTACTCAATTTTTCTTATTGTAACTGCCAATGGGCAGAATTTGAACATTAAGGACAAGTGTAATTTTGTGACAATAAAAGCAAACATACAATGGAAATTACATCATAGATCATCAGAACTTACCAAACAATTGAGGAAGCCTGCGTGTCTAGAGAAGGCTGCTGTAGAAGGACACACCCTAGTAAACCTTCATTCAGAAAATGTAAACATTTTTGTGATTCTGTGATGATGTTGGAAGCCTTGCTGCTTGTTTCAAACTGATAAAGAAGGTTTATGGCTCTTCAAGTTGCTTTATGGAAGAGAAAACTGTATGAATTTATTACCTCTGTAGGTCAATTGTCATGAGAGACTTATGTAGTGTGTGAAAAATTATGGTTCCTTTAGAGACAGGAAGAATCCACCCACTAATTCTAACCCACAGAGGTTTACTCTTTCTATTTCTGTGCCTGATGAAACTGTATACATAAGACCTTCAGATGCTATGGAAGAATATTTCTATTTTCATAAATAATAGGACATGCTTATACAAAGTCATGCCTGAGACCATAGCTACATCAATATACAGATTGTTGTAACTTTGTGAACTTTCATTTTGTTTCAGTCTTCTTGCTTCCAAGATGCATACTGGCAAATGAAGAGATTATTCCTGGTTATTGGCTATGGATAAAATCTTAAATTAATCCCTTCAGCCATAAATCCTTTAGTCTGAGTTCCTAGCTAATTAAAAGGCAGTAGGAAAATGAACTAAATGAGAAGGTCTCAAATATTGGATAGTATTTAGAAACGCAACCTCTCATCCCTAAGCACAGATCTGGAGGTGGGTAAATAGGGATGTAGAGGCCCTCGGATTTGTAGATCCATCTTTGTTGGACACCACATTTGTCCCCAACATAGCTATTACTGTGAACAGTACTGCAATAAACAATAATGTGTATTATGTCTGTGATATGTTGACTTGGAGTCTTTGCATAAATATTTAGGAGTAGTATAGCAGGGTCAGATTATATCTGTATTTATGGGTTAAATAAAACATCATCTTTGTAGTGCATGTGCCTCCTCTACACTTACTTATAAAACAGTGAATACATCCAGAAAGTCTTCAGGTCAATATTCTATTTCTTATATACTTCTTTTAAAAATAGTATTTCTTAAACTTTTACAATTTCATATATGTATACAATATATCTTATATAGACACCTTCTACTATCCCCTCAGGTCCTTCCACGACATCTTTCTCCCACTTTCATGTCTCTATTTCTTACTTACTTACTTACTTTATTTATTTATTTATTCATACACTTAGTTCAGTTAGTGTTGTCCATATGCACATGGCATGAGATCACGCTCTGGCACAGGGCAGAAAATGAGTCTCAGATCCTTACAGCTATCAAGTGTTAAAGTCTCTATAGGTAAATGTGGGGCCTTGGGATGCCTTTACCTCTTCATGCTAACATTTTTCTTGGTTATGTATTTATCTATTTAACATAAATTTTATAGGTCTACTTTGTGGAATAAACCTATTCCCAAGCTGCTTCTTTTCTTCCCTTCTTCTTCCCCTCTCCCTCTTGCCTCCTTATTTCCAGTCATTTTATTCCCCTGTATTCACTTCTAATGTCATTTTATAGACACATTCATGATTTTATATGACCAAAGAAAATCTGAGAATCAGAAATGAGAGACATTTGTCTTTCTGAGACTGGCCAAACTCACTTAATACAACTATCTCCAGTTGCATGCATTTCCTTACAAACAGCAACTTTATTCTTCTTTCTGTTTGAAAAAGATTTCCCTTTCTTACACATACACTCTTTTCTTGTTCATGTCTCTGTTATTGGAGACTTCGTTTGGTTCTATTACTTAGATGTAATGAACAGTGCTGTAATAAACATTGATGCACAACTATCTCTGTGATATTCTGGAATCTTTTACAGGTATACCCTCCTCCTCCTCCTCCTCCTCCTCCTCCT
>NC_034591.1:62269844-62273778 GCF_900095145.1 Mus pahari | reverse complement strand
CTCCTCCTCCTCCTCTTCTTTCTTCTCTTCTTTATATCCATAGTAGCTGGACTAGTTTACATCTACCTAACTCATCAGCATGCTGCATTGGCTCTGTTTTTCAAATGATCCAGAATGTGACTTCATCTAGTCCTTGTTATTGCTGCCCTTGTTTTTGCCACCTTCTTTTATCATCTGTGTTTTTGCAAGAGCCTTTTTAGTTTAATTCAGCTTAGGATCTGTAGTGATCCTATTAAATTATGGGAGCTATTGTTACTCTTTTGCTCACAGCAATTTTATGATTTTCTGATGCTGTCCTAGCTTTATAAAATCATGTGCTAGGATTTTTAAGTTGCATGATCCTGTACAGGTAACCATAGCTTTTGTGTGCTCATGTGCATAGTGATGATATTTCAGGATTTCACAGCATACATCTCTATTATTCATCTCTTATATTCTTCATGTCCCTCTTCTGAAGTTTCCCTGAGCCTTGGGATTAAGGAAGGGTGGTACAGATGAATGCTGAGCTGTAGATGGGATGTCTATGTTGTTAGATTTTTGAGAAACTTCCTCATTGACTTCCACAGTATCTGGACTGGTTTCTCTATCTATCAGCAGGGTATAGGAGCTTCCTGTGTCCACATCTTTGCCATCATTTGTTGCCAATGATATTTTTAATGGCTGACATTGTAAGTGGAGTAGATTGAATCTTAATGTATTATCATTTAATTGTCTTTCTTTTCATGTGATGAATAAAAGAAATGAAGGATAATACTCTTGAATTTGTTCCCTTTAAGTTGAAAGGAAATCATCTGGTCTTTAAGAGTTATTATTTTAACTATAATGTTTCGATGCAACCCTTTTCAGATTAAAGAATTTACGTTGTGTTCTGAGCTTGTTGAATGTGTGTTTCTTTTTTTTTAAATGAATTATACATTTTTTTTTAAAGATTTGTTTATTATCATACATAAGTACACTGTAGCTGTCTTATATGCACCAGAAGAGGGCATCAGCTCTCTTTTCGGGTGGTTGTGAGCCACTATGTGGTTGCTGGAATTTGAACTCAGGACCTTTGGAAGAGCAGTCAGTGCTCTTACCCGCTGAACCATCTCACCAGCCTGAATGTGTGTTTCTTATGAAAAGTGATCAACCTATCACTTACTTTTAATAAAGGTAAGGAGAGATTATATTTTTCCTTTATTTATTTAACATTCAACAGTACATTGATTGAATCTTGTATGTCCAAACTACTGTACCCCTGCAATAAATCTCATTTGGTTATAGTATTTGATGGTGCCTATTTTCAGGTTCTGGTTTCTGGTTTCTGGTTTTGGTTGAGACTGTGTACTTATATACAGAAGGATAAAATGGCCTATAATTTGTATTTCTTGTGATATCATTTTTATTAATGACACTGACCTTATAGAAGGACTTGGTAAATGTTCTCTTTCCTTCTATTTATTCTATCTAAAAACCTCTATGAAGAAATAATATTAGTTCTTCTTTTAAAACTCTGCTGTGGTTTGCCAAAATAGCAATGTGGTCCATAGCTATATCTGGTAAGATTTAAATTTACTAGTTTATTTTTATATGCTATCAATATATTTGGATCATTTTAATACATTGGTGAATTCAGTATTTATAGAAAAAATTCTCTACAGTTGTTCACAGAATTCTCTCACAATTCTTTACATATTTGCTAAATTGGAGATGATGTTTCTTTACAGTGGTAATTTTAGTGTTATATGAATGGTTTTCCACTTGTGTTTGTTTGTGTATAAGCTTGTGTGTGAGTGTGTATAGTGGCTAGAGATGTGAGTATCAGGTACCCTATTTTATCACTTTCTGCTTTATTCCCTTGAGGCAGGGTCCCTTATTGAAACAGAAGTTTCATTGTCAGCCATCAAACTTCAGCAAACCTTCTGTTTCTGACCCCTAGATCCCTGGGGTACAAAAGTGTGTACAGCCACATCCAACTTCTCTTATATCTGTGTTGAGATCGAAACCTTAGCCCTCATGCTTGTGCAGCAAATGCTTTTCGTGACTGAGCCACCTTCTCAGCACTTCATCCCTATCTCTTCTGTAGACTTGCTGTTGGTCAATTAAGCTAATGTTTGGTAATTTTGTCGATTTTTTTTTTTTAAAAAATAACAATGTTAGCAATCATTAATTATATCATTTTTCAATTTTTGATTTTATTTATATATGTTCTAGTCTATATTATTTTATTTCTTCTGTTTTCTCTGGTGTTTAATTAGCTTTACTTAAAAATAAATGATTGGAGACAAAATGTGAATAATTGATGCAAATATGAGTGAGGAATGGTGTTTCATTGTTTCCCACTCTGTAAATAAAAGTGTCTCTCAACATTGGAATTCAATCTAGAAATTGGATTCATTATGAGTCCATTATTATTGAGTCCATTATGAATATATCATTTCCCTGTTATTTTGACCCATTTCCAGAGCTAGAATTTGAGCAATTACAATATTTTAAAACAAGAATTCTAACAAGGCACAGTAGAACAAGTCTTAAACTCCAGGACTTGGGAGACAGAGGCAGACGTACTTCTGTGACTACAAGTCTAGCCTAATCTTTATAGTAAATTCCAGGATACCCAGGGCCACATAGTGATAATCTATCTCAAAAGTAAGTAAGTAAACAAGCAAACAAATAACAATAAATAAATAAAATCATACTTCTAGTTGGGAAATTTTCCCGACTTTTGCTTCAGTTAACCAAATGTTTCAGTAGCATGGCCCTACCCAACTCACATTCTCTGTGCCCCTCACGCAGGTGTCTTCTTCTGCAGTGCTCTGTGGAAGGCTTCCTTCACCTGGGTGTTCCTCAGACTATAGATGAGGGGATTCAGCAGTGGGTTAAAGAGACTGTGGAACAGTGACAAAATTTTTTCCTGCTCCTCTCGCTGATCAGAATCAGGAACCATATAAACCAACATGGCTATACCAAAGAAGAGCCCCACCACACAGAGATGGGAGGAACAGGTGGAAAAGGCCTTCCTGCGACCCTCTTTTGACTGCATTTTCAGGATGGTCCAGAGGATGTGTGTGTAAGAGACAAGCATTGAGCAAAGGGGCCCAACTAAGACGAACACACATGCAGCAAGGATGACGATTTGGTTGATCATAGTGTCAGCACAGGCCAGCTTGAGAACAGCCAGGATTTCACAAAAGAGGTGGTTTATTTCCTGGGGCCCACAAAAGGGCAACCTTAGCAAAAGAATTGTGTGCGCCACAGAGAGGATAAATCCACATGACCAAGATGTGACAGCCAGGGCCACACATACTTTCCAGCTCATGATGACAGTGTAGTGTAGGGGGTGGCAGATGGCCACAAACCTGTCATAGGACATGGCTGCCAAAATCAAGCACTCTGAAGCAGCAAAGGCCAAATACAAGAATGTCTGTGTGATGCATGGGACAAATGAGATGGTTCTTTTCTGGTTCATAAGGTTGGACAACATCTTGGGGACATTGTTGGAAGCATAGGACATGTCAAGAATGGCCAGATGAGAAAGAAAGAAGTACATTGGGGTGTGCAGCCTGGCGTCCAGACAGATGAGTGCTAAGATTATTCCATTTGCGAGCAGGCTGGAGATGTACAGCAGGGAGAAGATCCAAAAAAGGAACATTTCCATACCTGCGCTGAGCTGGAGTCCCACGAGGATGAAGTCTGTGATCCATGTCTGGTTGGCTCCCATTCCTATATGAGAGCTGGTGTAGTGGTGATGTGAGACTGAAAGTCCAGAACTGAACAGCAAATGAAAACTGAATTTACTCATTGTAAAACAAGTGCAGAGACATTTCAGTGCTTCCTCTTATTTCACACTTCCTGGCAGCCATTGTGATTCTGAAACTTTATTATAAAAAGCACATTCAAAGCCGGGCGTGGTGGCGCACACCTTTAATCCCAGCACTCGGGAGGCAGAGGCAGG